>NC_135478.1:91389391-91744391 GCF_052094955.1 Ictidomys tridecemlineatus
ATATTGAACATCAAAACATGAAAAAAAACCCTGAAAATAATATTAAAACAATGCCACAAAAATGCATTGTGCTTTTTTTTTTTCCTTGAGTACTGGGGATTGAACCCAGGGTTGTTGTACCCTGACCTTCATCCCCAGGGCTTTTAATTTTTTTGCTTTGAGATAGGGTCTCACTAAGTTGCTGAGGCTGGCCTTGAACCTGGATTTTCCTGCCTCAGTGTCTGAGTAGCTGGGATTACAAGCACAGACCCCTGTGCCTGGCAAGTGAGGGCCTTTCAAGTGAATGACTTTTAGGAAAAGCTGCCTGGTGGACTTTTCCTATTTTGCTGTTTGATGGCAGAGGCTTCTAGGTGGACAGGTTCCTGGGGATGGCAGCAACCCTGCCTCCCACCTGGGGCTGGTCTCTTTCAGCCTTTCTAAGCCGTTAGCACAGCCTGAGAAGAGGATTATGGACCACATGGATGTCACCTAGCCAGAAAATACAGTGCCTGAAAGGGAAGTCTAAGGGGGCCTGGAGGAGGGCCAGAGTATAGACAGCCTTGAGCTCCACCCTGGTACTGAGAAAGCATGGAGAGACATTTCCCCACACCTCTACATCTTGCTATGAAAATGTTCAAACATAGAAAACATTAAGGGTTTTATACCTATTGTTTCATATTAGAGAAATCTTTGTGTCATATGTAATAATACCTGCTGAGCACTGTGAGTGCTTAGCATGTGCCAGGTTCTGTTTCTAACATGAGATGTGGGTTAGCCTATTTGACCCTTGCAGATAATCCTATAAGACTGGTTCTTGAAGTGAGCAATCATGACTGGAACACCAGAACTATGTTCAGAGGAATCCCACCTTCCAAGCTCTGCCTTCAATAGAGGTTGCAACTGAATTTCCCAGCCTCCTTTGCAGCTAGGATGTAGCACGAGACCCAAGCTTTTCTAGTTTACATGCCATGTAGCACTTTGGTATGCAGGGAACAACATGGGGTGATGGGTATGAGCAGAATTCAAATTTAGGAACATAAAGTATTGCCCTTTGACCTGGGAGTTCCCCTTCCCTGCACCCCAGGCTTTAGAAGGTCCTGCTCTGTTCCTCTTCCAATAGTGAGCTTCCCTGTGGATTAGGGGGCATGTGAAGCTGTATTAATTTCTATGTTACTGAACAATAGAATCTAAAGCAGCCCCGCAGGTGGAAATCAAGATTCAGGGCTCTGAGTTCTTGCCTGGAGATGGAGGAAAAAGCCACATCAGAGCTCCTTGGCTGCTGGCAGAATTCAGTTCCTCGAGGCTGTGGGACTGAGAGCCCTGTTTTCTTGCTGGCTGTAAGATCCTGAATCCATCTTTGTTCCTCACCATGTAGCCCTCCCAGTCCTCAAGCCTCAACAGTGGGAAGAATCGGTCTTGTGCTTCACATGCTTTCCCAGAACCAGGTGAAGAAAACTGTCTGCTTTTAAAGGACTCATGTGATTGTGTTGGGCCCAGAAAGATGATCCTCCTGTTCCAAGGTCAACTGTACCATGTAACATAACCTGGAGGAGAATATCCATCATAGCCCAAGGTTCTGGGGGTCATACAGGATGTACACACAAGATGCAGGACATCCTGGGGCCATCGTAGAATTCTGCCGTCACAGGGGCAGAATGTGCCCACCCACCCCACTATAGTCCTGGTACCCAAGACACCAGAATTTTCTTCTTAAGTGGCTCTGAGCCTCTTTCAAGATTTGTCCTCCTGAAACCACACCACAGTGCCCATGAGCCTGCTTGTAGGCCCAGGGGTAACCAGTGGGCAATGCTTGTAGGTGGAAGGCATGGAGGGAGTGTGGGCGTATGGTCTGAGTCATACAAACAGTGTGCAGCAGGAGCCAGAAGTGAGATGAGAAGGTGTGGATTGTGGACCAGGAGCCTCTTTAACCAGCACTTCCATGTTCTAACACAGAATTCTAAGGAGCCTAAGAACTATAAATTTGAATCTGGCCTTCCATGTTGTAAGGAAGGTATATTTGTCAGGATACATGAACAAACTCATTTTATTTATGGCTTTCAAATGTTTAAACATGATTCCGAGGTGCCTCTGGGGCCTGTACATGCATATGGACCTCTGCTTGTTCTCTTGCCCAGGTATAAGTTTCTTAAGGTTGCTGTAACAAGTAAGCACCAACTTGGTTTCTTTTTTTTTTTTTTTTTTTTTTTTTTTTTAGAGAGAGTGAGAGAGGAGAGAGAGAGAGAGAGAGAGAGAGAGAATTTTTAATATTTATTTTCCAGTTCTCGGCGGCGGACACAACATCTTTGTATGTGGTGCTGAGGATCGAACCCGGGCCGCACGCATGCCAGGCGAGCGAGCTACCGCTTGAGCCACATCCCCAGCCCCCAACTTGGTTTCTTAAAACAACAGAAATGTATTCTTCCACAGTTCAGGATGCCAGTATTACTGGGCTGAAATCAAAATGAGCAGGGCCATAATCCCTCTATAGGTTCTCAGGGAAAATCTGTTCCTGGCCTCTTTAAACTTCTGCTGGCTGCAGGTGTCCCTTGGCTTGTGGCCACATCATTCTAGTCCTCAAGACCAGTGTCTTCCATTCTCTCTCTGCTCTATCTTCCACAGGACCTACTGTGTGCATCAAATCTCTCTGTGTGTCCCTTTCATGAGGATACATGTGATGGCATTTAGGATTCACCTAGATAATCCAGGATAAGCTCAACCCTTAATCATATCTACAAAGACTCTTTTCCCTAATAAGATTCCAGGGGTTAGGACTTGATATCTTTGTGGCCATTATAGGCAGCATACTATAGGAGGTAACCTTGATGGCATCCTCATGCAAGGAGTGGCAGTGGCTGCGATCTGGCACCCATTCCCAAACACTATTGGCATGAGCTGCTCCCTGTTTGTGAGTTCCCACATAAGGGTGGAGCTGTGGCCGCCAGAAATCTTTTTCTAGAACAGCGCCCTCTCCCTGGGTATTGTTCCAGGCTGTGTGGTGTCTGCGCAAAACTGATTCAGCCCTCAGAGATTATATGAACTGCCTAACATTCTTTAAACTGTTTTTGTCCTTATTTTTTCACAACTTTATTGAGGTATAATTTACATATTATGAGATCACTAAAAATTTTAAGTATGCACTTTAGTGACTTTATATAACTTTATCAGGTTGTGTGACCATGGCCACAGTTCAGTTTCAACACATTTTGTCACCCCATGAGGACCCCACATGCCCATTGCCAGCCACTCCCTGCTCCTGCCCCCAGGGTTTGCCCATCCCAAGGCAATCAATGATTTATTCTCTGCCTCTATGGATTTGCCTTTTTTAGATCGTTTTCTTCCTAAACTCAGCAAAATGGATTCAATTATTTAGAACTAGAAACCCTGCCAGTAGAATTACCTTTATCATTTTAGAAGAAGGAACAGTGACTCTGATGGTTTAGATACCTTGCCTAAGGTCACCTGGCTAATCAGAGCTACCTCTGGACCTGAGCACCTCACCCAGGTCCCTGCTCTCACTAGAGCAGTGTGGAGAGGGAACAGGATGGGGCAAGACTGTAGGGAGGGACACCGTGTAGGGGACTCCTGGGTCACCCAGGTGGGAGTGGGTGGGGGCCTGGGCTGAGGAGGTGACAGTGGTAGAGGAGAAAGGTAGCTGGAGTAGAGAACTTTTAGGAAGATTAGAACAGTATTTGTAATTGAGTGGATGAGGGGGAAAAGGGACATGAGGGTCCAGCAGTGTGCCATGTTCCGGCTTGGTGGTTGGAATAATTTCCCAGGATAGGAAATGCAGGGGAAGAAGCCAGTTTGGGGTAGAAGATGAGCTCAGAAACCAAAGGCACCCAGTCCAAGGTGCCCCTGGGACCTGTACAGGCTTATTTTGATGGTATTGGACACGTGAGTCCAGAGCTGTAGATACAGGTCTCTCTATGGCCAGCATGCAGATGGTTTGTAGAACCCCAAGAGGAAGCTGCAGTTGGCCAGCAAGAGAAACAAGGAGCCCTAGAACAGACCTCGTGCAGCACTAACCTTCAGGGGTAGGGAGCACAGAAGTCCCCAGAGGATTTTGAGAATAGAAACCACAGAGATCAAAGAAGTCAAGGGACTGTGGATTCTTGGAAGTTAAGGGAAGAAGAGGAAAGTGGTACCTGGTCACTGGTGTCCACTGCCACTTAGAGTTGTGCAACCATCTCAGGAAGATCAGACCCATGGCGTGTCTGCTGGATTTAGTGGAAATCACTTGGCAAGGGAGGCCCTGGAGAAGCAGTGGAGGTGGGAGCCAGACTAAAGTGGGTGGAGGAGTGAATGGAGACGCGGAAAAGGATGTGGTGACTCACTCTTTCAAAAGACTCGGCTACAGGGGAGCAGAGAGGCATGGAGCAGTGTATAAGAGTGCGGGACTGAGCGAGGGTTTATTTTTAAGATGAGATGTGGTATTTAAATGCAGATGGTGAAGAGACAGGAGAGGAGGGGAGTCGATGGGAACACGTGGAAATCATCCTCATTATCATCGTTATGTTTATTGTCACCAATGAGCAATCACAGGAACGCTTGCTCTGTTCTGAGACTGCTCTGATTGATAGACCTTTCTTACTTGGAGCCTGGTCCTTTCAGCTCTAAGTCTGACCCCTCTGGTCCCAGCCCTGTCCTGTGTTCATTCTGCACTCCACATGGCTCTATGCTGCTTGCAACTCTCCTCTCCACCACACTAATCTCCCTGAGCCCTCGGGCCAGCACCTCCCCACTGTCCAGACCCTTGACTGTTCTGGGGAGACTCAGAAAATATACTAAGTCTGAATTTGAAGCAAATCAAAGAATTTTATTTTACCTCTATTTCCCTGGCGAGGGACACTTCTACCATGCCCAAACGACCTTCTGATAGAAGCGCACCAGGCTGTCTGTGGTTCCAATATTTAAGGAAGAATAGCACATCCTATGAATCTGCAAATTGCAAGCAAGCAGGGTTCAAGGGCTGAAAAAAAACAGTGAGCAGAGCAGAGTCAGACGACCGCATCCTGGGTTCAAGCCCAGTTGTGGTTGTACATCCTGGGTTCAAGTGCATTTGCAGATGTGTGAAGCTCAGAAAACCAGTTTTTTAAATAATTCTTAAAAACAGCTTATATAACAGTTTCACACGAGAACCATAAAGATGGAGTCATTGGTTATACTTACTATTTTATTAGTCTCTATATTTTTAATCTATATAACTTATTAATTGTATTGATTAATTCAGACCATAACATTGACCCTCTTGGCCAAGCCCACATGGCCACCACCGAGTTTGTGAAGACCCTCCTAAAAGGTGGTGTGCTGGGGCTGGGGCTGGGGCTGGGGCTCAGCAGTAGAGTGCTCGCCTAGCATGTGCAAGGCCTGGGTTCAATCCTCAGCACCAAATAAAAATAAATAAGATAAAGGTATTGTGTCCAATTACAAATAAAAAATAAATATTAAAAAAAAGGCGATATGCTCACTCTTTGCTTTGCTGGTAGAAGCATGAAGTGGTTCTCTGTGGTCTGACAAGGGAGTGGAGATGTAAATGTGTGTGGCCTTTGGCTAGATGTTCCTCCTCAGGAGCTAGCGCCCTGGGTGGGAGAAGATGGAGAAGATGCTTGTGTGAATGTTCCTGGTGACACGGGTGGAGGGCAGATAGTGAGCCCAGTGGTCAGGCTCTGGGCTGGGCGTGAGTTAAACAGATGTGAAAGTAATTCACCCTCAGGGCTCTCCTTTCACTTTGGAGCTACCTTTGCTCAGGAAGTCCAGGCGCTCTCAGCTAGAGACAGACTTTGCTGAGAGGTACTTCTTCCCGGCCCAGCTCTGAGAACTGTCTGGTCATGCTGTCCGGGGGCCAGCTCTGCGGGTATAAGTCCGTGAGAGTCCTTCATATCCACAGTGTGTGGGTTGGGACCCTGAAGAACACCTTCCTGGTGGGCACCTGCATCTACATCTGGTGAGTCAGGCTGTGAGCCAGCCAAGGGCCACATAGCCCACCTCCCTTCACCTCCCCCTGCCTGTCACTCAGTGTCCCCCTCTTCAGCAGGAATGACCTATGGGAGCCCCTGGGATGGCCCTGGCTCTTCTCATGTCAGCTTTCTTCCTCGGCCAGATTCTCCCCAGCTCTCCTCTCCCCACCTCCATCTTACCCATCCTTCCAGGCCCAGTTAAATCCCCTGTCCCTCATGCCCTCTTTGTTCCAGGGACCAGAGGCTTTGCCTGCTGCAGAGAACAAGGAACCATGGCTTTCTTAGAACTGAAAGGACATGGGGATGAATGAGCCCAGAGTTATCCCCTCACTCAGGGATCAAACCCAAGGCCCAGAGAGGTGACATGGCTTATCTGAGTAACCAAGCAAGGGCAAGAGAATATGGCTGGGGCGGTCATGAGCATATTCCTTCCAAAGGGCAGAATATTGTAAACTCTCTTTCATTCCCTCTTTTTTCCTTTGATAAAGCTCTGACACGTTTTAATTCCTAAAATTTATACATTCCTCATGATGCAAAGACAAGTTTCTGATTATGAGACAGTTGGGTTCTATTAAAGCTGCACATTCTGGAATGAACACAGAGAGAGATCAGAATTGAGCTCTCCCAATGGTGGGTCAAACTGACCCAGTATTGTTCTGGGACAATATTGCAATGTCCAAATCAAAACACATCATTACATTATCATGTATGTGTTTTGGGGCTGGGGGACATGTGTTACTGAACAAGTGTTATCTGTGTCACGTGTGCTGATTAGTCCCAAGTCTGGATCTCTAGGCCCAACATATTTTTCCCCAATATCTTCCTTCCTTTCTTTTTCTTTCATTCTTCTCATTATTAAGTTTTAGTGGTACTAGGGATTGAACCCAGGGCTTTGATCATGTCAGGCAGGCACTCTCCCATTGAGCTACATCCCCAGCCCTTGACAATTTTTCTCTCTAAATGAATGTCATAGAAATTCTGGCACATGTTGTGAATAACGTAGCTCCCATGTGCCACCATGTGATCTAAGAAATAAAACATTACTGACCCAGTTGTGCTCCCTGAAAACCCATCCATCATCCCATTCTTTCCTCTCTATTTATAAAATCATGTGCTGTTTGCATTCCCTTGTTTGTTTTGATAGTTCTACAGACATATGTCAATGTCTGTAAAAATATATAGTTTTTAGCTCTTCTTTATTGAGGTAAAATTCATATAACATAAAATTAACCATGTTAAAGTGAACAAGTCCATGGCATTTAGTATATTCACCATGTTTACAACAACATCCTCTATCTAGTACCCAAATACACTCATTGCCTTAAAAGGAAATATCATATTTATTAAGTGTTACGCCTCATTTCTCCCTCCCCTCCCCTCTGGCAAACACCAGTCTACTCTGTCTCTGTGGATTTACCTTTTCTGAATATTTAACTTATAAACGAAATCATAGGAGATGACCTTTGTGCCTGGCTTCTTTCACTTAGGAGACAATGTTCTTGAGGTTTATCCACACTTTAGCATGTATCAGTACTACGTTCTTTTTTATGGCTGCAGAGTATTCTGCAGAGTATTGTATCTGTAGACCGTATTTTGTCTATCCATTCATCATTTGGGTTATTTCTACCTTGTGGCTATTGTGAATAACACTGCTATGGACATTCCTGTTTGAGTATTTGTGAGTACACAGCATTGCTTTGGATTTCTTCAGGCTTTTGACCATACTGTAGCTTGCTGTGTTTGCTCGGCATTATTGTGTTACTTCCTCCTTGACCATGCAGCTCTGGGCAGCTCACAAGACACTGCTGCAGAGCCTCCCATTGTGAATCCAACTATTTATCAATCCACTCAATGTTTGAGAACATTCAACTATTTCCAGTTTTCTTCTCACAACGCTGCATGAACATTCTTGTACGTAGCTCCATGGACCCACGTGTGACAGCTACTCAGGGGCAGATACTTAAGATGCCATAGCTGGGTCCTAGAAAATGCCTTTTTCCAAATGTACTTGCTGTTGCCAAGCATGGGCTGTCTTTTCAGAAGTCTCCTGGCAGGTCTGGCCCCTGGCTGTGCGTTACAGTCTCCTGAGGAACATTTAAGAAAGACACAAGTGTCTAACTAACTGCCCAGATTGTCCTAATCAGCCTCCAGGGACAGGGCTGGGAAGCCACGATTCTGAAAGCTCCTGGGTGACTTCACTGCTCTGCCGGGTTGAGAACAGCTGGGAGCGTGTCGTGGTCCACTGTGCTTTGGCTTCCCAAGGTCAGCTCAAAGAGGGCGACCCTGGACTTAGACTTATGGCCGGAGAATTGCACTCAGGGGCTGGGCAGAGAGGAGGGACAAAATAAATAGATGCTGAATGTGTAAACAAAGCATTTAAAATAAGATCTTAATTATTCAGGGCAACAAGAGACATGGAAAACAGAAAAATGGGGATAGAATCTACCTTTTTCTTGGCAACACTGGGGATCAAACTCAGGACTTAGGCATGCTGGACAAGGGTTCCACCACTGAAGGACATCCTCAGCCCTTTTTTAAAAAATTATTATTTTGAGACAGGGTCTCGATAAGTTGCCCAGGCTGGCCTTAAACTAGCAATCCTCCTGCTTCAGCCTAGAGTTACAGGTTATAGGTATGTGCCACGGCACCAGACAGAACCTATGATTTTTAATTATTAATTCCACTTTTTCCCTTCACCCCCCCCACCTCCATCCTCGAAGTAGGATGGTTGGCTCTGGGCAAAATGTAGACTAATGGTGGACCTCAGTTTCTGCCATGAGCTGTGTAACTCTGGGCAAGTTCCTTCACCTCTCTGAGCCGATTTACTCATCTACAAAAGAATGGTGATTGCAGTCACTATCTCTTATTGCTGTGAGAATTGAAACAGTTGATGCATTTAGAGAACTTGGCATATCTAAGTGCTTGGTAAAGAGGATCTGCTATTATCAGCATTATTGATAAAGCAGGTGGGTTCCTGAAAGCAGGTCAGGCTGCTGACCTGCCAGACACAGTCTTAGATAGGAAGGTGCTGACGTGTTACTGAGCCCAGGACAAAGGTGGTAAAGCAACCTGGAGCTGCACGTTATTACATAGGAAGCTGTCCTACTGATTTTTTAGTAGGTCTATCCTAGGTAACAGTGAAGAAGGGGTGGAGGCCACTGTTTTTTGTAGCAAGGGCCCACCACGCAGCACATGCTACACCAGGGGGTTTGCACACGTTATCTCATTTGAGTCTCACAATGATCCCAGGAGATAGGTTTAACTATTGTTCCCATTTTGCAGAGAGGGAAAGTGAGTCACCAAGAAGCAGGACACCTCGCAGGGCTAGCATTTGAAAGGATGTGGCCTTCAGGGCTTGCATCCCAAATGGCCTCAGACCCCCCTGGAGAAAGCCACTGATACCTTTCTGTGTCTGCCACTTAGTTTCGCTTTGGTGAGTGACAAGCTATACCAGCGGAAAGAGCCTGTCATCAGTTCTGTGCACACCAAGGTGAAAGGGATAGCAGAGGTGACGGCAGAAGTCATGGAGAACGGGGTGAAGCGCTCGGTGCAGAGCGTTTTTGACACTGCGGATTACACCTTCCCTTTGCAGGTGAGCATTGGCATCCCTGGAAACCATCACCAGGGCCTCTCGCTCTTCCCCTGGGACCCCCACTCCAGAAAAATGAACACTGGCCCTGTTTTAAAAGCTCTATGAAAATCCCTACTGAGAAAACCTAAAAAATTGAAAAACTGGGTCAGATCCAGCAGCTCAAAGAAGATAGTTCTTTGCTCTATCAAGTCCTATAGGGTTTCTCAAAATAGCAGCGTGTCCTGGCGCATTTCAAACATGGTCTGATTCCCTCTCGCTCGGTGTATACTGACATCTGCACGGCTCTTCAGAACCCTGGCCACCAGGCAGCAAGGTCTGCCTGCATTCTCCAGGGCAAAAAAAAAAAATTGCCACCTGGAGAGTGCCAGCCTTTCTGCATTGTCTCTGTGGCCTTTTGTCACTAAAAGACCTCCAGGAGGCCATTTTGGAACATTCATACCCTTTAGACACCAAAGAAGGATGTAGGTGAGAAAGAAGAGCAGGCATGGGTCACAGGGCACAGGTACAGGAGCGTCTTGGCCGCCAGGCAGGGAGACTGAAAGCAGAGTTTCCAAAAAGGAGAAATTACAGAGGGGTGTGGGGAGGCCCAGGGACAGCTGGGGGACAGGAGGAACAAAAGGGCATGTTTGCAGCTGCAGGAGCCGTCAAGGCCAAGCCACTATCTGCTTGTTTCTTAACAGTGGGTTGTTAAAATCCAGCCATCGGCCAGCTGGCAGGATGCCCTGTTGCCCTTTCATTAAAGTCTTGGAGAACTGAACAGCCTGCCCAGCTGCGCCCCCGCCCCGCCCCCGCCTCCCCAGGTCTCCGGAGTCTCGGTTTAATGGGATTTTATGGTGACAAGTAAATGAAGGGCCGCTTTTGAGGCTGGATTAGAAATGACTGCTCAATCTGTTTGCATGTTCCTTTGCTCCCCCTCGGCCCAGCAGGACGGCTCCTCCAGCTTTGCTATCAAGCCCCCGGCATAGTCCATGTGCCCACGGAGCCTGGTTTCTAGAAGCTTAGAGGGGTGCGCCGGGAGCTCAGCAGCAGGCTGGGTCATTGTGATTGAGCTGTTCTGTTCCCTTCTCTCCTCCTTCTGCTCTGCAGGGGAACTCCTTCTTTGTGATGACGAACTTTCTTAAGACAGAAGGCCAAGAGCAGCGGCTGTGCCCTGAGGTAAGGAGGGGACCTGTGGGGGTGGGTGATAAGAGTTCCTGGAGGAGACTGGGAGGGGAGACAAAGGGGGATGAGCCAGGATGTTTTCAGCCCACCCATGTCTACTGAGCACCTGCCTCCGTGAGGTGGGGTGGTGAGGTAGGGCGGTAGGTGGAAGAAGGTTGGAAAAGCACCGTAGGTCTCACCCCCAGCTGCCAGATCTTTGCCATCTCCCCTTGCCTCCAGCTGCAGTGGCCTGGAGACCTGCTCTTTCCCTTGGTAGCTTCCTGGGCATCTCAGCAACATGATTCTTGGCATTTGCAAATCTGATTTCATGTCACTGGAGCCCACAGCTTCTCCTGCCAGGGTCCACCATGAACTGTCTGCAAGGCGGGTCCCAGGAAACAGTGCCAAACAGCTCTAGATGGCCCATTTCCCCCTCTTCTTAAGAGTTTCTATTTCTGTATCAGGCCTCCCCACCCAGACCACCCCACACAATCTTCCCACCTCTGTACTCTTGACCTTCCCCTACCTCCCTCTGGAAAATGTCTTCTCTCCAACTTCACAGTCAGAGTCTGCTCTGTCCAATGGGATGAAAGGCTAGCTCTCTTTTAAGTTTGTACCCATGAATCACCCCTAGGCCTTACCTGTTCCTCCCCTCTCTGGGGACACACCTGTGCCTTACCAGGGACCATTCCCTGAGGGAAGCAGCCATGGTGGCCATATCTCCACAGGCCCTCTGCCCACGGGTAGAAGAACCAGCCTGGCCATGCGGGTCCTGACCCATCCCTCTGGTCACAAAGCCTAGTTTTCTGAGTGTCTGGAAGTTCCAGTGAACATGCTCACTCCTTGTACAGTCTTTGTCACCATGATACCCAAACTTGGGACCAAACTGACGTACCCTTGGTGTCTATGTCAGTGATGCACCCACTGCAGAGACCTCTGGACATTCCTTCCCATCTCCCCGAGAGCGCCCCGCTCTGAGGAATCAGCCAAAGCCAGCCCGGGTCAACTCACCTTCCTCCGCCCTTCCCAGCAGCACCCAGTGTCCAGGCCAGTTGGGAGCCCTGGTTCTCCTTTGCCCTGCAGTCTGGTCATCTCTATGTCACACTCTAACCCCATGTTTTCAAAGACATTTTTCATGTCACTGAGACTTGCAAGAAGTTAAGGACAGCTCAGGGGGAACAGCCCGGGCTTGATGCAGTGTGAACAGTTCACAGCTTGACTTATTGGCCTGGTGACTGCATGGGCGACTTCACTTCTCTGTGCCTTGGTGTGTTCAGAACCTTGCTCTCAAGGTTGCTAAAACAAGTGAGCAGACGCCTGTGACATGACGGTGCATTGTGGCATTCTAAATGGAGTTGTTAGGGTTTAAGGGTTCCTTTGCCGCAGAGGTCACTCTGAGCAGCTCCAGGGAGGCACTGCTGGCCCAGAGAGCCCCAGAAAGCTCTCTGGGATTTTAACCAGCTGGTTCGGGTCAGTGTAATGGCACAGTCGCCTCCTCTCTTTGCACATTGACACTATCTACTACTATCTCTGGTCATCCCAGGGATCGTGGCCAAGCCCTGGGTGCACAGAGTCCTATATGAGTGAATGTTCCAGTTATCTCTTCAAACCACTCTGAACTTGGTGGGCTTCTCAAAGCCCTGTGTGACTCTCACAGTTCCATGGTGGCCTGGGCTCAGCCAGCAGTTCCTCTGCGGGTCTCACTTGGGGTCTGTCGAGGGGCTACACTCACCAGCAGCTGGTGCTGGCCTTCTTTGGAGGCTCTCCTGGCACCAGGGGATGGCTGGGGACCTCTTCCTCTCTGGAGGGTCTGTCTCCAGCAGTGTAGTGACTTAACAGCAGCACTGGGTTCCCAAAGCCCAAACGCAGAAGGTTCCAGGCCCTCAGAAGGCTGAGGCTGGAGCTGGCACCATGTTACTTGTGCTGCTTCTGCTGGTCCTGCACTCAGGTCACCCAGCTTCGGAGGGGGCAGGGGAATACTCCACCTCTCAACCTAGATGGTGACTGAGAATTTGTGGCCGTCTTTAATCCACATAATATTCACAAAATAAAACTAACTTTTTTCCTTAATTTTACAGTTTATTCTAGAAAATAAAAGTGAATCAATTTATCTTCTTTCCTGAGAATTCCTTGCAGTTGATAATGGAAATGTAACTATCCATGAGCCACAGAGGTTGATCATTCATTCATTTATTTCATGTTCATCAGACCTACTACATGTCAGGCAAAGATATGACCAGGCTTTGTGGTCCAAGGGCTCTTCTATGAAGGGGTTCATAGCCTCATGGTGGTGGCGGGTCAAAAGGAGGAGAAGCTGGGGGTCTGGAGGGTGACAGAAGGCAGCCTGGGAAGAAAAGAGAACGTGGCAGAGTTTGAAAAGCACAAGCAAAGCTCACTGAGCAGCACTTTGTGCTGAGGCCTTTCTTTGCATAACTCAATAGTCTCCACGGTGACTATGTAGACAAATCTGTCTCCCCTTACAGATGAGGTAACTGAGGCTTAGGGAGCAAGAAAGGGAGCAGCTGTCACTGAAGCCAGATGCACCTGGGTCTTTGTCTTCGATTTCTGAAGAAGCCACAAACTGCCCAGAGGTCCTTGAGCAGAGGCTGTTCCACATTTATGTCACATTCTGGCCACTCTCAGATTGGCTGGCGCATCTGTTCCCCAGAGAGTAGAGTCAGATATGCCCAGACCAAGCCATCTTGCTTCTCCTCCTGATTGTGTCCTTCAGCCCTGAGACACAACTGACCTCATTTTCTGTGGCCAGGAGATAGTGCTGGCTGATGACCCCTGTTTCCACATCACCTGCTGCATCTTGGCACCTGTCTGTGTTGCTCAATTCTGAGCCACAGAGCCACCTGGGCCAGGCCACCTGCTCTCCACCTGCAGGGCCATTGCCAAAGGTGGCCCCCTGGCTGCTCTGACATCTGCTATTTACATTCTTATCTGTTTTTATTTTTTATTGAATCGTAATTCACGTACCATAAAGCGCACCACTTTAAAGGAAAGAACTCAGTGATTTTTATTCTCTTTGCAACACTGTACAACCATCACCACGGATTCCAGAACACTCCATCACCCCAGAGAAAAATCTCATTCTCATTTGCAGCCAGTCTGCACTCCTTCCCCCAGTGCCTGGCAGCCACCAAGCTGCTTCCTGTCTCTATGGATGTGCCTATTCTGACATTTCCTGTACATGGAATTGTATAGTTTGTGACATTTGTGTCTGGATTCTTCCAATCAGCATCATTTTCAAGGTTTATGCATGACATAGTGTGGGTTGGTGTTTCACTCCTTACAGCTGAGTGACAGTCCACACAGGAATGTACCACATGTCATTTGACCATTCACCTCTGACGGTCACTTGGCCTGTTAACGCTCTCTGGCCTTTGTGGGCAGTGCTGCCATGAGCACTGTGTGTGGGTTTCTGTGTGGCCAGACACGGACTTCTCCATATCTCAATGACACAGTGCCCCTTCTTTCTCCCTGCAGAATCCCACTCGCAGGACACTCTGTTCCTCTGACCGGGGTTGTAAAAAGGGCTGGATGGACCCACAAAGCAAAGGTACCTTCTGGGTTTTCTCCTGGAAAACAGGGCGGGAGGGGATCTGGCACCTTGGTGACATTCACAATCCCCCATTCAGGTCCTCAGCCTCTGGCTCTACAGCCTTCTTCCACCACCACGAAGCCACAGGTGGACCCGTGTCTATCCTAGCCCTTGGCCTTCTCCAAGGCTGACCAGCTACAGCCTGGGGACTGGGCTCAATTTCCCAGCCAGAGAAGCTCCTCCGAGCGTGGCCTGTCCGGGCTGTGATCGGTGAAAAAATTACCTGGCCCATCACATTGTCTAAACTGAACTTTCTCCCTGAATTTTCTCAAAGGTGGAGGACTTAAACTCCCAGGGAACCTGGGGGAATAAACCTGTACTTGCCTGAAGAATCTCATGCTTTAACTTAGAAAGGTATTAGACAATGCAACAACAACAAAAAATACTGCAAAAAATAATTTAAAAAGAAAACTGTCAATGGTAATAATGCACACCCTCCCCAGAGGCATGTGGACATGGCTTCTATTCCATAGTGCACCGTATCTGAGTTGGTATCTGGCCACTTGCTGTGGCTTGCTGCTCACTTGATCCTCCCTCTCCTCCCCATGCTCAGGAAGGTACACCATGTTCATTCCATGGCTCTGCACATCCCTGGGCAGGCCGTGTGCCCTATGGGTAGGCTCAGATGCCCACTTGGGGAGCCAAGTGCTAGTCCTCTGTGCCCAGCGAGAGAAGATACTGCTCAGCTCCCCTCTCGGGCATCTTTCATCGTAAAGAAGCTGAAAGGGCCAATGGAACCCAGATCTCGCTGAGCTGATTCCAGAACACTCCACCCCACAAAGAAATCTCATCCCCGTTTGTGGCCAGTCTCCACTGCTTCCCCTCAGTGCCTGGCAGCCACCAAGCTGCTTCCTGTCCCTAAGGATGTGCCTGGTCCCTTCTAAAGGGCTTACTGTTCAGTGTGATGCTCATCTGCTTTGTCTTGGGGTGAGGATGGGTTAGTTTTATTTTGTGAGGAGCGGAGGCTGCTGCTTGGGTGGTGTCCATGACGCCTGCCCTGGAGAATGTCCTCCATTCACATCGGAGGCTCTTCACTTCTCGACCCCACAGGGATCCAGACTGGCAGGTGTATAGTGTACAAAGGGAACCAGAAGACCTGTGAAGTCGCTGCCTGGTGTCCCACCGAGGCAGTGGAGGAGAAGCCCCCCCGGTGAGTTGCATGGATGGGGAGCAGACAAGGTGACCCTCAGCAGTGGCCAGGTGACGCCTTGCCAGGGTGCCTGGGCTTTTATTTCCCAGAGCAGCCCACAACGCTCTGGGCCTTTCTGCCTCAGGGTCCCCAGGCCAGGCGCACTCTAGGCACAAACCACTGTCCCTGGGAAGTTGGCGCTGTTGTTGACGTGGAGAATAGTTCCTTACCTGGTGGTGCATTACCACTACCCAGAGCACCCTTCCGGGCCACCTCCAGACCCCTCCTCTAGTGCCATGGCAGGGTTTGTTCTGATACACCAGTGTTCATATTGAGTGAGTAAGGGTAGGAAATGGAATGGGAGGAGGGAGAGAAAGAGAAGGGAGGGGAGGCAAGGAATCTTCTCAAATTAAACACTCACCTGACATACAGATTTGGTGGTTCCCTGTATTGATAGTTCTCTTTAACACACAGGTTGGGATATTAAATCTTAGAAACCACAAAGGCTGGTGCATTTCAGCAGAGAATAGTTAGAAAGACCTGGATTCAAATCTTGCTTCTAGTAGCTGTGTGATCTTGGGCAAGTAGCTTAACCTTCCTGAGTGCAATCTCCTCATCTGTGAAATGAGAATAATAACTGCTCCTACCTCATGAGGTGTTTGTAAGGATTAAATGAAACAATACTTGTGCATAGTGAAGTGAGCCCCATGCCTGGCTTCCACATGCTCACACGCACACGTATGATCTACCCCGGAAGTGTGCTAGTTTCAGACCAGCACCGTCCAGTAGAACTTCTGCAATGATGGGAAGGTAGTAGCCATGCTGCCCAATGTGGTAGCCACGACTTGAAGTGTGGCCATGGTGGGTAAGCAACTGGATTTTAATTAAATTTAAATTTAAATAGCACACCTGCCTAGCAGCTACCCAGACCAAAGTGGCTCAGGGCCACTCTCCTAGCATGTGTGGGACAAGGGAAAAACTGCTTAAGGGGATGTGTAGAAGGCTCAGGCCAAGGTCCCCAATGCCGAGGCAGGGCCGCCCTGTCTGGCCCACAGTTGTTAAACTGGGTTCATTTCTAGATCAGGGAAGTTTCTTGGTCACAGAAGAAACTGCCCAGCTGTGGGTGGGACATCTTCCCACACCCAAGTGACTCTTAGTTCAAGACAAGGGGCCCCTTGCTTAGCGCTGGCTTTTAGTTCTGACTCTGCCACCAACTCATTCATCAGCTAAATACCACATGCGTCTCCAGCTGCCTGGCCCAAGGCTGATCTGACTGCTCTCCAGTTTCCGGTGTGCTACATGAATTAGCCAAGACGGCTCATCTTGCCATTCACCATTACCATGTAGTAGGCACTAGATATTTCACATGTGATGATGACTGCTTCTATGTGAAACACAAGAAGTTCAGGTATGGAGCAGGCCCCAGGGCTCTTTCAGTCTAAAGAAGAGATAAGACACATGCAAAGAGATCTGTAATTCAAGATAGAATGTTGTAAATGTCACATGAAAGCAACGAAGAGCTTTGATCCTTAAAAGTTTTGGATCCTGTAGTCCTCTGATTGTCAAGAGTGCTGCTCAGGAAGTGTGAGGTTTAGAATGTTCTACAGGTAAGAGTCTAGCACACAGCAGGCATTTGTTGTAAATAAGATTTTTTTCTTTTTTTTTTTTGGTTTTGTTTTGCGGTACTGGGAATTGAACCCAGGGGTGCTCTGCCACTGAAATATGCCCCTAGTCCCATTTTAAATTTTGAGACAGGGACTCACTAAGTTGCTGAGGCTGGTCTCAAACTTGCAATCTTCCTGCCTCAGCCTCCCAAATTGCTGGAATTCCAGTTGTGCACCACCATGCCTGAGAATTTTTTTTTTTCAATGTAAATGACAGAAATCCAAATTAACTGACTTCAGAAAGAAAAAAAAAAGGGTATTACTTTTTGGCTTTTTTAAAAAATATTTTTTATTTGTAATTGGACACAATACCTCTATTTTATTTATTTATTTTTATGTGGTGCTGAGGATAGAACCCAGTGCCTTGCACTGCTAGGGGAGCGCTCTATCACTGTGCCCCAACCCCAGCCCCTGGCTTTTGTTTTTGATTCCAGTAATTCAAAAACATCCAGAGGTCCTGGCTTCAGGCAAAGCTTGGTCCAGGCTTCAAATGATGTCAATGAGATTCTCTTTCCCACTTCCTTCCTCTCTCACCCCTCTCTTAGTTATTCTTTCTTTAATTCTGGCTTTCCTTGCACTGTGGTCCAGGGAATTCCAAGTTGACACTATCCTTATTACTAACAGTCCAGCAAAAAAAGAGTTTCTCTTTTCCAGTTGTTCCCAGAAATGGTTCTCTTTGGCTTAAATCATGTGACCATCTCTGAACCAACCCGATGGCCAAGGGGAACAGACCACACTGTTTAGCCAGCCCTGGGTCACATGCCCATGCAGAAGTGTAGGAATAGACAGGAAGTAATCATCCCCACAGACCCTTCTGGATGGCAGCGGAGAGCTGGCTTCTCCAAAGAGAGAAAACTGAGCTTGTACCATCCAAAGGGGAGAAGATGCTGGACAGGCAAAAAGATGGGGTTTGCACACAGAGCTCCCACACACACAACCAACACTGGGTCCTGGGGTAAAAGGCAGGCCATTCTTGGTGCCCTGTCTTTGCCCCTTCCTGTGCTACTCAGACACGGCCGGCAGCAGGGTGCCAGCTGAGCCTTTCTATTCACAGCCAGTGTTCTCCATCTTTCATAAACTATCAAGTGCAAAAGGGCAGAAACGTTGACAGTTGCTCATCACTGTATCCCACTGCCCAGTTCCAAGCCCAATACTTGGCGTTTGCTGAATGGAGGGATGGAAGGATGGTGGGTGGCTTCCTGTCATCTGGAATTTGGGCTCCTCTAACTCACAGAATTGTACACTATTCAGCCTCTAAGAAATGACTAATGCAGTCAGCTGTCTGTCTGTGTGGCCCTGGTCTAAAGGCTGAGGATGCCGGGATTAGAAAACTGTTGTGCCAGCCCTGAAGGAACTCTAGGCCTACTGGGAGAGCCACAGATAGGGGTGTGCTGGAGCTGGCTGGTAGGTTCACAGCCAATTGTGCTCAGCCCATCCCAAATTCAAGTTTGTGATTTCCCTTTGGTAGTTGGAAACCAGCCATGGTAGGAGTATTTATAGCATGATAATCAGCAAACACATATTAGCCTTTTTTTTTCTCCTTAGAGTGATGGATGTCAAACATTTACCAAAACACTACTGCACGTAACTAAATATACAATTATATCAGAGTGACAGAAGGGACACCGTAAATGCTATGGGGTCTCAAGAAGGAAGAAATTCTTAGAGAAACTGAAAGCCTTCATAGAGAATTTTGGAAGGTTTTCTCTATTAGATTGCTGCATCCATTTTTCTTATCTCATCCCCAAGGCTAAAGTAGAAAACCAGAAGTCCCTGGTCTCACTGACACACTGGCGCCCCCTGTCTCTGTGGTCACTGATTCTTATTTCTCTCTCCCAGGCCTGCACTTCTGAGCAGCGCTGAAAACTTCACTGTGCTCATCAAGAACAATATTGACTTCCCTGGCCACAACTATACCACGTAAGTGTCCAGAATGTGTGGTATAGCAGTTACCTACATACAGCTGTGTAAAAAAGAAACATTCTAGGGCTGGAGTTGTACCTCAGTGATGGAATGCTTGCCTAGCATGTGTGAAGCACTGGGTTCGATCCTCAGCACGATCCTTTATTCATAAATAAAATAAAGGTATTGTGTCTATCTACAACTAAAAATACTAAAAAAAAAGAAACCTTCTAAAATGACAAATACTTATTGTCTCTCATTCTGTGGATCAGGAATCTGAAAATGTATTTGCTGGGTGGATCTGGTTCAGGTCCTGGTCTCCTTGGTTAAATTCAGTCTGTCACAAGGCTGCAGTCATCTCTAGGCTCCACTGGGGCTGAAGATTCCCTTCTAGGCTCACTGATATGGTTATTGACAGCAGGCCTCTGTTCCTTACCAAGAGGATCTGACCCTAGGATCACATGTTTCCTTAGGACATGGTGGCTAGCAAGCAATTCAGGAGAGTAGTGGCCAGGGATGGTGGTGCACACCTGTAATCCTAGCAGCTCTGGAGGCTGAGTCAGGAGAATCTCAAGTTCAAAGCCAGCCTCAGTCATGGCAAAGCACTAAGTGAGACCCTGTCTCTAAATAAAATCAAATAGGGCTGGGATGTGGCTCCGTGGTCAAGTGCCTCTGAGTTCAATCCCTGGTACCAAAAAAAAATTAAAAAGAGAGAGAGAGAGAGAGAGAGTGAATAAGTGAAAAAGCAGGTAACTAAGATGGAAGCCACAGTCTTCGGAAGTGGCTTCTGCCATATGCTATTAGTCAGAAAGCCCAAACTTGATACAGTGTGTGGGGCACTTCACAGGATTCCCAGGCTTAGGGGTCATGAAGCCCTCTGTGGGGCCTGGCAGCCACACTGGCTCATTCCAATGAGATGGATCGGTTTCCTAAAAATGTCTGTTTGCTTTCAATTTTGCACAGGAGAAACATCTTGCCAGGGTTGAACATCAGCTGTACCTTTCACAAGACTCAAAATCCACAATGTCCCATTTTCCGGCTAGGAGACATCTTTCAGGAAACAGGAGATAATTTTTCGGAGGTGGCAATCCAGGTGGGTGGACTTGTCTTTGTTCAGTGGAGATGAGTGTCAGAGGATGAAAGATGTCAAGAGATGAACCTGGGGTTGTGGCTCAGTGCCGGCTGCTCACCTTGTGCGGGCTGGGTTTGATCCTCAGCACCACATAGAGAATACATGGATAAAATGGAGTTATTGTGTCCATCTACAACTTAAAAAAAAAAAAGTTAACGGGGAAAAAAAAAGATATCAAGAGTTCAGACCCCTGGGCCTAAAAAATATGGCTCAGTTTATTGTGTATTTGCCAAAGGCTGCATCTACATCACTTCGGTCATCTAACACTCAGCGCTGGGAGGGAGCTGCTTGGTGTTAGCTTTCTGTAGCTGCTGTAACAAATGACCACAAACTGGATGGCTTAAAACAACACACACTTTCTTCTCTGTCTGGAGGTCTGAAGTCCAAAATCATTTTTGCTGATATGAAGTGGAGGTGTCTGCAGGGCCATGCTCCCCCTGGAGGCTCTGGGGAGAAGCACGTCCTTGCCTTTCCCTCTTCTAGGGGCTTCCTGCCTTGTGTTTCTTGGTTCTCACTCCCTCCCCCCATCTTCAGAGCCAGCAGTGAGGCACCTTGCTTCAGAGGTCATGCTGGCTCCTTATTCCTTCTCCTTTCACAAAACACTAATCTTCATGAGAGGGAGCATGTATAAGATGAGGTGTTTATGGCCCCCTGCCAGGGGTCCAGGATCATCTCCCTAGCTTAAGACCTTAATTTGCTCACACTGCCAGAAGCTTCCTCTAGGGATCAAGGAGAGAGAATGCAGAAGAGATATTTGGTAGAGTGCCCTGAATTCCTGTCTGACAAGTTCGTCTTGTTTTGTTTGGTGGGGGAGGTTTACTGGGGATTTAACCCAGGGCACTTTACCAAGGAGCTACATCTCCTTTTTAATTTTTTTTTTAAATTTTAAGATAGTGTCTTGCTAAGTTTCTGAGGGTCTCACCAAATTGCTGAGGCTGGCCTCAAACATATAATTTTCCTATCTCAGGCTCCCAAGTGGCTGGGATTACAGGCTTGTTCCACTGTTCCCAGATTCAACTTTATTTTTAATAGGGGGTGGGGGTCATTAAAGGTGTTTGAGTGCAGGAAAGGTTTGTTTAAAGTTGTATTTTAGGACTAAGTCTAAGGGTGGCGTGTCCTGGATAGGAGGAAGAACAGGGAGACGCCTTTGGGACTGTCCTAGTAATCTAGCTCACCTTCATGGCTTGGAAACCTTTAATCTGCATTTTCCCTTTAAAGAAAAAACCTTTCCTGCAGCGCTGATCCCTGAGCAGGGAGATGTCTGGTGATTGCGTAACCTACCTCCAGCCAACTTAGAGACTGCTTCTTGTTGACCCTCCCAGGGAGGGATCATGGGCATTGAGATCTACTGGGACTGCAACCTGGACAGCTGGTCCCATCGATGCCGGCCCAAATACAGTTTCCGTCGCCTTGATGACAAGACCACCAATGAGTCCCTGTACCCTGGCTACAACTTCAGGTAACAGGGCTTCAGGTCAGACTCTCAGCAGCTGGCCCCAGGGAGCTTCTGGGTGGGGCCCAGCTGCATCCCAGCAGTCAGTCCAGTAGAGCTGGGCATGAAGTACACTCTTTGTAAATCAAACGCAAAGTTGGGAAACAGAGAAAGGGTGAATTTTCCTTGGTCTGTACCAATTCTTCCATGAGGCTCATAAGAGATCATGGCACACATATACTTTGGTATTCTGTGAGATTTTGTTATTCTTATAATTATTTTTACACCTAGGACACTTCAGATTCTTTGTGGCCATCACACTGACCATCACAACATTCCGTGTGTGGTGTACTGACAACATTTCTGCAGCTTAGGAAGGGTCTTGTACAAACCAGGCACTCACCAGCACCTCCCCACCCCTTCCCCGTGGGGGGAAGCCAGGAAAGGTTAAATTATCTGCCCAGGGCCCTCAACTAAGAACCATACATCTAGGCCAGGTCACCTTATCTCCAAATTAACACTCCTTCCCTCTCATCTCCTGACTTTCTCACCCATTCCTCCAACACTGAACATTTGGCTATTTTTACTCTTTTTATTTTAAATAACTTTATGTGGACAACTTTGCGCAAAAATCTTTATTTGAATTCCAGATTGTCTCTTTAGGTAAATTTCTAGAAGCAGAATACTTGGGTTGAAAGTTATGAACATTTTATCATATACTTTTAGATTTTTAAAAGTTTCTATGGCTGTATTTTTAGTTCTAGGATTTTTATTTAATTTTTTTAAAGTCACCTGCTTCAGTGAGTTCCATTCCTACCTGTAGATTACTCTTTTTGCCCATTCTGTTGTCTAATTCCTCTCGCATGGGCCTATCCTCTGAAGGAACTTGGGTGGATTTCTCCCTGTGGATTTTGGGATCTTTCCTGGGAGCTTGTCTTCAGCAGGGATGGCCTCAGGACATTCCTCTGGAGCCATAACTGTCATTTTGTAGTTGTTGCTGTTGGGACTATGTGGCAATTATCAACTGTGAGCCAGTTTTTAATTTAATATCTGGGCTTGAGATCTTTCACTCTACTAAAAGATCAGATTCCCGCTCCCTTACTGTGAGAGCCTTCAGCAGCTCCAGTGCCCTTCCCTCTAACTGTGTTCAAATCTAGCTCCTGGGAGTTGGATCAGGTTCAGCTGCTCGTAAGGGTCACATGACTTCAATCCCCACTCACTACCATGTTGAGCAACTGAAAAAGTGTCCTTTTTTGTTTTAAGCACCATAATGATTGGTATTTTAATTTCTCCTGTGCTGCAGATTGAACCCAGGACCTTGTATGTGCTACACAAGTTTTCTACCATTGAGCTGCACCCCAGATATTTTATCTTGCACTTTCATGTGTATGAGGAGGGTGGTGAAGCTTCTTATACAGCTGGCTCCTTGGTGTACAGTGGGGTTGTGTCCTGATAAACCCATTGTAAGTTGAAAATATCATAGGTTGAAAATGCATTGAATATGTACTTAACCAACCAAGTAGCCTAGCTTAGAAACGCAGTACACAGTAGACTATAGGTTGTTTTCCCTCATGACAGTGATGGGGACTCAATGCCACGGCCCAGCACTGAGAGAGTATCTCACTGGCCCAGAACAAGATCCAAATCCAAAATCCAGTATGGTTCCTACAGAACACATATGGTTTCACACCATCATAAAGTCAAAAAATTCATAAGTGTAACCATTGTAAGCTCAGGCCTCCATCTTGATCGGAAGTCCCTTTTGCATAGTGATGGAGGCTGAATCCAGGGCCTCATCCAGGCTAGGTGGGAACACTTTGAAGCCTTGATGTCATGGGCCACATCTAATCCTCATGTGTGGTGTTTTGAAGTTTCTTGGTAGGGCCTGGTGTGTGTGCCTCTGGCTTCTGGACTTCAACCCTATGAACTCACCCACGGTCTGGTTCCTTTGCACTCCCATGCCCTCTTGCCCCCATGGTGTGACTCGGGCCTGTTTGGATCCTCTACACAGCTCCTGATGCCCCTGTTCCTGACTCTTTCTTGGTAGTGAGCCAGTGCCATCCTAACTTAGTTTCCATCTTACCTCCTGTCTGGATCATCTTTTCAGCCTGGTCCCTACAACTCTGTTAGTAACTTGGCCCTAACATGGTCTCCATGACCTATCACTGCCTGTGAGGTGAGACCCTGTTTCAAGAAAAAAAAAAAAAAAAGGAACAAACTACTGGAACATGCTACAATATGGATGAATCAGTCCCACCGACATTGAGTGAAAAAAAACTAGACTAAATAAGCACATACTTTGTGTCATTTAGATGAAGTTGAAGAAAAGGTAAACTCCATCAATGATGATAGAAGATAGAATAGCAGTTGCTGTGCTGGGGGGCTGCAAGCTGTAGGACTTGGCATGAAAGGAATATATGAGAGTTTTATGGGACAAGGGAATGTTCTGGGATAATGGAATTTTGATAGGGATACAGATTATAGAGGACACTTGTTTGTCAAGATTTTTTTTTTTTTTTGGCAGTACTGGGATTGAACTCATTTGTCAACACTCATTAAACAGAACCCTTAGGGCTTATGCATTTTCCTGCATGTAAATTAGGTCTCGATAGAACAGGTAGACAAATCCAACTAGACCATTTCTGGTAAATGCCATCAAGAAAATCAAGCAGGACAGTGTGATGGGGCACAGTGACCAGGGAAGACCCCTCCAAGCAGGGTGGGTAGGACCCTATGGCATCTTTCCCTTTCTTGAGGACTGTGCTTTCCTAGTTACAAAGACAAACTTTACAGATGAGAACTCAGGTTCTGGGAAGCAACTTGGAAAACATGTTAGCATTCAAGAATCAGCTCTCAAAAAGTGTGGCTCAGGCTCAGCATCCATGGAACTCAGAAATGCACGTTCTTAGGCCCACCCTGATCTATAGAAACAGTCTAGGGGTGGTGCCCAGTGACCTGCATCTTCATGTCTCCATAGGAGTCTGCTGCTCATTTGAGTTTGAGAACCATTGATCTAGACCTGAGTCCTCAAAGTGTGGTCCTGGAACCAGTGTCATGGGCCTCAGTTGGGAGCTTGTTGTACTGAAGATCATCACAGGAACCCCCCCCCCCATTACCCAACTCAATGAGTGAAAATTTGCACTTGAAGAAGATCCTTAGGAAATTCGTGTGCATATCAAGGTTTGAGAACTGCTAATATCATCTGGCATCCCAAATGTACTTTCTTTTTAGATGCTTCACCTGATGACATTCTGGCTCTGGCTCTGGCTCTGTAGCTAGGGTGCGAACTTCTTGAGAAAATGAATAAGATGCCTAGTTTATCTGTACCTGCATGTGCAAGCGTGTGTGCACACATGTCCCCTCACTGCCTCTGAACCCCCCTCCTGGCATATTCACTGACTTTGGAGGGGTCAAGTAATGAGATCTCTTCATATTTTATTCAAAGCAGCATCATGAACCAGCAGGCAGCCCTTGACGGTGTTTTCACCGTACACCTTTGGTGTACTTGTTTTAGCCTGGCAGTATCTTTTTTTTTTTTTTTAATGTTTATTTTTAAAAATTTTTTTAGGTGGACACAATATCTCTATTTTATTTTTATGTGGTGCTGAGGATCGAACCCAATGCCTCACGCATGGCAGGCGAGCGCACTAACACTTGAGCCACATCCCGAGCCCCCTGGCAATATCTTAAAGCTTGAGAATACATAAACTTTAAAATTTGTAGAATATAGAAAAATCAAGACTTCCTGCCTTTCCTAAAAAATTAAACTATTTGAGAAAACAAAATGTGAACCCTGAGTCCATATTCACCTGACAAGCCATGGCTGGAGCTGAGTGTCGGTCCCTCTAGGAAGTGCATGTATTTTGGGGGATGTCACTGCCTCCTTGTGCTTCTGGCCTCTTATCTTCATGGCCCCTGTGGGCATTTGAGTTCAAGTTCTAAGAGGTTGACTAATGCTTTCTGCCTCCTCTGGGTCAATGGAGTTTCAGCCACGGCCCTGAAAACAGCTCCTAGTTTAGGTAATTTTTGGATCATCCCCTGCTGCTCTGCTAAATGGGCTTATTGCAATTAGCAAGAAGAGAGAACAGGATCAGCGGTCCCCTGGCTGCCCTTCCAGGCTGTATTCTTCACAGTCAGCAGAAGCATGCAAAGCCACGTACCAACCAGACGTCAGCAAATGTCCTCCGAGTCTCTGAGCTAAGCCTAAGAACATCAGCTCCTGGTGGGATGTGAGCTTTCTGAAGCCCCAAGGGGGTTATGACATTGGTTTTCTTTTAGAACAAAGCATTAGCACATTTGTTGCCTGGAATGAGCACCAAAAGAAATCTTTGGCCAAAAATAAATTGTTGAGATCTGATGGGTAAAAGAAAAAGTTATTTTCAAATAGCCATACAAAAGAGAAGGAAATTACATGTTAAATGAGAAAAATGTAACTTTCTAAAACAGAAAGTTAAAGAAGTCAAACAAAATGCAGAATTTTATATTCAACAAAAAGATTCACTGTCAAATATCCGTATTCAGTGAACATGTGATTTAGCTGATTTTCAAAAAGTGTAAACTAGGACAGGCCCACACTGAATTCATGACGCACTTGTCAGATCTAAAACAGTTTGTGTATGTATTAGTATTGTGTGGTTGCTATGACAAATTGCCACAAATATAATAGACATATATTCTCTCACAGACACCAGAAGTCAGAAATCGGGTGTCAATAGGGCCATAATCCCTCTGAAAGCTCATGGGGAGAATCTTTTTTGCGTCTTATAGCTTCTGGTGGCTCAGGCTTCCCTTACCTTGTACTGCATCACCTCAAGCTCTGCCTTCCTCTCCACTTGGTTTTCTCCTTTGTATCTGTATGTACTTATTTCATAAGGACTCCAAACATTGGTTTAGGGCCTACCTTAAATCCAGGATAATCTCATTTTGAGATCCTTAACTTAATTGAATCTGCAAAGACCCTATTTCCAAATAATATATATACATAGATCCTGAGGTTTAGGGACTTGAACTTTGGCAGGCGGGGGCGGAAGGCCAGTACTGGGGGTTGAACCCCAAATCTCATACATCCCAAGCAAGTGCTTTACCACTGAGCTACAGTTCCAGCCCTTGTTATTTTTGAGACAGTGTATCACTAAATTGCCTATCCTGGCTTTGAACTTACTTTCCTCCTGCCTCAGTCTCCTGACTAGCTGGGATTACAAGCTGGCACTACTGAGCCAGTATTCACCCATCATGATGTGCACAACGGCACCCCGTCCAGTTCCAGTGATGCTCACAGTGTGGAAACATCTTGCACCTTCTGAAACCACACTTTGGGGTTCAATCCCAGGAGTTTTCCTTTTGGCCACATCTCCCCACATGACTCTCACTCCCAGTTTTAGAACCACTGCACCAAGACACTGAAAGCAGATATTCCAGTACCTACTGTACGATGCTAACTTCTTAGGTAAACCAGCCTGCATAGGGCCCTAATGCCAGCCCTAGGGTCTGGAGTGGTGATTCAGACTTAGCTTGAGTATTAAAAAAATGAATCACGCAATAGAGAAGGAAGAACTGTCTTGGAATGGCACAATTAGATGCAAGGAAACTGAAAGCCCTCCAGCCAGAAACAGGCATGGAGGTAAGTGCCTGAGAATACCTAACTGGTCTCGACGTCAGATTTTGAGACCTCTAAATAAAGTTTCAGGTGTTTGCACTCTATTTTGGCAGAGCATCTGTCTTCTGTTTTCTTTTCTCCCTACACTTGTAAGTAGATTGTGAATTAGTAATCAGAAAGAAAATACATACCCTTATGTAAAAATAACCAGCACAATGTGGTGAGAGGGAGGGACACACTTAAAAGTTTCCTGAGGCATTTATTTAAGTGTTCCTGATTACTTACAAAAAAAATAAAACCTAGTGCTTTTCCTGACTACAGCCCTAATGAGAGCTTCACATTTGGAGTGACTGTGATTTGTGCCAGGCCCTAATTTATGAAGGTGACTGAGTGATGACGTAGAAAGGTCAATGCTGCTGAGAGAAGAACTCAGTGCTGCATTTCTCAAGAGGCGGGAGCAGGCCATGCCACACAGGGACTTGGGGGAAGCTTTGATCCAGAGGGGGTCAAAGGGAAGCAAGGCACAGGAATGTTCCCTGGGAAAGGTGGGCAGGGCTGGGAATAGCTGTGCTGATCCTTCCTGGGTGACTGAGGGCATGAGAAAAACAAACACAGAATCCAAGAAAATACAGGAGGACAGAGTGCTGAAGTAAACCTGTTCTCAATCCAGTAATGAGTGTCTAAAATTCACCACTCCTCCTCCATGTTTTCTCTAGAAGCTGAAACTATTTTTCTTTCTTAAGCAATAATCACATCGCTTGAAGTTATTTTTTAATTTCTCAGCTTATTGCTGATCCTGAATTGGTTAAAAATGTGTTCATTTTAATCTTAAATTAAAAGCCAATTTCCTGTCACTCTGAGGTGATGGAAGCAGAGCAGGTAACCTGGGGGTGCTCTGTGGTCTGGGTATTCAGAGAGTATAATTCTCTCTGAATTGTGCTATCCCTCTGCCAGCTGCATCAGACCTAGAAGGCACACAAGGAAGACTGGATTGGCTACTGGTTTGGTTTTTCTTTCCATAGAATTCTAGCACTTTCAAAGAGATCTTTGTAAACATGGATTCTTTTTTTCTTGCAGATACGCCAAGTACTATAAGGAAAACAATGTTGAGAAACGTACTTTGATAAAAGTCTTTGGGATCCGTTTTGACATCCTGGTTTTTGGCACTGTAAGTCTGTCTTTTCCAGCCCTGGGCACCTTCATCCTATGACTGTGTCCCAATTATTGCTGTTGTGGCTCCAGGGAGTGAACCTTTTTGAGTCACAGCCATTAACTAGTGCTGTGCATTTTGCTTGTGGGATAAGAGAAGGGGAATAAATGTCCTTAGGGTTCTATCCACAAATGAGCCATCTGTAGGGTACAGAATGGGACTGGGAAAAAAATTGTTAAGAGTCAACAAGAAACAAAGATAAGAGAGAAGGGGAGAGAGAAAAGGGAAAGGAGGAAAAGAGAAAGGGAGGGAGGGATAGAGGGATGAAGGAAGGAAGGAAGGAAGGACCCCTACAGAATAGTTTATAGTAATAGAATCCAACTCAAATGGCCTTAGGGGAAACTTTGTTTTGGTTTGTTTTTATTCATAAATTGAAAGTCCAGGGGTATTGCAGGCGTCAGATATGGCTGGATCCAGGTATTTTTGAACAAGATCTTCAGCAATCTGTCTCCCTTTGTCTCTTACTTAAATCTGTTCTCCTGTCTGGGCATTGTTCTCAGGCTGGCCATCTCTATGTGGTGGTGTCAAGCAGTCCTGTTGTCTTACTAGTTTAGCAACCTCAGGGAAAAAAGAACACACTTTTCTAGGAGTTTCAGGAAAGGATTCAGGCAGCAGCCAATGATTCTGACTGGCTCAGTATGGGCCACATACCAGTTGCTACCCTAATCACTGTGATCAGATTCTGCCATGCTCTCAATGGCTGGTCTTGAATGAGCCTTGACCAGCCTAGGATCCAGAGGAGAGGGCCCATATGGAGAAAAATGGTTGTCCAACAGACAAATGAGGTGCTGGCTCCAGAAGAAGGAGGGAGAGAGTGCTGGACATGAAGAGTCAGCAGGTCACCCCAGCACCCTGCTCCACAGCATATGGCTTATGTAACATGGGTTCTTGAACCACAAGAATAAGATAGAGCTGAGAGGATGAAAGGCTATTGAAAATAGAGACCACAAGGACACTGCCAGTAAGAGTCAGAGTTTCTGCAGACATTTCTTTCCTTCTGCTCCTGAAGTTACCTCACACTACTTCTAGGGAAGGCTTGTCTGAAATTCTCAACTTGTATGGTCAACAACAAGCCTTCAGTGGTTGAATGTATTAGCTTAAAACATCCATGGTCCAGAAAGAGCCTGGACAGCAGAAACAGGACAACAGAATCACACTCCCCGTCTGCAATCTGCTGCGTGAGCACACGGGTGCATCTAGAACCCACGACTGCAGGTGACAGCAAGAGAGCTCTGGATCTCAGCTGAGTAACATCCTCACTCTGTTTCCAGGGAGGAAAATTTGACATTATCCAGCTGGTTGTGTACATCGGATCCACCCTCTCCTACTTTGGTTTGGTAAGAGATTCTCTTTCCCACACTTTAAGAAAATGGTTTGGCCAAAAGAAGTTTCACTACCCTGGTGCTTGTCTGGGTTCCCGCCAGGCCACTGTGTTCATTGACTTTCTCATCAACACTTACTCGAGCACCTTCTGCCGGTCCCGTGTGTACCCCTGTTGCAAGTGTTGCGAACCCTGCGCAGTCAACGAGTACTACTACAGGAAGAAGTGTGAGTCCATCGTGGAGCCAAAGCCGGTGAGGCATGCCATGTTTAGGGGATGCCAAGGTCCCCAGAGGTTCTTCTAGGTGGCTAAGAATGCATAACAATTCAGCCTAAATCACAGGTTTAATCCCATGGTGGTAAGTCCCTGGACTACCCCAGTGACTATTTCTCTGATGAAACTTTGGGTCCCAGGGAAGAATAGGAACAAAAACAGAGAAGCTAGGAGGTGAAGATAAATTTTTATGGTCCAGGATTTGTCAATTTTGTCATTTATTAAATTGGTACAGTCCCTACAAAATAGCATAGTGACTTTGGAGAACAATGTGGCTGTGACTGGTAACTTTTAAATGAGCCATACATTATAGCTGGGGACTTCTACTTCCTCCTCCCCACCCCAAAGAAGCCCTCACATGAGTGCCCAAGGTGTCCACAGCAGCACTGTTTGTGGCCACATACCAGTTGTTGCCCTAATCACTGTGATCAGATTCTGCCATACTCTCAATGGCTGGTTTTGAATGAGTCTTGACCCAGCTATTAATAATCAATAAATGATTATTAGCCACAAAGAAACAGCATCCACCCAGGTGTCCACAGGGTGAACAGTGAAAGAGACTATGATAAAACCAAAGTAATGCCAGGGACATGCTTAAAAGAATGAGGTGACAGTTATAACAGCAGACATTTATATAGCACTGATAAGTGCTGGGTATACATTAGCCCATTCGACCTTCACAGGCATCACTGTTATCCCTTTGTATTTGTGAGGAAACTAAGGCACAGGAAGGTCAGAGAATTTGCTCAAAGTCCTACAGCTAGTGAGTGGTGGACAGGAAATTCCAGCTTAGGCAGGCTGGCCTCAGAATGTATGCCTGATCTGCGAAGTTAACAGCTATTGGCAAGAGCAGACAGGATACTTAGTTGAGAGGGGGAAAAAAGCAAATGGAAGAACAATATGCATGGTATAATATATGTGTTAAAAACAGCAGATACACACATAAACTAATCCACATGTTCTCCATGTATTCCCTCATATTTATTACACGTTTATTTTATATACAAACATATAATCACATATGGGTGTGGACATATGTATATATACAAAAAGGTACTATGGCACACACGAAAGTGGTCATGGTGGATGCTTCTGGAAGAGAGCCTAGGACTGGAGTATAGACGCAGGGGATTTCAGCCTCAGCTATATTATTTGATTTGGTTAATCTGGACTTTATGATGCAGGTTTGCTAAATTCAACTCCATGATTTCCCCCTAAAGAGAAATCTTGTACCTAAAAACAAAAGGAAAGAGGGTTCCTTTGTTTTTCCCCCATCCAAGAACACTGCTGTCTTTTTCCAGCAGCTGAGTGCACAACTTATTGTCCATTATACATGTGCCCACGACTGAAATGCAAGTTCACTCTTGCAACTAAAAATAATTGCCATTTCATTATCTGAGATGATATGAAATTTCACAAACATATAAACAATTTAAGTTGCAGTATCAGAACTTCCTGGAGATACTGAATCTAGAGTAGCCATACCTGACAGAACACTACATAGGAATGTTACCTGGTGTTCAGGGAAGCTAAGCACTGGGCAGTAGGAGGTGGATGGGCTGAGTTTACATATTAAGGTGCAAGGGGTCCCAATTCTGATTTGCCTCTAGACTCAGAACTCATTCCTTCTTGTTCAACAAGAGTTTGGGGTTAGCATGTTCAACAGTTTGTCATTTGGTAAATGACAGCTGCCTTTAAATATGTTTAGATAGGCAATTCGTCTTCATTTTTTTTTTTGATAGGCAATTCTTGATAATTCTTTACATAAATGGGTAAACTTCTTAACCTTCTTTTCCTAGACATTAAAGTATGTGTCCTTTGTGGATGAACCCCACATTCGGATGATAGACAAGCAGCTACTTGGGAAAAGTCTACAACATGTCAAGGGCCAAGAAGTCCCAGTAAGTTAAAAGATTTAGTCCTTTTTCTTTTTCTTTTTCTTTTTTTAAGAAAATTTACTTTTAAATATAAACACATCTAGAAATCTGTATGAATTTTTAACAATTAAACCTATTTATGTAACCAGCATCCAGATTAAAAAATTTAATATTCTTGAGTTAGAGGTGTAGTTAAGCTGTAGAGCTCTTAGCTAGTATGCACAAGGTCCTGGGCTCAGTCTCCAGCTGGGGATTGATATTGGCCAAATAATATTGTAATGCTGTTTGCATATATGAATATGTAACAATGAATTCCACCATTATATACCAATAAAAATATGGAAAAATAAATAAAAATTGGTCCTTTACCGATTTAAAAAAAAAAACGTATTTCTAGGAGAAGTCCCTTTTATGCCCTTACCCAATCACTACCCTCCCTAAAAACAGTCATTATCCTGTATCCAAAAATTAGTTTTTCCTGTTGCAGAATTTTATAAAAATTGAAATATAGTTAAGTACTCAGCATCTACTCTGTTCAATGTCTGGCTCCTTTCACTCAACATTATTTTTGTGAGTTATCCATGACCCCGCACAGGGCCCCCCCTGGATCTCACTGTTGTATAATTTTTATTTTTTTTTAATATTTTATTTATTTATTTTTATGTGGTGCTGAGGATTGAACCTAGGGACCTGCACGTGCAAGGCAAGTGCTGTACCGCTGAGCCACAACCCCAGTACCCCACCCTCCCCTGCGGCCCCCCTTCCTTCTAATTTCTGTTTAGTAAACATCCCACTTATGTATCCATTCTTATATCAGTGGACATTTAGGTAATTTCTAGCTGGGGTTAATGCCAATCATGCTGCCATGGTGAACATATGGCACTCTGCAGGGTGACTGCCCAAGAGTGGAAGTCTGAGTCACTAGGCAAACGTATGTTCACTTCCGCAGTCGCTAACAAACAGTGCTCCAAAGTGGAGGTTCACACACTCCCCAGCAGTTCTGGTGGCTAAGCATCTCCACTAGCTCTATTCATTTCCTAGGGTCGCCATAACCAGTTACCACAAACTAGGGTACTTAAAACAATAGAAATTGATTCTGCTGCAGTCGGGAAGCAAGATGTCTGAAATTAGGGTGTTGGCATGCCCTGCTCCCTCTGGAGGCTGATGGGAAGGATCCCTCCTTGCTCCTTGTAAACACCCAGCATCTGGTGTTTACAGCACTGGCCAGGACTCCTGATGCATACAGTACCACACAGAAATGGTGACAGCAGGAACCTTTTGTCTCATTCCCTGTCTCAGAAAGAAGGCACTTCCCATGTCACAGTCATTATAGTATTTGTGGTAAGGTTTTTAAGAATGCTCTTTCAGAGTAAGAAAATTCCCTTCTGGGCCTAGTTTGCTAAGAATTTTCGACACAGGGCTGGGGATGTAGCAGCTCAGTGGTACAATACTTGGAGGCCCTGGGTTCCATCCTTAGCACCACAAAATTTTTTTTTTCATGAATGGATATTTAATTTTAGAATAATGTTTTTTTCTGCTTCTTTTGAAATGATCCCTGAGGGTTTTTCCCCCATCTGTGATGTGGTAAATTACACTCACTGATTTTCAAATATTAAGCCAACTTTGCATTCCTGAAATAAACTCAATATGAATGTGATATACTATTTTTTGTATTGACAGCTCAATTTGATGGCTAATTTCTTTCCATTCTTGTAATGTCCTTTGGGGACTGAGTAGGAAGTGAACAACTAATTATTCACTGCTTTTGGGTATGTGGTAAAACACATATAACATAAAGTCAAACATTTTGATCACTTCAAAGTGCATGATTCAGTGATAAGCAGCACAGTCCCAGTTTTGTGCAGTCATCGCTCCAGCTTACTGCAGAGCTTTTCATCACCCAAAAGGAAACCTCACCTCCATTGAGCAGCTACTTCCCATACCCATTTCCCATTCCTCTTTGCCTCTGGAAACTACTAACCTACTTTCTATCTCTACTGACTTGACTATTCTAGAAATCTGGAGAGAATGGAATCATACATTCTGTGGTCCTTTGTATCTGGTTTCTTTCACTTAGCACGTTTTCATAGCACGTATCCTACACCTGAATGTGACAGAACACGTGTTCGTCCACTCGTGAAGTGATGGATACTAGGGTTGTTTCTACCTGTCAGTTATCATGACTAGTGCTCCTGCTAACATTCATGTACAAGAACTGCTCAGTTTTAGTGACCTTGATTCAGGCCTTCTTTGTCACAAATAACAGCAATGTAGTAGGAAGTGAGGGTCAGGACACCAAGAGCTGGAAACAATACTTTATTAGTGGCACCACAGCCCAGAGGGATAATTCCCAAGTCTGAGCCCAAGCACAGCAGGGCTTTTACTTTTATACATCGGTAAGTTTGGGGCACATCAAGGCAAGGGGGTTGGTGCAGTTCTATTCTATTGGAGGTGTATCCTACATTCCTTATATGAGTACAAGCTTGTCAACAGCCCAGGGACTCAGCCCACAAAGCTTAGGGACTTCTACTGCACTAACCCTAAAGGGGGATTGCTCTTTCCCCGTTGCTCTGTTTCCTGCTTCTGCTACTGCAGTTATCTTTTACAGGTACCTGTTAGCAACTGCAAGGTTCTATGGTTAAATGTCAGTAAGCAGAGCTGCTGTGTGTCGGCATGCAGAACCACAACCTTCAGCTCTACAACTTCTAAAGCCTCCATGTTGCTCTATCACTGCAATTACGGCAACTTATCTTGGAAGATAACAAACAGATCTTCCAGTAGAGTATCTGGAAGCCCAGGAAAGAGTGGGATGAGCCAACAGATATTTACTGTTCACTGTGTGCTAAGCACTGTCCTAGGCATCAGGGACTTGTAAACTGACAGGATCCGGTTTTCATATGAAAGAACAGTAATTAGGTAAACATAAATTATTAAATATAATTTTATAAGTTAGTAAAATTAAAAAATCTGCAACCCCAGGCATTGTCACTGCTGACGGGTATGGCAATTTCACTTTTCAGAGACCCCTGATGGACTTTGCAGACCTGACCAAGCTGCCCCTGTCTCTGCACGACCCACCCCCCATTCCTGGACAACCAGAGGAGATGCAGCCACTTCGTGAGGAGGCGACTCCTAAATCCAGAGACAGGCCAAGCTGGTGCCAGTGTGGAAGCTGCCTCCCGTCTCAGCTCCCCGAGAGTCGCAGGTGCCTAGAGGAGCTGTGCTGCCGCAGGAAGCCGGGGGCCTGCATCACCACCTCTCAGCTGTTCGGGAAACTGGTGCTGTCCAGACATGCTCTGCAGCTCCTCCTGCTCTACCAGGAGCCCCTGATGGCCCTGGAGGCGGAGGCCACCAATGATCGATTGCGGCACTGTGCCTACAGGTGCTACACCACCTGGCGCTTTGGCTCCCAGGATGTGGCCGACTTCGCCATCCTGCCCAGCTGCTGCCGCTGGCGGATCCGAAAAGAGTTCCCCAAGAGTGAAGGGCCGTACAGTGGCTTCAGGAGTCCTTACTGACAGCCCAAGGCTGCAGCAGTCACATTAACATCACTGCTGCTAACACCTAGAGCGTCACTGCAAAGATCTGTGGCCAAATTTTCAGCCAGAGGGAAATATGCCTTCCTCTCCCACTGCTCTGCACGCTCTACCAACCAACCCACCAACCTCCGCCTGGCCCCAAAGACCAGTGATTCAGATCTGTCTCCATTCTGTATCTAGGAAGTTGTGTGACACCAGTAGACCTTTAACATTTGTATTTCAGCCGCCTTGTCATCCAACCTACTATCTTAGAGCTACTGTAAGGACAGACTGAGACGGTGTACGTGGACTGTTGTGAGTGTGTAGAGAGCTCTTCGAACACAGAGCACTTCATCATGAGGTTGGATGGGAATAATATCCAACTAGCAATAAACCCTTGGGGTCCTAAGTGGAGGACCCAGCCAGGAGGTGCCCACAAACTGTCTGACGCTTACCCCTCGAGATCCAAGCTTTCTGTCTCCTTTCCTTGAGTCTAGGAAGCTCTGGGGGTTTTATCAAATAGTGGACGTGATGCTGTGTCAATTTCAAGATGTCAGTCTTAAAAGAATATGGCAGCTTCCACTTCCTGTCCCTTGGAACTCTTGCTGAGGGGGAAGCCAGCCCCATATGGAATCTGACTGTTCTAAGAACACTCTGCTGGAAGCCCAAGCAGCCGCATGGGGGAGGAAAGTGTCCCCAGCTCATGCCACACAAGCCCAGTCGCCAAGCCTGGGTGAGAAGCAGCCTTCAGGTGATTCCAGACCCTACAGACCTGTGCCTGAAACTGCATGAAACCCCCACGTGAGAAGTGCCCAGTCAACCCAGAGAACCAAGCTGCTGTGTTAAGTCACTAAATTTTTAGGTTGTTTGTTACACAGCCACAGATGCCTGGGGACACAGCCACAGTCCACACCTTCCCTGGTTCTGAGGTTCATAGGGAGCCCCTTGGGAGTATAGGTCTCTGTTGGACAGTTCTAAGAAGGCTGCAGACCAAATCAGGCAACACACCAGCCCAGCCCGGGAAGCCATCAAATCCAGCTGTGTGCTACCCAACACAATGGTCTTATCACTGGAAAAAGCTGCCTTTGTGCCTTAACATCCTAGACTCTGCAATCAGTCAGAATGAGTGCAGCGGGATGCTGCTTTCAAAGCAACCCACGCCCTAAACGTCACCATTTCTATACATCAACCACCAAGGATATGAAGACAAATAGTCACAGGTTTGGGGCCTGTCTCAGGATTTCCTTTCCATGGTTTTGTCATGACCATTGGCTATTTATTTCTAAACAACTATTTCAAAGAATTGTTTAGAAACCACTATGAATAGCATTGAAATACTATGACTGGTGATCTGTGAGTGCTTTTATACTCCAAGACTTTACATTTTGATATTTTTTGAAAAACCAGCAGCTTTCTACTGTATTAATGCAAAATAGCATAAATAAAAACTTTTTTTGAACCAGGGCTTTATCTGGCTTTAAACTCAGGAATCAAATTAATTGTGCCAGATTGAATTTTCCTTTTTGCTACCTTTTCAGGGATATTTTTATAAAGTTAATTATATATAACTTCATACTTTTTTTTTAATGATGGGGATTTGCACATACTAGGCAAACACTCTGTCACTGAGCTAAACCCCAGGCCAAGAACTGAAATGTTTTACTCCAAGAATTCTATGTAAGAATTCTATGTAACAAATGCAGGTTTCCATTCTGATGGCCTTTGACTCTTTCTACCTTATTTTTGGTGCCTTCTTCGCAGTGTGTTTCTATCACTTTGCCGAGGCCACAGATGGAGCCATAATTTGGAATAGCAAATAATCACTGGATCCTTCTGTTTTCCTTCATCTTCCCCACGGATGCTCTGGGTGCAACACGATGTGCTACTGGACTGTGAAATGTCTGAACTTCCTACAGTACCTGGGATCATATTAGTATTTTTATTTTTAGTCTACTACATACAATATTGTTGCCAAAGGCAACCGAGCGCACATTGGGTAGGCATTAATTTGCCTTAAGTGGGGGGCATTCTTCTATTATGGTACATGCACAGCCTTCACCACTTCCCACTTCATCCTGTGTCAGAGGGAGGAAGTCTGCTTTCCTACTGTGGACATGCTGACTTTATACAGAACTGATAATGGCTTTACTCTCTTAAGGGACTCATTTTTAAACCCTTCCAAATTCTAGATTGGCAATGCAGATATTCTTGATTGTTTTGATAATTCAAAAAAAATGATGGATAACTTATTTATTTAAACCTTCTCTTTCTGTTTTTTTTTCCTTCAGAATATTCCCAAATCAGAGTTAACACATTCATTTTCACATTCACTTAATAAAATATTCATAAAAATGTCACTGGAGACCAATGACAGATAAGACTGCTACTCTTATGGGAATATAAAAAGATACATAAATAAAATGATTCAAGCAAATGCAAATTTGCAATTTGTGATGAGTTATGATGAAGAAGGCAAATGATCATTTCAGAGTCTGTAAGAGAAGACTCTAATGTATTTGGGGAGATCATAAAAATCCTTCTTGAGGAAAGAACAAACTTTAGCTAAAAGCTAACATAAGTACTATTAACTAGGTGAATGGGAGGGAGCATTTTTAGGTAGAAAGACTGGCACATGCAAAGGTCCCAGGGCAGAAAAGGCATAGCAGGTTTGCTGCATTTGAAGAAGACCTATATGACTGTACCCTAAATAGCATGGGGAGTACAGCATGAAACAAGGACTTGTAGGCTATAGTAGAGTTGACTATATCCAAGGGACAGCCATGAAGGGTTTTAAGCAAGAGCCTGATAAAATCATATTTAATTTTTAAAAGAACTCAGATTGCTATGTGGGAAAGAAACTAGGAGTGGTGATAGATCTGGTTTAAACATTTATTTCAGCCTTTCTCATTTCATGAAATGGGTTGCCCCAATACGCAGCCAAATGGACTTGTCTTTTTTCTCTTCCTCTTGGCAAGTCACGAAAAGATCAGCAGTGAGAGAAAAGGAGGAAAAGCTTTGGGGAACCTTCATTTTTAGAATGTTCCTGTCCCAGCTGGTGGGGATGAGGTCACTTGCTGAGCTTCAGTCCAGAAGCAGGAGTGGACCAAATGGAGATTCCAAGGTCAGTCAGCAGAACCAATGAGGTGGAACACCTTGTGGCAGAAGACCTAAAATTAAGGTCTCATGTTACACAGTGCCTCGGCACCCAGGAGAACCAGGAGGCCCTAGCAAGTCCTCACACAACTCCTCTCCCCAGTCCTCCCAAAAGGTCACCAACTCGGCAGCCTGCCTCATCAAGCAGACCAGATGCAGCTCCTGCTTCTCCCATGGAACTGTCCCAACGAACCAATCACATCCTCCTGTGGTGACATCCTGGTGTCACAAAGCCTGTTTCCCACTGGCTCTGCTCGCTCACTCTGTTCCCAAGTACTCCTGCAGGCACGTGTGTCCTCTGAGCTGTGAGTGTGCCTGACTAACAAATGGCTGCCATCTACCTGTCCAGCATCGGGCGTTGTTTGCTCGGCTCCCCCAAAACCCCAGGATGGTTCCCTCCTCCTCCTCACCAGTGGGGTGAGAAGAGTGATTAAAACATCCTTGAGTCCAGGCCAACCAGGAGCCCTCAAAAATCAGAGGCTGGGCCTGCCTCTGCCCAGGCATTGACAAAGCCATCGAGGAAACATGGTCTTGCTGAAATGATCCATCTGCGCCCTGGGGGGCGTCACTCTCTGCTGCTTTTATGTGTCCCAGCCCATATTCAAGTCCCAAGACTTGTCAGTCATCCTGGGAATCCTGGGGGTTCCTGATTCCACTCCTCTCTTCTGAATGGACTTGGAAACCACTCTCCTCTTGCCCCTTTGGTCTCCTATTTCTCAGTCCCAGAGGGTTATGAATGATGTTTCCTAATAAGTGAGAATCCACAGGGAGGATTCTGCCTTCCTAACATCCTGGGCTCTTTTAATGAATTATCAAGGTCTCTCAAGCTTGAGTCTACCTGCATCAGAGGAAGAGAGGAGGTGGCCGACAAGGTGACTTTCCATTTTAACCAAGTAAACTGTTACACTGGACCAGCTTGGATAAGGGTCAATGCAAACTGACAGGGCCTGATGACAGCCTGTTAGTGTGGGGTCACAGGGGTTGACATTTTATTTCCTCTCAGCAAATGAGCCAAGAACTCATCCTGATTTTGTGTCCCCTATATACCTATGTGAACACAGGAGTACAGTGGACACTGGACACAGGCCTCCTGGCTCAAGTCCTGGCTTGGCTACCTAGCATGGAGCCTCGGGTGGCTCATCATGTCTAACCATGTAAGCGTTTATTATCTAGATGGTGCCCAAAGGCCACTAGGGAGCTGCAGACTCATACATCTGGCCAGCTCTGGATATTCTACTCAAATAGTTTAGAGGCATCTCGAACAGGCAGGAGAGAGAAAGCACGGTGTCTGCTCCTTCACCCCACCCTCGTATGCACGTCCAGAACTTCCAAGTCGCAGTTAGTAGTACAACTGCCATTGGCTCAATTTCCAACCAGAAATGCAGAGCACAGCACCGCCATCCCCCTCCTCCTCCCTATTCCATCAATATTATCAGTTCCTTCAGCAAACACTGACTGACACCCTGGCCCTGGGCAGTACTAGGGATAAAGAGGAGAGCAAGCCAGGCCCTCCCTCGCCTAGTGGGGCAGACAGCAATCCATGCGTAAGGAAGTGGGGTGAGGATGGCCAGAGACCAAGAATTTCACGGAATGAGCAGTGCATGGCAGGAACGATGGAGTTACCTGGTTCAGGGTCAGGAACACTTTCCAAGGAAGGGACCTTTATGCCAGATGTGAATATCAGGAAGGAGCCAGCTGTGACAAACTGGAGGAAAGGCATTCTGGACAAAGGGACAGAAAAGGTGAAGTGGGAAAGAAACGAGTGTGCCCCAGGAACAGTGAGATGCCAGAGTGCCTGCATGTTTAAGACATGGTCTCTGCCTTCTAAGTCCCGCTGAGGGCACGGGCATGGTGATCTTCTTACTGCCTTGTAGACTACATGATTCCCTGTCACCAAAACAGAAGCTCAAAGAAAGGTGAAATCCACACAGTCAAGCATGATCTCGGCAGCTCTGGAAAGCCTGTGAGATGTGAGCGCAGCCTCACCAGCTGAGGAGCCCGGGACATTCAGCAGGATGGGCAGAGGCATGTCTAATAGGCCAGCAGCACAAGCCAGGCCCAGAAATAAATGGCAGAGTAAATGCTGAGACCATACATGGACCAATTCTGCTCCAGGCTGGGAAAACTGTGGACGAGGGCTTAAGAGGGACAGACTAGGAAACCTTCAAAAGAAAAGGGCTGAGGTACTCCAGCCTGTTACAAAGTTGCCAAAGGCCATTCCTGGGCTGACAGGGGACTGGAGGAAAGCAGACAGCCGTGGGGATGATGGTCTATCAGAAGTCTACTGGGATCACATGGGAGTGACTGGTGAGCCCCGTGGACCACTGAATTAGTGTTAGTGATGGAGATGAAGGGAAGAAGCTGGAAAATTACTTTTAAAACTTCCCAAAAGTCCAACAGTAAGAAGTTGGTTAAATAAATGAAGGCACTTCCACGTAACAGAGGAGTACACAGCTATTTAACATGATGCCACTAAAGGGCAATCAGGATGTTCCAGGCAGAACACAACACGATGACCCTTCTGGCTTGAGGAGACTGTGAGCCTTAATTAGAGCTCTGTTTTTCTTGTTTGTTTTGTTTTTTTAAATTTCCTGCAATGATAGTTGTTAAAAACCTTTAACCCTGAATGCACAATTAAGGAAGACAAGAATCACCTAGCTCCTCATTGAAATATATCATGGATAAATACAAATCAGTCATTCAGAGATGTCAGAAAAGGTTAGTAGCATTTTCTAAAATCCAGAAAGTCAACTTAAAAGCCATCTTTTGAGTTTTCCCCTTTGTGATTTGGGACAGGTAGCTCAACAAGACCTGCCATGGGACTAGCACTATATTTCTCTTCTCCTTAATTGTAACAAATATATTTTGAATACAAAATCTAATGCTTGAGTTTGGCAGTTCATCAAAAGGTTGAGTACAGAATTGTCACATGATTCATCAACTTCATTTCTGGACATATGCCCTGAGGAACTGAGAGCAAGCAAATAGGGACCTGTAGCTGAGTGTTCATAGCAGCATATGGACACCAGCCTAAAGGTGGAAACAACTCAACAGATGAAGTCCATCCAGAGAGTGGAATGTTACTTGACCATAAAAAAGAACAAGGTTCTAGCTGGGCACAGTGGGGCACAGCTGAAATCTCAGTTACCTGGGAAGCTGAGGCAGGAATACCACAAATTCTAGACCAGTCTGACAGCAAGACCCTGTCTCAAAATAAAATTTAAAAGAGGTGGGGATGTAAGCTCACTTGGGGAGTGCTTGCCTGGCAGGTCCTGGGCTCAATCCTCATATCCCACTAAAAGAAAAGAACGGGGTTCTGAGACATGCTAGGGCATGAATGAACCTTGAAAAAATGCTAAGTGAAATCAGCAAGATACAAAAAAGACAAATATGGTATGATTTCACTGATATGAACTACCTACCACAAACAAATTCAGAGAGGCAGAAGGTAGAACAGAGATGATCAAAGGTGGAGGGAAATGGGTTGGGAGTTGCTCTTTTGTTGGGAGTTACTATTGTTGTTTTACAAACAGGGGATTGAACCCAGGGCCACTTGTATGCTAGGCAAGCACTACCACTGAGCTACATCCCCAGCCATGAGTTAGTATGGTTACAGAGCTCCTGTTTGGGATGATGAGAAAGTTCTGGAAATGGATAATGGTGATGGTTGTATAATACTGTGAATATATTTAATGGTACTAAATTGTATACTTTAAAATGGTTAGAATTGTAATTTCATGTCATGTACATTTACCACAATTTTTTAAATTAAAAAAAAGAAACCCTTTATTGCTTTGACAATTGTGAGAGTTTGACATTTTATGTGATGAGATAAAGATACTGTTTTTCAGTCTTTTGGTCTATCTCAATTGCAGGCTTGGGTCAGTTTGCTGGTCATATTTCCTTGTGTCCTTAAGGCATATTAACATATCTTGTTAAGAAAATATTCCAGAAACCCAACATGACCAGAAAACCAGGAGAATTTGCCAATAAGAAGGCATAAGCCAGTGGGTGAAGGGTATAAAACTAACCTTTGGCTTTCTTTCTTTTTTTTTTTTTTAAATCTTGGCAGATTTGTTTTCTGTCGATTATAATTTTCTTTTTTTTTTAAGAGAGAGAGAGATAATTTTAATATTTATTTTTTTTAGTTTTCGGCAGACACAACATCTTTGTTTGTATGTGGTGCTGAGGATGGAACCCAAGCCGCACGCATGCCAGGCGAGCGCACTACCGCTTGAGCCACATCCCCAGCCCAAACCTTTGGCTTTCTTAGGGTGAAACGCAAGGCCTGACCCTGCCTGAGGCCCTGACTTTGCCACCACTGCACTATTTCTGCTGACCTGAGGGCAACAGGTCTGCATGCAGCTTCAGTCAAAGTGCTAAAGGACGAGGACATGAAGCAGGCTTGCATGTGGGAGGGTGCCAGCCCCTGTGCCAGCCAGAGTTCGAGGATTGCCCAGCATAACCCCTGGACGCGGCCTTTGCTTGCTGTTTCACCTGTGTTATTAGCTCCCGTGTCACCCTGAGAGCAATGGGGCTCTGCCTCCAAGGAGGGTGTGTGGGAAACCTGCCATCGCAGGCAACTTACTGGTAATTACTGTGAGTACTGTGCCAGGTGGAGGCTTTTGAAGGTGTCACAGAGGCCCCATCAGAAAAGGGCTGGAACAAGTTGTACTGGAAGGGAAGGTGGCACCTAAGGGAACTCAGCAAGGGCTGAAGGAGCTGCCTCACAGAAGCAGAGCCAATGTGGACAACAAGCAAAGGGCAAGAGACTAGACAGCAGAACGCTTTAGAAGGCAGGGTGTCCCTGTGGGAAACCCACTTTAGGTAAGCTGATCTAGAGCGACTTGCAGAATAAGTAATGGATGGGGGTGAGTGGGTTTTGCTTTACAAAGGGACTCATAACAAGGTAAGAGTCCTTTCAATAGCATTTGAAAAATTATAAAAATCAAGTCTCCTTTTTTAGGACCTTCTCTACCAAAAAGACAGAGGGATGTTCACAGCCCAGCTAGGAAGCTGAGACCACTCTAGAGTTCATCTTATCTTTCCTGTTTGCAAAAGAAAAGGATTGGATACTCTTAATCCCAAGATGTTCTCTTCACTGTATAAAATGAGATCAGTGTGTACTTGATATTAAGCTCATGCAAACTGCTTAGCATACCATCTAGTAAATGGATGCACTGTGTTAGGTAAAATCAAAGTCCACATCATGACCTTGAAGGCCCAATTTGATCACCTCTGACTACTCCTCAGGACCTCAGCTCACACCCCTGCTCCTGACCCACTATGCTCCTTTTATACTGATCTTCTTTCTCTTCCTAGAATATATCAAGCTCTTCCCCACCTCAGGGCCTTTGCATTTGCTATTCTCTCTGCCTGGAATACTTTTCCCTGAGATTTTTCAGGAAAAATGGCTCTTTCCTGACATCCAGCTATCAGCTGAAATTTATCTTTTTTAAAGAAAGCTATCTCCAAGCTAACAGATACATAGAGAATTCAACACCCAGCCAGGAAGTCCCTTCTCTTAGAGTGCACATGGAACATTTATACAAACAGACTTGCATGTATTTCCTCAGTACATCCCAACATATATTATGATACAGAACAGGTTATCCAACCACAGAAACTAGAAATAGATTTTAAAATGTTGGGAAATTTACTAGATACATTAGATATTGCTAAATGTCTCTTGGAAATATCTAAAACTGAACAATGAAAATGTTACATGTCAAAACTGGTGGGAGGTGGGTAAATAGCACCTCAAAGGGAGTGTATAGGGGCTAGAGTTGTGGTTCAGTGGTAGAGCACTCGTATCGCACATGTGAAGCATTGGGTTCAATCCTCAATTCCACATATAAATAAGTAAAATAAAGGTATTGCATCCATCTACTAAACTAAAAGAAAAATTTTAAAAAGGGAGTGTAAAGGGCTGGGGTTGTGGTACAGTGGTAGAGTGCTCGCCTAGCACATGTAAAGCTCTGGGTTTACAATCCTCAGCACCACAAAAAATTAAGTACTGTGTCCAACTACAACTAAAAAAAAAAAAGGGAGGAGTATATAATATTATATACATTTGTCAGGAAACCAGAAAAGTCAGAAAAGAAATAAGTTAAGCATTCAATCTAAAATACTGGAGAAAGGATAACACAACCAGCTGGGAGAAATTTGAGGAAAATAATAAATATTAGGGCAGAAATCAATGAGATGCAGAATACATGAAACAACTAACAAAAGTCCTATGAAAAAAATCAGTAAGTTGCAAGTCTTGCCAGAGATGTGTCTCAGAAAAAGAAAAAAAAAAAAAAAGCAATAAACTACAGAATTAAAAGACACAGCACAACTCTGGTTAAACAGAATTTTTTTTAAAGACTATTACAAACAATTGTGCTAACAAATTCGAGCAGCTTCCCCTACTGCCCTCTTCCCTTCATTGTCTATTGTTGCCTCTTGGCTTGGAATATAAGCTCCCGAGACAAGGACTTTGCTTGGCTCACAAATAAACACCAAGCCCCAAGAACAGAGTCTCGAACAGGTTCAGCCTGAACAGCTACTCATGAACAGAAGGGTCAACGTCCCCAAGGAGCTGGCGGTGTGAGGCCAGATAAGTTCTTCCTATCGCAGACTTCTGATTGTCTTCATTGGATCTGCTAAGGTGGAAGGATGCCTGCAAGCCAGAGCTGAGAGGAATGGATCTGATGGAATCAATGGCTCAGTGCTACCCCGAGGCGACTGCTGGAGCTATTCAAAGAAACTAGGAACTTCTGCTATGTAATTTTACATAACAGGAAGGAAAAAAAAGAGAGAGAAGAGAGAAAAGTGTCATAGAGTGGGTAGAAAGAGGTGATGGGAGGGGAAGGGAAAGGAGGGAGGAATAGGAAGGGTAGCAGAATACAATAGACACTAATATGGCTGTATGTATAAACGTGGCTGTAAAACCAATGTGATACTACAATCTGTACACGTGGAAAAAAAAAGAACTCATACCCCACTTGAATCAAATGTATGATATGTCAAGATCATTGTAATGTTTTGAGCAACTAATAAAAAAAGAAAAAGAAGAAACTAGGAACTTCTGGCTCAGTGAACGTCACACCTGTGCACACAGCCCGGTGTGAAGAGAAAGGAGAGAAACCGTTTGACAGTTCCTCAAAAATTCAAACAAAGGATTATCAGATAATCCAGCAAATCCACTCCTTGATACAAACCGAAAAGAACTGAAAACAGGGATGCAGAAACCTGCACACTCGTGTTCACAGAAGCACTGTTCACTATAGTCAAAGGTGGAAACTGCCCAATGTCCATCAGCAGGTGAAAGGATAAACACAATGTGATATGTTCATACAATGGAGTATTATTCAGCCACAAAAGGGAAGGCGTCCTGATCCATGCCACAGTGTGATGAACTTCCAAGACAGTATGCCCAATCAAAGTAGATGGACACAAAAGGTCACAAATTTTATGATTCCATTTATAGGAAAAACCCAGGTAGGTGGTTCCAAAGAAACAGAAAGCTAGGGGCTCAGGAAAAGGTTTGTGGGTATAAGATCTCCTTTTGGAGTGATAAAAATGTTTTATAATCAGCAGAGGAGGCAGCTGCATGACACTGTGAATGTACCAAATGCCACTGAACTGTTCACTTGAAAATGGTTAATTTTCTACTTAAAAATTTGTTGAGCCAGACATGGTGGCATATGCCTGTAATCCCAGCAGCTCAGGAGCTGAGGCAGGAGAATCGCAAGTTCAAAGCCAGCCTCAGCAAAAGCAAGGCCCTAAGCATCTCAGTGAGACCCTATCTCTAAATAAAATACAAAATAGGGCTGGGATGGGGCTCAGTGGTGGAGTGCCCCTTGGTTCAATCCCCTGTACTCCGCCAAAATTAAATTTGTTGAGAATAGATCTTATGTTAACTCTTGAAAAAAAATTAATAAAAAGGTTAATTTTATGTTATGTGACTTTTACCTCAATTGAAAGAAAATAAATAAATGAAGAGTAAAGTAGTACTAAAACCCACATTTGGCCAGATGACTTGAATGTTATAATCAACATCTAGAGCTCAATATTACTGTCCTAGAATAAACTGACATGACACAAGAATAAATCTTGAAATTTTCCCCAAGAGTTTAATTATTACTTTAATTTTATTATTATTTTACAAACCAATTATTTCAATTTGACTTTTCTCATTTAGGAGCATTAACTCCTTAGCACCATCACCTGCTGGACCGCTCCTGGGATGGCTCACGTGAACATCTGGATACTGAGGAGATGCTCTTCCAAATGTAATAATGTGGCACTAAGAGGTTTGTTTGGTTGGCTCTGCCAGGATGGGACATCCCTGATAATGATGTGGCCATTTGCTATGACTGTTATATGTCCCCCCAAAATTCAGGTGTTACCAAAGTGATAATATCAAGAAGCAGGGTATTTAAGAAGGGATTGGGCCAGAAGGGTACCTCTCTCATGAATAGAATTGAGCCCTTACAAGAGGCTTCACACAGCATGTGGCTGGCTTGCCCTTCCAGCTGCCACTACTCCAGCACTCAACCTTCAAGGCACCATCTTGGAAGAAGAGAACAGCCCTCACAGATCCTGCCAGCACCTTGACCTCACACTTCCCAACCTCCAGAACTTTGAGAAATAAGTGTCTGTCCTTTATAAACTACCCAGACTTGGTATTCTGTCACAGGAACGCAAATGGATGAAGCTACCACCAACCTATTAAGTTTTCCTTTCTGCTAGACTGTACCTGACCATGGTAAAGACCTGCTTCTTCTTCTAACTCCATACTTGAAAACTGGATTGATGGTGATGATGTAATTTCATTTAAACAATCCAACAAATTGAAAGCTTTGCACCCTGCTTGAAGATATTTTCTGAACATTTTCAAAAGCAATTTGATTTTTTTTCATATTTTAAATTTCAAATATCTTTGTATCTATTGCATTATAATTATTATGTAGTCAAAAAAAATCTCTCCCATGTCTGTCAATTGATTTTTCTATCAAACTGTTGGAAAGTTCCTAGATATTACTTTGAAAATAAAAGTTTCCCATCAATTTTTGCTTTTTTCTATTTTAACAATAATAAATCTAAATGGTATAAACTACTGATAGGCTTTCAACATATAAAGTACCTAAGAATATATTTTTTCCCACTGCAGTTACAACTAGAATGCTCACCTACATTAGAAAGTGAATGTTTACATATGGAAGAATCTAGTGACAAGCCTTCCTTACGTGGATGCTCTGACTGGCAATGACAGTTACTTACATGATGCCCAATCACTGCTCTCCCACAAGTTCAGAGATGCCAGCACTGAGGTTGAAGTAGACATGTGACTACTTGACCTCCAGAGGCTGAGTCCAAAACCAAAGCCAAATGGCAGACTTGGGCCAATCAGGGGCTTAGGCTGATTGCGTTTAGTCGCTGGAGGCAGGCAGGGAGGAGGTGAGCATTCTGCATAATTCTCAGGGTAGGAAAGAGGCAACTTTTATCCCTCAACTGACCCAAAGAAAGTGGCTGCGATTTGTCATCCTTCTTCCCACTGAATTTCCTACTGGAGAGAGTGGAATTCACTGGGTGGAAAAAAACAGAAAAGGGGAAGTAAATAAAGAAAGGGTCAGGGTGCTGTGCTCCACAAACACTTCCTGCTGGTTGTGCTGAGAAACTGCCTACCAGGCAGCCTGTACAACTCAGCACAGTTCACGTCACATGAGCCTAACACTTGAGAGTTATAGAACTACTCAGAGGACAGTGTTCTGTTTTTTAACAGCTCCATTTAAGGGTAGAAAAGAATTGGGAAAACACCCTAGAGAATGCTTTGTGATTTGCTTATGTGAACTTAGATGTTATTCTTATCAATAACACCTCAATAGTTTGGGAGGCTGAAGAGTCTTGGGACCCTTTTCTCTTCAGAGAAGACTAATAACAACTATCATCAACTATTTTTGCATGGTGGATAGAGGGACACACGGTGAACCAGGAAAGGTGAGGAAACTTGCAGAATGTTCTATTGGAACTAATGAGTTGGAGGGTTTTTTGTTTGTTTGTTTTGTTTATACCTTTATTTTATTTATTTATTTTATGTAGTGCTGAGGAATGAACCCAGTGTCCTACATGTGCTAGGCAAATGCTCTACCTCTGAACTACACCCCAGCCTAAAGAGTTTATGACTTGACTATATAATAGGATTCATTGTACTACTCCCATACAGGTGGTCTTCAAAACAGAAATTGCTATTCAGAGCCAAAGAAACCTGGATCTCCCATTGGTTTGGATTGAGATCTGCTGGAGACTATTTATTTGAATAATAATTCAGTAATTGTGGAGGAATGGAAAAGATCAACATATTCACAGTCTATATTCCATTACAAGTCACATAAAAGGCATGCCTCTGACTCCTTCTGTTGTTTTGTTTTGATTAAACTTCCCATAAGTTACAACATCATAAGGAATGTAGCTGTAGAGACCACATTTCTTGGAAAGCCCCCCTGCTTCTTGCAACAGCCCTTTATCCTAGCAGATCCAGTTCAAGTTGAGTTGGTCCAGGGTTAACTACCATCTTGAGGGAAGTGTGGATGGGTAAGAGGATGAGGGGTGGGTGTTCATAGCTCTGGACCCCTGCTGCCATATGCCTTCCTGAAGCCAGTCAGCTTAATCCTTCTAAAGTTGGCCAGCTCATCCCATTTGCTCTGGACTTTCTCAGGGTTAGCACTGGAACCCCATAGCCTAGGAAACTTCTGGGTCACTGACATACCAGATGGCTGATGACCTGTGTGTTTACTTCCCCTGCTTGAAGCTGTACCACATACAAAAGGCAAGCCTGAGTGGCATTAGTCCCTCTTCCTCTTCAAGCTGTCACCTGTCATGGCCTCAGTCTTTCTACCATTGACTAGGACTTGAACCTAGTTACTCCAAAAAGTCATTAAGAATGAGGTGAACATTTCTATACTATATTTAAAAAATCTTTATTTTCCCATTTTTAAGAGGAAAATGTCTAAATTCACATGAATTAAAGTTCTTTCTTAAGCTGGCACTATAGATTCCTGTTGAAAAGTTAAGTATGCATCTATTTCCATCTTATTTCTATCTTTTGAAGGTAGACAGGCTATTTTGAAAAGAAGAATTTCAATTAGAAGATAAATTGAAGAATTTCAGACATACAAATATGTGTATTAACTCAGTCTTCCTGACTTACAGCTTCTAGATGTTTTTCTATATCTTTTTCATACACATCACATTTGAGAACTAGTTAGTACAATCCTATAGGAGGAGTTCTGAAATTTTGTACAGGTATTTTATGGTGCTCACTATGGTTAGAGGGTGTTCAAGCACTTAGGTAGGGACCAGAGATATATTCCACGCATGAATTGAACATCCTGCAAAAAGAAGGGCTATCCTATATTCGGCTCAACTTTCTTTCTTTTTTCCTTTTTTTTAAGTTATTTTTTTAACGTTTATTTTATTTATTTATTTTATGTGGTGCTGAGGATCGAACCCAGCATCTCACACATGTTAGGCAAGCACTGTACCGCTCAGCCCCAGCCCCAGCCCCTTGGTTCAACTTTTGAATGTCCACTAGACATTCATGTTGGTTTAAAACAAAACAAAATAAAACAAAACAAACCCAAAACAGCTTTTTCAACTTATTTAAACCTACAACCTAATTCCATTTAATTTTAGTCACAAATGTAACTATCACAAGAATTTATAACTATTATATATGTCCGGGAAGTGCTATACTATGTTTTGTTCAAAAATTGATAAGAAAAAATTCAATTAAATTTTTTAAAATAAAATAAAAAACCCAGCAAACTTAACTAAGAACTGTTACCTTACTTCAGGAAATCACATCACCACCAGCAATATCACATTTAAGTCATTAAGAAACATCATATTTAAGTCACCAAAAAACACATTTGTAACTGTTATACATGAAGTTATTAAGTGCAAATATGTAACACAGTTTTGAGGATTTTCTTTTTCTTTTTCTTCTTTTTTTGCATTAAGCATTGAAACCAGGGACATTTTTACCCCTTAGCTACACTTCCAGTCCTTTTTTGCTGCTGCTGTTGTTGTTTTGAAGAGGGGTCTTGCTAAATTGTTGAGCCTGGCCTTGAACTTGCAATCTTTCTGCCTCAGCCTCCTGGGTAGCTGAGATTGCAGGTGTGCATCTCCATGCCCATCTTGGGATTATTTTTAACTAATTTAGACCCCAATACTTTGAAATGGATGGGAGGCCTATGAAATATAGAGATGTTCCTAAATTTGATTAAAAGGGTGTTTCTTAAATGTTAATAAGCTTAAAGAGAAAAGTAGAATACTTCAATATGCTATATTTTCTGTAACAACAGGGATTGATCTCTCTCATTTGTGCGTTTCTCTCTCTCTCTCTCTCTCTCTCTCTCTCTCTCTCACACACACACACACACACACACACACACACACACACACACACACACTAAAGTATTTGTAAAAAGAAATCCCAAAAGGATAAAAACAATAAAAATGGCAACCACTGGATGGAGGGTGACAACAGAATGGCAGGAATGGCAATGTAACTTCTCTGAACATCTCTTTTAAATAGTTTTAAACAAAATAAAATCTTTTTAAATTAAAAATAACTTTGAATAGTTTGCCTTTGGAACTACATGTTCAACAAACTGAGTAAAAATCATATGTAATTTCACTATACAGTATTGCAATCCTATATTTAAAACATTTTTGTAGTTTGATGAAATCTGTTGTGCAAATCACAAAAATTATTAAATTTCAGTTACTCCTAATTTTCAGTAACACCACTCACTCACCATAGGGCTAATGATCTCCCCATTACCTCTCATACTCAGTCTCTTCCTCCATCTATCCTCTATTCTGCTTTGCCTATTAAAGGATGTGATCTCCAAAGTTTCCTTATATCCAAGAGACTGAAGGTTGAATGTGCTGCGATTTCAAGGCACAGTTATAAAAATAAGTCCAGCTTAACTGCAAGAATATTATCCTTCCCATTTTTTCTATTTCAGTAATCTATAATCCCTCCCACCCACACGGTAGGAGGAAACATTTGCAGCTCCTATATCTCATGAAGGACTTGTATGAAGAGTATATAAAGAACTTTTACAGCTTAAAATAAAAAGACAACCCGATGAAAAAAAATGGGCAAAAAATCTGAACAAGATAGATAAAGAGCCAATAAGCACATGAAAGGAAGCTCAACATCATTACTCATTATGAAAATGCTAACCAAACATGTATCTACACATATACACACACATATTTTAAGTACAGGGACATTACATTTCATATTAATTTATTTGAGGACAACTAAAAGGATGTTAGAAAATATTTACTTTTGCAGGGAACAGTGGTGCACATAATTCTACGTCCTATAATTCCAGGACCCTAGAAGCTGAGGAAGGAGGATCTCAAGTTCAACAAGGCCACCTTGGGCAACTTAGTGAAACCTTGTCTCAAAATAAAAAATGAAAAAGGCTGGGAAATGTAGCTCAGTGGTAAAGTGCCCCTGGACTCAATCGTCAGTAACACATACAAATTTTTATTTTTTTTTTAAAGAGAGAGAGAGAGAGAGAATTTTTTAATATTTATTATTTAGTTTTCAATGGACACAACATCTTTATGTATTTGATGTGGTGCTGAGGATCGAACCCAGCGCCCTGTGCATGCCAGGCGAGCGTGTTACTGCTTGAGCCACATCCCCAGCCCCACACATACAAATTTTTTTAAATTTATTTTTACTTTTTAAGAGATATTGGGTCTGCTGGGTGTGGTGGCACACACCTGTAATCCCAGCAACTAGGGAGGATGAAGCAGGAGGTTTGCCAGTTCAAAGCCAGCCTCAGCAATTAGTGAGGCACTAAGCAACTCAAGTGAGATCCTGTCTCTAAATAATATACAAAAAAGGGATGAGGATGTGGTCAGTGGTTAAGTGCCCCTGAGTTCAATACCCCATATCAAAAAGAGAGAGAGAGAGAGAGAGAGAGAGAGAGAGAGAGAGAGAGAGATTGGGTCTGACTTTGCAGAAGAATTCAATTAATCAACAAATATATGAAAAAATGTTCAACATCTGTAGCAATTAGAGAAATGCAAATAAAAACTACACTGAGATTTCATCTCATCCCAGTCAGAATGGTAATTATCAAGAATACAAGCAACAGTAAATGTTGGCAAGGATGTGGTGGGACTGAAAACTGATGCAACCATTAAGGAAAGTGGTATGGAGATTCCTCAGTAAATTTGGAATGGAACCACCATTTGACCCAGCTATTCCACTCCTCAGTTTATACCCAAAGGACTTAAAATCAGCTTACTAGAGGGACACAGCCACATCAATGTTTATAGCAGCTCAATTCACAATAACTAAACTATGGAACCCACCTAGGTGTCCTCCAATAGATGAATGGATAAAGAAAATGTGGTATATGTACACCATGGAATATTACTCAACCTTAAAGAAGAATGAAATTATGGCATTTCTGGCAAATGGATGGAGCTGAAGAATTTCATGCTAAATGAAATAAGCCAATCCCCAAAACCAAAGGCCAAATGTTTTCTCCGATATCTGGATGCTAATTCACAATAAGCGGGGCGGAATACGCTACAGAAGAATATAGGAACTTTCGATTAACCAGAGAGGGATGAAGGGAGGGGAGTGGGTATGGGGGTAGGAAAGATAGTAGAATGAATCAGACATTATCACCCCCATGCGCATGTATGGTTACATGACCAGTGTGATGTAGAATACTCCATTTTTGTATGATGTGTCAAAATGCATTTTATTGTCATGTGTAACTAATTAGAACAAATAAAAAGAGATATTGGGTTTGACAAGACTGAGATCCACTGATCTAGCAGGAAGCACAAAGATGATTATCTGATCAGCATGTGACCTTTTAGAGTCAGAGTTTCGTTTCTATGTTTCACAAAATATTCAGTCAAGGACTCATGGAGAAAAACAGAAAATAAATTTATTGATGCATTGTAATGATACATAATAGAATTCACAATGCTATATCTGTAAATGCATGTAGTGTGATCAGTGTCCTTCCCCTTCTCTTTCCCTCCTCTCCACCCTCCCTCATCTTCTCTACTAATTTACCTTCTATTATTATCATTTTAATTAGTGCATTTGAATTCATATGTACATTAAAATTTTTAAATATTTCTCACTTTTACTATCTCCTTGTTCTTTATTGAGATGTTCTATTTCTGGGTGTACAGGTACACATATATTTGCACATGCATCTGTCATTATGTTATAAACTGATACATTTCACAATATCTGTATGCCATATAAATGAATCTTACCTTTTTAAATGCCTAAACATGTAAGCAATTTTTGTTGAAGACATTCAGGAACAAAGAACATGATCTTGCTGGGCTCTTATGGCTAAAAGCCATTGTAACACACATCAGTCTTACCAAGCTCTACAACCTAATGAAGCCTTATGAACACTTGGGTCTGTCAATGCTGGCCTCTCATGGTCTAAATGGTCCTAGACTGATAAGCTTTTTACAGTTCTCTGCTCTGCTTTTTATAGGGACTTCATTCTTTTTATGGGCCATTTGTTTATTTATTGCTGCTCTTAGTGGCCTCTGGAAATGCCTCTCATTTCATTCTGACTTCCTGCATTCACATAAACATTTGTTTTAATGACTATACTACTGGTGACATTTTTTTCCCATATTTTTTATTGGTGCAGTATAGTAATATATATCCTTCTGGTGACATTTTTCATATGTTAGATCCAAGCACCACAGATGTGGTCTTTTCAATTCCAAGTTTCAAAAGGAACCAGTGTAAGTAAATAATAAGTAAGTCTATGTTATTATTAAGGAGTTATCTCCAGGGCAAAGGTGAGCCAGGGGTGCAGAAACAGGAACTGGAAAACTCGGCAGAATCCCCAGAGGCCCTTTTCTTAACCTCACTCACCTCTGCAGCTCTTTGTCCATCTCTTCCATTTTCTCTTCTGTAGTCTCTTCTGGCTTCCTCATGAGCAGGATGGTTACTGTTCCAGTCACCTGCAGAGAACAAAGAGCTGCTTTAATCACAATGCCACTGCCAGAGAGAATCAGACTGGCTGGGTTTAAACCACAGACTGGTTGCCACCTGGTCTAATCAGCTATGGCCAGGAGGATAATGTTCATTGTTTTGTTACCAAAGTTTTATTACCAACTTTCTTCTCCCTGTTTACTGTTACTAGGGAGGTGTCAATCACATGCTAAAACATTTGCTCTTTTAAGATGTACAACTCAGGGATTTTTAGTCTTTTCACAGTTCAGCAACTATCACTGCTGTTTCATTTCCAGAACATTTTTCATCACTCCAAAGGAAACCTCCCACTCATTAGCAGTCATCTCCCATCCTTCCTTTCTCCTGGCCTCTGGCACCAATAATCTACTTTCAGTTTCTATAGATTGGCCTGTCCTGGATATTTCCTATAAATAGAATCTTACATCGTGTGGTGTTTCATCTGGCTTCTTTCAGCATGTTTTCAGGCCCACTCATGGTGTGGCATGGATCTGGACTTATTCATTTTTGTGGCTGAATAGTGCTCCAATGCATGGACAAGCCACATCTTAGCCATTTACTCATTAACAGAAAAAAGGCCATTTCCCCTTTGGGGTTATTAAGAATGTAACTGTGAACATTCAAGTCTTTATATGAATGTATCTTTAAGTCTCTGAGGTACAAACTTAGAAGTGGAATTGTTGGCTGCTATGGTAATGTTTAACATTTTTAAAAATTATCAAATTGACTTCCAAAGCAGCTGCACCACTGTGTATTCTCCAGGGATATGTAAGAGTTCCAGTTTCTCTACACTCTTGCTATCTTTTTTTTATTGTCCACCTGTTTATTTATTAGAGCCATGTTAGTGGGAATGAAATGATAGCTTGCTGTGATTTCGATTTTCACTTCCCTAATAACTAATAAGATCAAGCATCTTTTCAGGTCCTATTGACCATTTATATATCTTCTTTGGAGAAACATTTATTGAATTAACTTCTGCCCTTTTTTTAAACTGGGTAGTCATTTCATTGGTGAGTTGTAAGAATTCTTAGGGATCTAAGATATTAGACATTTATGAGACAGATTTATAAATATTTTTTCCCATTCTCTGGGTTGTCTTTTTCTGTCTTGACAGTTTCAATGAAGAACAAAAATTGTATTAAACTTTAACAAAATAGTACAATTTTTTCCTTTAGTTACTTGTGCTTTAGGCATCCTATCTTAAAAAAACAGATCTTTGTAATCTAAGGTCACAAAATCTGCATCTTGTGCAGATCTTCACTGAAGAGTTTAATAATTTGAACTCTCTTATTTAGGTCTTTAATCTGTTTTGAGTTAAATTGTTTATGTGGCAGTAAGTAGGAGTCCAACTTCATTATTTTGCATATGAATATTCAGTGGTCCAATGCCACTTTTTTTATATTTATTTTTTAGTTGTAGTTGGACACAGTACCTTTATTTTACTTATTTATTTTTATGTGGTGCTAAGGATGGAACCAAGGGCCTTGCACATGCTAGGTGAGCACTCTACCACTGAGCCACAACCCCAGCCCCCAAAGCCACTTGTTGAAGTCTATTCTTTCCTCATTGAACTATGTTGCACCTTTATTTTTTAGTACTTTTATTTAAAGACTATTTCTATTAGAACTAAATTCCCAGAGTTGTTCAACAACTGACTGCATGCAATAGAGCAAGCAATAAAAAAGCAACTAAATGAGATTAGGATATGTGCATTTGAAAAGCCATGTAATCAGTTACTTGTATTTTATATACATACCAAGAATATACTGGCTAGTATAATGGATATGCTGATTGGGTTATGCCAAACTTGCCAAAATGTATACATTAAATGTATGCAGTTTATTGTTCATCAATAATACCTCACTAGGGCTAGGGATGTGGCTCAAGTGGTTGTGCGCTCACCTGGCATGTGTGCAGCCCGGGTTCGATCCTCAGCACCACATACAAAACAAAGATGTTGTGTCCGCCAATAACTAAAAAATAAATATTAAAATTCTCTCTCTCTCTCTCCCTTTCTCTCTCTCTTAAAAAAAAAAAAAGAAAAAAGAAAAAAAAGTTTAAAAAAAAATAAAAATAATACCTCACTAATGAAGTTTGGTTTTGGTGGTGGCATTTCCAGCACTGGGGATTGAAACAGGGCCCTGTGCATGCTAATCACTGAGCTATAATCTCAGGCCCTAAAGTGATTTTTTTTTTTAAAAGATAAGCCAAAAATGATGGTGCATACCTATAATTCCAGCAGCTAGGAAGGCAAGAGGATCACAAGTTCAAGGTCAGCCTCAGGCCCTAATCAACTTAGACCCTATCTCAAAATAAAAAATAAAAAAGGACTGGGAATATAGCAAGAGTGTAAATTCAATATTTTATTTCCCTAATCATTTTTCAGGATCAGCCTCCTGGGACTCGTGATGTAAGCAACTAGTGATTCTTGAAAACTTTTATATTTCTTTTAACTGATCTTGCTCCAAAATATAAATAAACCACTTGAATTCAGGATTTATAATGCTGGGGTTAACTCATTACTATGGGATAAATATTAATGAGGGCTGGACATGTGTTCCGATTCTTAAGGAAAACCATTTTTAAGTCATCTCTCAATGAGGACTTAGAAAATTGACTAATCCTTTTCTACATAGCACTCCCAAGTGCACCAGCCATTTTGGCAGAGACTTCAGCCATCTAGCACCTCCATATCCCTAGCATCAAGAATGCTGCAAGCACACAGCATGCACTTAAATCTATCACCATCTTTCCTGGGACCATTTTGGATTGAGACAGGTGGCATCTTTGTTCCTCCTTCTAATTTAACAATTCTATGTACAGGGGCAGATGCTATCTTTTGAAAATTTTCTTATTAATACACCTTTTTATATTTGGAAAACATGGTGGTATGGCTTAGGAATCTTACATCCAAATAATGAACAAAAATTTCTGTCAAAGATTTTGTACATAATCTACAAACTAAAAAGCAATTGGACTTGGGATGGAGCATCTGCCTAGCATGCACCAAATGTCAGATTCAATCTCCAGCACTGGGAGAGACCCAGGAAGTAAACACATGGGAACATTTAGGGGAAGCATGGCACACTGTTTGGAAGAAATAGTGCATCGATTTAAAAATGATCATTATAAGTCTACAGTGACATGGAAATTGGGAAGTATGAATTGGAAAATGAAAAGGACTTTGATTACAAACTAAGAAATTACCTGCTAGAATTTGCACTGCATGAAGACAGGATGTTTTGCTTGTTCTGTTCCTGGTCAGTACCTGGCACCTGGAAGATACTTATTAATATTTGTTGAAAGCATTAGTGAAACTAAATGTTAAACATTTCTGAAAACAAAGCTGCAGGTGTAACAGTGGTCCACTTTTGAATATAGCCCTCCTTGCTCTGAGTCTTATTTTTAAAGGGACCTGTGCTTTTCTCTCTTCTCCCCTCTTCCCCTCCCTAACATGAGGGAGACAGTGTTATCTTTTCTTCCCTTAGTTAATTGTCCTTGAACACACCCACCACAGGAAGGAGATATCTACCAGAGGATCTAAGAAGTGAATTTCAACACACCTTCAGGTTGCACCTGGGATCCCCTGTCAGGACACACCTGGAATGTGGCCTTTTTTGGGGGGAGGGGGTGGGGACAAGGATTGAACTCAGGGGCACTTGATCACTGAGCCACATCCTCAGCCCTATTTTGTGTGGTCTTTGAATAGCTTCTTTTAAAGCCCAGTTCTCCCTGATAGGCAGAAACATAGCCTCAGGGACAGGAGATCCCTGTGTTTCTCCTTTGCTAGCAAAGCAATAAATCTTTTTTCATTTTTCTCAAAACTATTGTAAGGGTCTGGCCAAATGTCAGAGGGAGAGACCACCCAAGAGTCTGACTCCATGCAATTGGCAAAAGGGGATATTTATTGAGGATCCATTCCAGTGCACTGGGACTCTGTGCTCACTCAAGGAGGGAGAGCAGCCCAGAGCCCAGAGCAAAGGTCAAGCAGAGCTTAAGTACACTTTTTGGAGAGGGCCGTGAGCTTTGCATACATCAGAACAAATCATCATGAGGCGCGGGAAATTGAACAACTCTGAGACGTGATTGGCAAATTCATTGGCGGGAACAGCTCGGGCAGGGGTGATTGGTCATTCCTAAGGGGGGGGTACACATTCAAACTGATTGGTTCAGGCCCTGTGACAAACTGCACAGGGCCCTAGGCTAAATGGCTAGTAGGGTGTTGTCTTAACTATCTCAGGAATCTGGGTGTAACAGAAGAACTCAATAATACCTAATCTTTTACATTTTAATTCAAGCCTTCCAGCTTAGAAACTTTACCCTTTCACTATATCCTCATTATTAAATTGACACTAGGAACCAGGACCCAGCTTTCCAGTGGTTACAAAGGGAACACACAAACATTCATGTGGAAAACTGTAGTCCCAAGGCAGAACTATGGTGCTTCCCCGCTTGCCCTCTATTCTCCAATTCTCCCTAAAACTGTTCTCCGTCCAAGGATGGCCACAGGAACACCTCTCCTGGCCCTGATACTTTCTCCTCCGACCTGCAAATAAGGAAGCATGTGACTTGGAGCAGGGATGTTGGTCTGGCTTCAATTCCAGCAGGAGTATTTTACTGGGCATGAGGTTCCAGCCTGGGGTTCTGAGGACACCCAATACTTAGTCTTTTCCCCCAGAGGCTTAGAAAGCAGCTCTGCCCCAGGTCCCCTATATAGCCTCCTGGTAGGTGCTGTTCTCTACGCCCCGGGTCCTCTATGGATGTCACTTTTACCTAGGTTACTAAGGGATCGGCCGTTGCCCCTGAAAGAAGAACCGATGCAAGACAAATCATGGGAGAAGTTCCACTTTATTTCAAAAGGCTATGTGCTTATATAAATCTAAGGATAGGAGCCAGGATTTAGGTAAACGACAGGGCGCTTGTTTATTGGTAAGTTCTTCCAGATGTCAGTTCTGGAGCCTACGAAATTAGTTCTTTTGGGCTGGGTTTTCTGCCAGCAGAATTGAAAATTGGCACCAGTGGAAACAAAGACACAGGAAGAGAAGCTGCCTGGGCACCATATTAGATAGGGCATATATGACCAACATTCCCTCCTCTTTTGTGTTGTTTTTGGAACAGGGACATCATTCGACTCTGGCTACATCCTGCTGAGTAGGGGTGGTGTGGGGCATTATCCCTGGATGGAGGAGGTCATTGGGGTTGGTCACCAGCCATTAGGTCTCGTAACAAGGGCTCCAGGAAGCATCGGGAGCGCCAATGTCATGTCAAAATAGCGCTTCCAGTATTTCCTAGTGTCCCTGTCATAAGGGGGCGTCACCAGCACCTGAAGAAGATCAGTGCAAACAAGAACAAGATGAAGATAAGAATTAAAACAAAGGTCAGTTTTTGGCGGGAGTTCCATGCTGGAGGATGATAGAGAAGAGGCCAAGGGCCATGAGGAGGCTTAAAAGGACATAAAGGCTCAAAAATCCCGGTTGACAGGCTAAGAGATCCTCTGCCATCCTGGATTTTTGTCTCCCGCTGTCCGATGTCCGTTGTTTTTCATTGTGCCTGGTAGTAAGCTTCAGCACTGAATGAGCTGTTCTCTTGAAGATATTCAGGGTTCATCGGTCATCAGAGGCTGGTAGTTCCTAAGCAGAAGCTGGTTGAAAGTTTGATTAGAAATATTCTGTAATTGGGTTTTAAGGAACTTCGTTATACAGGGCAAGAGAGAGCAAAAAAGGAGTATCCCAATAAGGGGCCCCAAGAAAGGTAGCAAGTATGTGGCGAGAGAAGATTGGAAGAACCCTGCTATGGGATTAGGAGAGGTGGTTTTGAGCAATTGGGTCAATAATTCCTGCAATTTAACAACATTCTTTTCTATTAGCCCAGACTCATTGATATAGAAGCAAAATTCCTCTCTAAGGAACAGGCATGTACCCCTTTTTCTGCAGTGAGGAGATCAATCGCCCACAGGTTCTGTAAAGCCACTTGTGCTAATGAGGAAACCTGCCGATGCAAGGACCCCAGAGATTCAGCAGTGGTATCGAGTGCTTCTTGCAGTTTTTGTTGAAGGTCATTGGATGCCCATAGAGCATGACCTACAGCTCCACCAGAGAGTCCGAGACTCGCCACTGAGGTTGTTAATGTGAGGCCTACCAGAACCGGTAGAAAGACTGCCCTACTGGTGCGAGAAGTGGGACCAATTGTCGGAATTCAAAGACAGCTGAGGAACTACAGTAACCAAGAAACAGGTGCCAGAGACATTGATTGTTGCGGAGGTGGGAGAGGCCTCTGTCAAATTAGTTATGAGAGCCGAATTAGTGATCATATTACCTTTGGTGGTAAGTAGACCTCGCTCCTTCCAGATTGGAGAATGGGATAATAGAATATGGAAGACATATTTTGAGTCAGTATAAAGGGTGAGGGATTTGCCCTGCACTAGAAGGCAGGCACGAGTGACTGCTACAAGTTCAGCCTGTTGGTTGATGGTTCCTGAAGGCAGAGCTTTGGCTTCTATAATCTCAGTGGCCGAAACAATGTCATATCCAGAGTAATGAGTGCCATTTTGCCTAAAGGAACTGCCGTCAGTGAACCAGATAAGGTCGGGATTGGTGAGTGGTCCCTCAGAAATGGAAGAATGACAGGGGAGGAAATCATCCAAGGTTTCTAAGCAATTGTGAACTAGAGCGTCAGGTGTGGAGGTCGTTGGGAGCAGGGAGGCAGGGTTCAGTGTAGAGCAAGAGAGGAATGTAATATTGGGGTTTTCCAGAAAGGAAGTGAGGAGTGACAGAACTCTGGATGGCGGAAGGGTTTGAAGGCCCTTATAAGCTAAAAGATCCTTCAAATGGTGTGGGGAATGGATAGTTAAAGGGGCCCCAAAAGTCAGCTTAGAGGCTTCTTTGTGTAAGATTTGTCCAGCAGCCAGAGCTCTTAAGCAAGGGGCCCACCCACGGATGGTAGGATCTAATTGCTTGGACAGATATGCCACAGGTGCGAATGTAGGCCCATAGGTTTGACCCAAGACCTCAAGTGCTTGTCCTCCTTTTTCATGGACATATAGATGAAATGGCCTTGAAAGATCTGGAAGGTGAAGGGCAGGTACCTTTAAGAGGAGTTGCTGAAGTTGCAGAAGTGGTAGCGGGGGTGGGGGGGTGGGGGAGGAGGCGAGAGGTTCATCAGGGGGTCCCTTTACTAGGTCATACAAGGGTTTGGCTAGAAGAGCATAATTTGGGATCCAGGCCCTAAAATATCCTGCTAGTCCTAGGAATGACAGTATTTCGGCTTTCGTATGAGGCACCGGAAGATTAGAAAGGAGTTGCCTCCTATCTAGCGTTATTTCCTTTTTTCCCAGTACAAGGTGAAAGCCAAGGTAGGTGACAGCAGACTGGGAAACCTGGGCCTTGTGGGAAGACACCCTATACCCCTAATCTGCCAGGAAATTGAGAAGCTGGGCGGTGTAGGATTGAGACTTTTCCCAAGAGGAACTACATAGAAGAAGATCATCGACATATTGAAGGAGGGTAGGGGTGGAAGGATGTGATGTCCTGGGCAAGAACCTGGCCAAAGAGATGGGGACTATCCCTGAATCCCTGAGGAAGGACGGTCCAGGTAAGCTGATGAGAATGGCGGGTGTGAGGATCAGTCCATGTAAAAGCAAAGATATTTTGAGACTCTAAAGACAAGGGAACAGAAAATAAGGCATCCTTTAAATCTAGGACTGAGAAGTAGGTAGTAGTAGCAGGGATCTGAGAGAGAAGGGTGTAGGGGTTGGATACTAGCAGATGAATGGGGACCACGGAGGAGTTGACGAGGCGAAGGTCTTGAACCAATCCATAGGACCCATTGGGTTTCTTAACTACCAGAATGGGGGTGTTGAAAGAAGAGTACATAGGCCTGAGATACCCCTTCCGTAATAAGTCCTGGATGATGGGTTCTAACCTGAGGAGGGCTGTGGTTGTAAGTGGATATTGTGGTAGATTAATGTATCTTGAAGGGTCCCATAAAACAATACGAAAAGGACTGCATTTAGCCGCAGAGGGCGTAGTTATGTCCCAAACCTCGAGGTTAACTGGTTTAGATAGTCGTGGGAGAGTGCATGATGGACGTGTATCTGTCCCTAGGATCATCATGAGGAAATGAGAGGCGGGGGAGGTGAGGGTGATATGTGAATGGTGACCTTCAATAGTGAGAGTATGTCCCTTCCCAGAAGGGGAATGGGGCAATGGGTCATAAAGAGAAAGGAGTGTGTTAAGGACAAAAGGGATCCCTGCATATAGCATGATAAGGGGGGAATTTTTCGAGGGAAAATCTGTTTACCTCCTACCCCGACAAAAGGAGTTTTCAAAGGCGTGGTAGGGCTCCAATACTCCCTCAAGACCTCAAAAGTGGCACCAGTATCCAAGAGGAAGGTAATGGAGCGTCCATCCACCAGGAAGGTGACCCTGGGCTCTTGCTTCTTGATGGTTATAGTAGGGAGGAAAGGCCCAGGGCTCTGTCAATCCTCCTCTGCCAAGCCTAGGAGAGGCTGGGGTTGCAGGGCGGCTGACCAGCCTCCCCTCCGGGTTGTTGGACAGTCTGACTCCCAATATCCACTTTGGTGGCATTTTGGGCAGGGGGTGGAAGGTGTCCTTGGCGAAGGACAAACCTTGGCCCAATGTCCCTCCTTACCACATTTGAAGCAAGCTCCAGGGGGTGTCTTATTAGGACAGTGTGGTGATGGCCTTCCCTGAATGACCTGGGCCAACATTTGGAATTTGGCATTTTCAGTCTTCTGCCTGTGGCATTCACTTTTGTCTTCCCTACCATGGAAAAGCTTGAAAGCGACCGTGAGGATTTTGGTCTGAAGGGTAGCAGGGCCCTGTTCAAGCTTTTTAAGCTTGGCCTTAATGTCAGGGTAGCTTTGGGCCAGAAAATATGTCATTAAGACATGGCGACCGTCAGGGGTTTCTGGGTCGAGGTTTGTGTACTGTTGGAGGGCCTTAGTTAGTCTATCCAAGAATTCTGAAGGTGTTTCTTCCTTCTTCTGAATGACCTCCTGCACCTTTTGAAAATTAACGGCCTTGCAGGTGCCCTTCTTCAGGCCAGCCAAGAGGCAGGATGCAAAAAGTTCATGAGAATGCAAACCTCCAGGGGTGTTGTAATCCCATAGAGGATCTTGCTCTGGGACAGCGTGTGGGCCCGAAGGGTGGTTGGGATTGGTTCTATGATTTTCATTGGCCTAGCCTTTCCTCAGGGAGAAGTATATAGGCCAGGAGCATGTAAATGTCATGATGAGTGAGGCTATATGCTTGCAGAACCCATTGAAATTCCTGAATGTAAGTGGTGGGGTCAGTGGTGAATGAGCCTAGCTTCCTTTCTAGCTGCATAAGATCGGACATGGAGAAGGGCACATGTACTCGGATAACACCCTGGGGCCAGCAACCTCACAAAGGGATGCTATTGTCATGGGGGTGGGAAGGGGTCCCTTGGACCTGGTAACAGGAGGGCTGAAAGAGTCGGTCGGCAACGGACAGGAAGAAGGGGAAGGGGAAGAGGACGAAATGGAAGGCTGAGGATCTGTGGGATCAGACGAAGGAGGAGGAGGGGATGTCGGGAGAGGAGGAGCAGGTGGGGCTGCGGGATAAAGTGGGGGTTCGTCTGCCGGGTCAAATGAGGAAGAGTCCACTAGGTCAGGAGTGGAAGTAGGGGAAGGGAGGGGTTTGCGAGCAAGAACTTGAGAGGGAGAGCAGGATAGGCAGAGAGCAGGGTGCTATGCGAGAAGGCTAAAACCTTCAACGTAGGGAATCGCCTTCCATTTTTTCAGATGCTGGCAGTAGTTAAAAAGGTTCCAGAGAAGCTTTGGATCTAATGAGCCTTCTAGAGGCCAATGATTGCCATTATCCAGAGGATATGTAGGCCAATCTTGGGTACAGAATTTGATCAGGAGTTTGGGCTTGATGTCTGGTGTGAGAGAGAGTGTGGCCAGATTTTTTATTAGACATTTGAGGGGTGAGGTTTCAGGTATGGACGAGGAGGTGCTCATGTTCACAGAGAGAGAGAGAGAGAGAGAGAGAGAGAAAGAGAGAGAGACAGAGAGAGAGAGAGAGACAGAGACAGAGACAGAGATAGTGATAGACCCAACCTGATCTTTTCTTAAAATTGGGAGCCATCTTGCCACAAAGCCATGAAAAGATAATTTCGGCTTTACTATAAATTACTGCAAATTCTGAACCTGCTTGGAATGCCTGCCCGTGCCTTGAACTCACCCATGCCTGGCTCTCTGACCAGGTAACAGCCCTCTCTGAAACTTAGTGACACCTCATAAATATTGGTCTTCCCTGGCCAGACAACGACCTTCTCTGAGGCTCTAATGGTCCTCATAAATTCTGATGTTGGGGCCAGCAAAAAATGTAAACTACCATTAGTGTGATGCTTGTCAGAGTTCTGTTATCTGTAACCCCCCCTTTGTGTAACTTTCTGGGCTATAAAGCTGGGCTGCAGGAAAGCTACAAGGCTATCTTGTTCCCGCCCTTTTGGGAGGGAGAGGCAGCCCAGCAGGTCGAAATAATAAGCTTGCTTTAATTTGATTTTAATTGGAGTCAGTGGTCTTTTCTTGTGTCCTGGTCTAACAATAGCGAAAGAGAGAGACTACTGGCAGGAAAAACGATCAGCAAGGGCTAAAAGGGCGTCCCCTTCTAAGACCCTGGGGATCGTGGAGACTCTAGGAAGAGTTGGAAAGGAAAGGCAGCGAGGGGCAACTCTCGAGGGGCAAAAGCCCGAGGCCACGAAGAACCTAGAACTAGGATTTCCTGGTTACAGAAGGAGAAGGAAGAAACAGAGAGGTCTCTCACCTGAACCCAGAAGCCTCACACCCCAAAAGAAAACGGGTTGTCAGAGAGTTCACTGCGGCTCTAAAGGCCTTAGTGGGGTGGGTTCTATCCCCTCTATCTGGGCGTCAGGAGTGTGCCAGACGATCACGGTCCCGGTTCTTGCGATAGCCCGTGGAGGGTGACAAGCCAGGAGGGGAACTTACCTAAGCCGGATCAGTGGTGGGTGTAAAGAGCCAGCGCCTGAAAAGGTGAACGAGATGTCTCCTGGAGCCGGAGATGGGGCTCTGTTAAAACGAGCTCACCCGTCTCCAGGGTTTCGGGAGACAAATGACCAGAGAAGTTCCACTTCGTTTCAAAAGGCTATGTGCTTATATAACTCTAAGGATAAGAGGCAGGACTTAGATAAACGGGAGCTTGTTTATTGGTAAGTTCTTTCAGATGTCAGTTCCAAAGCATACGAAATTAGTTCTTATTGGGCTGGGTTTTCCGCCAGCGGGATTGAAAATTGGCGCCGAGAAACGGAGACACAGGAAGAGAAGCTGCCTGGGCGCCATGTCAGATAGGGCATATATGATCAACAGCCCCTACCCGACCTCAGCCCCCTTGTGGGGTGACTCCTTCCAGAAAGAGGACCCTCTTCTTGCTGGCCCCATCCTCCAGGGGAGGGACTCTCATTCCATCGAGCCCTTCCCATGGGTCACTACCCACGCCCGCCACGCTGGAGGCTGTCACCGCGCCCCTGCACCCGCGCCTGCGGTCACTGGTCCCTGAGAGGGAGGTAACCCTTTCCTTCATCCCCGAGGGGTGGTGACGCCTCCCCGGGCCCGCGCCGCCTCCTTCCGGGCCCTCCCCCGCGACGGACGGCGGGGAGGCGGCGGCAGGGCCTCCTGGGCGGGACTCCGGCGCGGGGACCAGGCGGCGGGGCGAGCGGCGGCGGCCGGGGCCATGGCGGGCTGCTGCACGGTGCTGGCGGCCTTCCTGTTCGAGTACGACACGCCGCGCATCGTGCTCATCCGCAGCCGTAAAGTGGGGCTCATGAACCGCGGTGTGCAGCTGCTCATCCTGGCCTACGTCATCGGGTGAGCGAGCGGTGGGCCGGCGGGGCCGGGGCTGGGGGTCCCCGACGGCCGGCAGCGGGCACCCGCCCCCTTCGGCCCGCGCGGTGCACCTGCCCACCCTGGCCACTTGCGCCGTGCACACACCCGGGCTCGGGCCACCGAGACGGGCTCTGTCCGGGCCTCGGCGACGGGAAGCTGCTTTGATTCAGGGTGCTGAAGGGAAAGCCTGGCTAGACCGTCACCTTGCACGTTTACCTTTCAACTTGCTCCTTGATGGCCCTGGGCTGTGGGAACTTTGCCCTAAACGTCTCAGTTTCCTCTCTTCACTTGCCATTCTGATGACCCACTGACAAAACCAAGGCTTGGGGTTTCCATTTGGTTCCTTCTGAGTCTGTGGCTTCCTCTCCTTTCCTTTGATCATTATGCGGTAACCCAAGATAGTGGAGAGGTCGCACTTCCCAAAAGTGTTTAAAGGACAGTGACTGTTTTACAGCATTGTTTGGGGCGGAGGGTGTGGATACCTGCTTTAGTATAGTCATTCCCCCTTGAGCCGCTTGTGTTTATATATGCCCTGCTAAATGTTTGATTTAATTGAATGCACCTGTTATAGTGTAATTCAACCCAGGGAAGGAGGTAGCAATTACCTTGCCAGCTGGGCTCTCTTTCAAGGTGGAGCATTATGGTGTCTACAGATGCTGGGTTAACAGATACATCTGCTAGATCACTTTCCTAAAAGGCCTAGAGTAGTGGTCCCCAAACTGCTCATTGGAACCATTTGGGAATCTATAGAAAATATGATTGATGGCTCTCATCCCAGACCTTCAGAATCGGCTATAGAGTATGGCCAACTCCCCAGCTGATTCTTATGTTCAGCAAAGTTGGTGGTCGGGTGACCTGGTGTTTTGCAAATTTACCTTATTAGGAAAGATCATCTGAGGAATTTTTGAAAAGTAACAGATTCCCCCACCTTGGGATGAAGTTTGGAATCTGTTTACCCTGCCCAGGGGTATTCACATAGTCTGGTAGTTTTGGCTTCCAGCATCAATCAGCCAGCCCTGCAACAGCTGGTACTGAGTGTTCATGAGTATGTCTTGCTGGGGTTCAGTTCCGTGGTGAAGTGCATGCTTAGCATTCATGAGGCCCTGGGTTCCATCCCCAGTACACAAAAAGTTAAAAAATCCAGGTAGAGACTCAACATAAGAACCTCCTGGGCTATACCTGGGTTTGGACTCATTAAGTCTTAGGGATGAAATAGTTCCAACATGACCAGCTTCTCCCCCACAATGGTTGTGATGCACTCCTGCAGAATTTGGGATCAGAAGTTCTAGGCAGCTTTTAGGTCTTAACTTTTATTCTCATGAGAAGATTGGTTCACTTCTACCTTTGGGTACTTGTAAAATTCTTACACCTTAAAGAAGCCACTAGTCACAGATGGCTATTGAACACTTATCCATTTCTACTCCAAATTGAGATGCACTGGAATTGTAAAAATATACACTGGATTTTGAAGAGTACAAGAAAAAGTAAAATATCACATTGATACTTTTTGAAATTGATGACTGTTAAAATATTTTAGACATATTGGGCTACCTAAGAATTATTTTTTTCTGTGTCTTTCTACTTTTTAATGTGGCCTCTAGAAATTTTTAAATCACACATAGGATTCACCTCATGTTTCTAGTGCAATTCTAATTGCTTCTTGTCCTTTTGGCTAAGATCAAGTGTAGTGCAGTTCTGTGGGGTTCTTAGAAAGTGTTGTCTGCCTTGATTATGAGGGTTTTTAAGCAGCAGTGCCTTGCTTTTAGACATTTTGCTATAATCAGAGCCAACTCTGTTCTGAGGAATGGGCTTTAAAAAAAAAAAAAAACAACTTTTAAACTTCCTGATCTAGTTAATCTTGGTGAAACTGTGGTCTCTTCTCCCAAACAACTATTCCTCATAGAGACTGAACCCACAGTCCCCAGTCATCTAATTCAGTTATCAGTCACATGATGAGGAAATAATCACATGATAATGACTGGTATGAAACAATCTGTCTCTGATTTCGCAACTCCCTGTACTTGATAGTAAAATAATGATGACCTTCCTATTGAATGGGAGCTTTCCAGCAGCTGAATTTCTAAAAGCCCCAAAGAAGAGGACTTGTCAAGGGCAAAGCCCATCTCTAGGATGGGCAGTGAACTTGGAGATTCCTCAGATCAAATAAACCCATAAATAACCCAGTGTCAAACAGCTGATGAGTGGCAGAGTCAGGATTTGAACTTGAACCAGAAGCCCTTAAGCCTCTTACCCATGGTGCTCCCTCTAGAAAAGAGAATCCTACCTTGACCTTTCAAGGTACTTTTTTTTCCCACAATAACTTTATTTTATTTGTTTATTTTTATGTGGTGCTGAGGATGGAACCCAGTGTCTCACACATGTGAGGCAGGTGCTCCACCACTAAGCCCCAGCCCCTCAAGGCACTTTTTATAGTAGTTTGTTTCTTTCTCCCAAGAATTCAGATCACATGTATGATTCTGTTTTCTGAAATGAGAAGGTTACTGTTATTTTGAGTGATTAAAAATGCGAAAGCATTTGTGGGTTGCGGTTAGGACACCAAAACACACTTTGGAAATAGAGTCTCAGTTCACAGCTCAGCTTGGCTCTATTGCTCACTAGGCATAACTTTGGCCAAGTGGCTAAACCACTCTGGGACTCAGTTCTTCCCATCTATCATATGGAAATGGTCATAGAGCTTCACCACTGTTATAGAATTAAATGATTTAGTGTATGTCACATGCATAGAATAATGTTTGTTTCAACCCACCACTGGAACATTATAGCAACCAAAACTCCTCCCCACCAGAGCTACTAAACATATGCCACAGACTATTATTACTATTATTTCTAGAATTGAGAAGTGTTAGGATCCACTTCCCTTCCTAGAAGTACTAGATGCTAAGATTTCAGAATTCACTAGTTTGGGTTACTTGTGGGTTCGTTTGATCAGAGCAGTCTCCAGATGGACTGCCCATCCTAGAGATGGGCTTTTCCCCTGAGGAGTCCTCTTCTTCAGGACTTCTAGAAATTCATCTGCAGTAAAGCTCCCATTCAATTCTAGTTTGACACATGGATGCTCAGGGCAGGATGGCCACATGTGTGTCTCCATTCCCTCCTCTGTAAATTGGAGATGATAATAATGATACTTGCCTCATGAAGTGGTCAGGATTAAATGAGTTCATACATATAAAATGACTTTAAAGCTGTGCCTGATCCTAAAATCACTCAAATGGAAACTATTCCTATCACAATGTGTCATCTCTTGGTCATTCCCTTAGGCCCCAGTGTATTGAAAATGCTCAAATATCCAATAAAGACAGTATTCATTGAGCTTTTCCTCTGTGATACTGGTGCTTTTCCTACACCATCTCATTTATTTCTCACAAAATAAATAAAGGGGCCACTCTTTCCCTCTTGCACAAATGGAGGTGGAGCCTCCAAAGGTTAAGCAGCTTTTGCAAAGTCGCAATTAGTAAACATGGTGGTACTTTCAGCCTCTGGCTGTCAGAGGCTCCCTGGCGTCCATTCAGATTCTCTGGATCCTAATGGCCACTTAAGAGGCCTGTGTTATTTTATAGGTGGGTGTTCGTGTGGGAAAAGGGTTACCAGGAAATGGACTCCGTGGTCAGCTCAGTGACTACCAAGGCCAAAGGCGTGGCTGTGACCAATACTTCTACACTTGGGTTCCGGATCTGGGATGTGGCTGATTATGTGATTCCAGCTCAGGTAGGTCTCCTACTCTGATCTGTCTGATACTGAAGCCTCCAGGTGTCACTTTCTCTGTACTAACTTATCATGCCTGCTTAATGATCGGTACCCAGGGTTCTACCATCTCTGATACCCAGACTGGTTGTTTTAGCCCCAGAAAGCAGCACAGCCATGTCTCTTTTGGGCTTCAGGTCTAAGGGGTATCATTCAGTCAGCTGTGGCTCTCCAACTCTAAAGTGTGGCTGGCCTCAGATGTCCTTCCATGTGGACATCTTGGTCTGTCTCAAGCTCTAAAAGGTAAGATAGCGAACGTCTTAAATTCTGGGAGAAGTTCACGGGGAAAACAGCACTTTCCCACATTTTGCATTTGCTTTATTATCTTACATCTACAAGGTCAATCGTCTCTGTCAGTGTCTACCACAGTTAGAGGACAAACCGCAGACCAAAAGGAGACAGCACAGGATTCCATCAGGAACAAAGTCAGGGGAGAAACTGATGGTGACATTCTAGTCTCCAGCCCATTAAGCTGCAAGTTAATATTTTGGTCTTTTTTTTTTTTTTTTTTTTGAAGGCGTTGGGGTTTGAACCCAGGGCCTCAGTAGGCAAACACTTCACCACTGAGCCACATCCCCAGCCTCAAGCTGCAAGTTAAATATTGACTCTTTAGCTATGTGCCACATGGCCAAACCCTACCATACCCCTCCAGATGGCTGATGTGTGCAGTGCCCACAGTGGCCAAATTCAGATGAGTTGCCAACTCTCTTTTTTTAATTGGTACACAATTAAAAAAAAGGGAAGCAGAGGCTTCAGCAGCTCTCCAATGTGTCCATTCCCCTGCCTTCTTAAGAGAATGGTCTGGTGGGGTCCAGAGAGAGGCCGGAGATGATGAGCTTTAAAGGTGCAATGGAACGGGGTGGTCCTGGGGACACCTGTCCATGCTCCCCGTGGGGGCACGGCCTCATCCTGGCAAGCTGTGGGACTGTCCTGCCCAGTCTGCTTTAGCCAAGGAAGGAATGAACCCTGCTTCTGCCCTGAGTGGAAAGGACCACCCAGCAGCTCTGCCACCTGTCACTCATGGGAGCTGGGGCTGTGGGCTCTCTGCTCTGCTCTCACTGTGTCCTCGGGCTTCTCCGTTGAGGGAACCCAACCACTGCATCTACTTGGCTCATCTTCAGACTGAAGTTTCCCTAAATTTGAAATAGATCAGAGGAAACAAAAAGTAGACCACACTGAATTGTTGGGAGTCCAGCTCAGAGAGGCTCAGGAGCAGCCTTCCCTCAACCTGTGAGAGGAGTGTGTTTCTCTTCGACACTTTGGGGATATGACCGGGTATCAGGAGAGACTCCCACCTCGAGCCTCCTCTTGTGGCCATTTCCTTGTCTCTGCAGGAAGATACCTACCATTTCTAAAGCTTCTACCACCTTGACATATTGGGGGGTGTCCATAGTGACCTTGGTCCCTGAGATGGCTCCCAGAGCTGACTGCTTTTTTCAGGAGTATGAAATGAAATGCTGGACGCTGCTGGCATCTCTTTAAAAAAATGCCCGTGCCCAGTGGAGGGGAGGGGTCCGACCAGAACCTTCTGGGGTCTTTATCTTTAATTCCTTATATTAGGTCCTTGTATTAGGAGATCAAAATTAGCAATTTTTGTTTGTGGCAGTTCTGGGGATAGACCCAGGACTTGCACACACAAGGCAAGTGCTGGACCTCTGAGCCACAGCCCAGCCAGTACTTAGCAACCCTTCAGTATCAGCCCCAGCAAGTGGCTTTCCAGAAACTGGACCAGTGCTTTGGCACCTCCAGATCTACAAGGAGAAAACAGAACCTTGTCAAGGACAGAAATGTCAGAAATGCCCCTGAACTTCTTCTCTAGAATGTTTTATTTCTTTTCAATTATAGTTATAAAAGAAAATAAGTCAGGAGGATCTCAAATTCAAAGCCAGCCTCAGCAATGGCAAGGTGCTAAACAACTCAGTGAGACTCTGTCTCTAAATAAAATACAAAAATGGGCTGGGGATGTGGCTCAGTGGTTGAGTGCCCCTGTACCCTCCCTGCTAAAAAAAGAAGTCAAGTTTGAGGCCTTGGGGGCTTTGTGTTTTAATACCTCAGAAGTCATTGGTTGACAGAGCAAGTTTTGAACTACTATTGGCTCTTTTCCCTTAATAAGTCAAAATCTGTTGAGGATCTGTTTCAGATTGTAGATTCTTTAAAAATTGAGGTAAAATTCACATAACAGGAAAATTAAACTTTTTTTGCAGGGGTGGGAGGGCTTGGAAATTGAACTCAGGGGCATCCTTTTTACTTTTTTTTGAGATAGGGTCTTGCTAATTTGCCGAGGCTGACCTCAAACCTTGCAATCTTCCTTCCTGAGCCTCCTAAGTCACTGGGATTACAAGCATACACTGTGCCCATTAGAGTCCCTGTTAGGTTATAAACTCTCATGGGAGACCATAATATTCGCTTTTTAAAATCATCCTATTAAGGAGATACCTAGCTTTTTTAACGTCCCAGCCCGACTCCTCTGAGGGTGATCTGACAAGGCTCCCTCCCTCTCGCCCTCTCTGCAGGAGGAAAACTCCCTCTTCATCATGACCAACATGATCATCACCATGAACCAGACCCAGAGCATCTGTCCCGAGGTAGGTGGCTCCTTGGGAAAGCCCTGGGCCTCACACCCCACTCTCCACAACCCTGAGTGAGTGGCTGGACCAGATGGAAATTGTTTTCACTCCATCTCCTTTGTTTAGATTCCTGATAAGACCACTGTGTGCAAATCAGATACAGACTGCACTTCTGGGTCTGCCGACATCCACAGCAATGGTAGGAATGGTTAGTAGTGACCCCTCAGCAGATGCTTAGCCCCAGGAAGGCAGTTCCTGACAAGATCACTGTCTCCACACAGCATCTCTGAAAGAGAAGTCTCAGGGATAAATAAATCCTCCCTATGCCCAGCGGACTGGGGGTGGGGCTCAGATGTAGAGGTGAGCTTAGCATGGCTGAGGCCCTGGATTCAATCCCCAGCACCAGAAAAAGATTCCCCGCACCATTCTCCAATGCCACGCAACCCCAGGTGAGCCTGATGTCAGAGGAGGCCCAGGGACCCTGTGTCATTTGAGTCCCAGAAGCCAGCCCAGATCTTGCTGCATTCTGTGACTTGGAATCACTTTGGTCCTGAGATTGCAAAGCAGAGATGTGGCCAGCACTAAGGCAACCACCTTCCAGTTCCAATTTCTGGATACCCTAAGTCCCAGAATTAGAATTGTTCCAGACTGGCTACATAGGATGTTATGAGGGGCTTACTCCCTACCTCACAAAGGGAGGAAATAGCCCCCTGTAGACCTGGCTCCCCATCCCCCCCACAGGAGTCAAGACTGGAAGATGCGTGCCGTTCAATGGGTCAGTGAAGACCTGTGAGGTGGCAGCCTGGTGCCCAGTGGAGGATGACACACATGTGCCAAAGTGAGTTCTGCCTGAGAGCGCCCCCAACCCTGGTTCTACACCTTGAGGGAGGCGGCAGGGAAGGTTTGGGGGCCATCTGTGTGCTCTTGGTGTCTGGGACAGTGCTCCTTAACCACAGAGCATCAACCTTCAGTGGTGAGGTGAGCCCCAAGTGGTCACTTAGGATAAGGGTGCAGTTTGACTTATTGTATGTTAGGACTCCGTTAGTTGCAAATAACTGAGAAGAAACAGATCTCAGTGCTTTATCATGGGTGTACACACACACACACACACACAGATCAGGGGTACTTCATCATTCAGCTAGCCTAAAAGACCTAGCAGGGCTCAATCTGAGGCTCAGAGACTGTCTATCCCACATCCGGCCTCTGTCTCTTTCCATGTCAGGTTCATTTGTTGGACCCCTGGCATAATCCCAGGGGGACCTCCTTCCTAGCTGTGCAGAGTCTAGACCTGTCCATAATCACGTTCTGGGCTACATCTCTTGATCTGTCACCGTGGCTGGGGGACAGTTTGTTTCTCAGCATGCCTGGGTCACATGTCCACCTCTAGAGTTCGGGCTAGAGTCAGCCTCACCCAAATGACCCAGGCTGAGAGTAGGGGAAGTGTGACTTCCAAAGGAAATCTGAGGTTCCATTACCGGAAAAGGGGGGACAGGAAAATAATAAAAATCTGCCAAAGGGTATTCTATAAACCAGAACAGGTTGGGGGTTGCCCTAGGATAACATTCTTCCCAGTTGCAATTTGCTGTAGTTTGAAAGGGTGGAGTCTAAGACCTTCCCTTGAGAATTCCTGTTGCCTGGGGCTTTGTCATCCAGAGATCAGACTGAAAGCCAGGGGAGCAGGGAGCTTCTGCAGCTCATCCTGGGCGTAGAAGAAAACATGGAGACTGCTGATGTGAACTAAGGAGTGCAACACTGAAAGGAAGGGAATCCTAGCTTTTCAGAGTCAGAAAGATCTCCCAGAGCTGTGCTCTCCAGCAGGGGAGCCACTGGCCAAGTGTGGCTGCTGAGTACTTGAAATGTGGCTGGGTCTTCTGTTGGTGTGAAGTACACTGTAGGGTCTGAAATTAATTATGAAAAAAAAAAAGAATATAATATGTACTTAATATGTTGGTTACATGCAGAAGTAATATTGTGGATATTTTGGGTTTTTATATAAAATTAATGTTGCTATTTTTATTTTTAAATGTGGGTACTAGGAAACTTTTAATTATAATGTGGCTTGTAGTGTGCCTCACAGTACATTTATATTGGATAAGGGTTTAGTAGATCTAAGTCTGTGTGAGACGATTTTTAAAAGCAAACCGATGCAAGAAATTGCATTGAGTCACATGATGAGAAAGATATTCCTATTTCCATTTTGGGTGGAGTGTCTTTATTACCTGTCACTTGCTTATTTCCATTTCTCACACTGAACAAGCCCCAGATTAGGAATGTTGCATAAAATATTAACTACATGTTTTAGTAACATTGTTTTTATTTCATTATATTTATTTAAACAATGACGTCTGACCTGATGTGAGTGATTTTTGTATGTGTGCAGTGCTGGGGATTGAGCCCAGGACCTCATGCATGGTAGGCAAGTGTTCTACATCCCCAGCCCTTTTTAAAAGATTTTTTAAAAAATCTTGAGGCATGGTCTTGCTGAATTGCCCAAACTGGCTTCAAACTTGTGATCCTCCTGCCTAACCCTCCCAAGAAGCTGGGATTACAGGCACATGCCACCACACCCAGCACAAGTGATATTTTTATGGTCATGAGGGAAAGTTTCATTTCAAAGTAAATATCAATTAAAAAAATGAGTTAGTCTTAAAGGTGGAATCAACCCAAATGCCTATCAGCAGAAGAATGCATAAACAAATTTTGGTGTGTGCATAGCATAAAATATTACTCAGCCTCATAAAAAGGAATGAAGCACTGACACCCCCTTACAACCTGGGTGAATCTTTAAAACATCACTGAGTAAAAGAAAACAGACACAGAGGCCGTATGTTATTTGATTCTATTCATATGAAATGCCCAGAATAGACAGATCTGTAGAGATAGCAGAGTGGGGTCTCAAGGCACTAACTCCCTGGTGGATGTACAGGTCCTCTAGGGCGATGCAAATGTTCTGGAACTAGATAGAGGTGACGGTTTCCCAACATTGCAGATGCACTAAATGCCACTGAATTGATTGATTCTTAAATAGTGAATTTTATGTCGTGAATTCCACATCGACTTTGTTTTAAAAGGTGAGTTGATCTTAAGTATTGCAGACAGGGTGCAAAGATGTAGCTGCAAAAGCTTTGAAATGGAAAATGGCAGATGTTTGCAAAGCTCTGCAGAATCCCTGCCTCTTGAGGGAATGGGGACATGGAGCCCGAGGGATGTGTATTGCTCAAGGCCTTTCCTTGGCAGTGGGGACTCAGCAGCCTTGTCAATGGCCTTACTCCTGTCCCTCCACTGAAAAGACCACTGATGTCACTTGTAGCTCTGCAATTTACACCTGGCTCAGGAAACTGCCCCAGCCCCTCCACAGAAGACTTAGCCCTGCGGTGCCAGATTCTCCCATAGACAAATCCACCAAAGAAACAGTCCCCTTGGGACAGGTTCACCTGGTAGTCAGCTGGGAGTCCACATGGCACCATTGGGAGGAGGCAGGTGTGCCGGCGGGGTGGGGGGGGCAGTACTTGTGTACTTTTCAGGTGAGGCCAGGACGCAGCCTGCAGGTGAACTCACCTGTTCTGTGACCTGTAAAGTCCCATCTTTCTAGCATCCCTTCCCCAGAGTAAGCCTGAAACTGGCAGCGGCCAGGAATGATTTCCAGGGAGGCTGTGAGACAGCAGCCCGCTTCTCAGTCCCTCAGGTTCTCCATCGGCCTCCTAGGGGAAGGATCCAGAAGGCCAGCTTAGACTCAGCTCTAGACCTAGTGCTTCTGCAGAAGAGAACAGAAAATGCCGGAAATGCTGCACCTCACTTTTGCTTTGACAAAGTGACACTGTAAATCATGTTTATGTGTTAGAAATATTACATAGCTATCTAAATGCATTTTATTTTTTACTTCTAGTAACAGTATGTTGCCTTCTTTTTTTTTTTTCAGGCCTGCTTTTTTAAAGGCTGCAGAAAACTTCACTCTTTTGGTTAAGAACAACATCTGGTATCCCAAATTTAATTTCAGCAAGTAAGTGGTGGCTGCTGTGTGAGTTCACCAGTACCTTGGAGAAACTTCTGGCCCTTCTCCGGGGTTTTTCTCACAATGGATTTCTGCTTCCTTCTGGCTCTAGGAGGAATATTCTTCCCAACACCACCACCACCTACCTCAAATCATGCATTTATGATGCCAAAACAGATCCCTTCTGCCCCATATTCCGTCTTGGCAAAATCGTGGAGAACGCAGGGCACAGCTTCCAGGATATGGCCGTCGAGGTAGGTGCAGGCCCTGGCTTCTCACAGTCCTGGACATTTCTCGTATCCAAGCCAGCTCTGATGAGAGCCTGGGTGTGTCTGCTTCTGTCCCACAGGGAGGCATCATGGGCATCCAGATCAACTGGGACTGCAACCTGGACAGAGCTGCCTCCCTCTGCCTGCCCAGGTATTCTTTCCGCCGCCTCGATACCCGGGACCTTGACCACAATGTGTCTCCTGGCTACAATTTCAGGTGAGCATGAGCTTGGACCGTCACTCCCTATGAAGGGGGGCTGATGGATGAGTTATTCCTCCGTGGGGGCATCTGTGCCTCCAAAGACTAGCACACGGGCAGCACCCCAGGGCAGGCTGTGCAGGAAGGCATGTGCTTGGGAGAGCACTCAAAGCAGGGTCTTGCTCTCAGGTTGAGCCTGCCCCAGGCTCTCGAGGGTGCAGTGGGTGCAGGTTTTAGGCCCAAGAAAGGCCTTTGCTTGTATCTCCTAATGAAAATGCTGTCACAGTAGTTTCTCTGGGCTGGAATAACAGAGCTGACTGCCTTGACAGAGATGGGTTCTGTAGGTTCTGGAGGCTAGAAGTCAAAAATGAAGGTGTCTACAGGGCCAGCCCCCCACTCCCAAGACTCTAGGCAGGATCCTCCCTATCTCTTCCAGCCTCTGATGGCTCTCAGCAATCCTTGGCCTACAAATGTGTTGCTTCTGTCTGTCTGCACGTGGCCTTCTTCCCTCCATGCATGTTTCTGTGTGTCTTCTTGTGAGAACAGTAGTCATATCAAATTTAGGGCCCACCTGAATCAAGTACGACCTGATCTTTACTAATTGCACCTCCAAGACCCTATTTCCAGTTAGTTATTTACAGTCACATCCACAGGTTCCGGGTGACATGAATTTTCAGGGAGGCACTATTTAATCCAGTGCAGCTAGTCATCTGATAAGAGGGCCAGGAGCGTATTTTCCATTTCCTTGAGGCAACAAAATCTGTAGCTGTGTACTTTTTCTTATGCTCCTTGAGGAATTTTCCCCAAACACACTTGCTCCTAAAACCAGGCCCTGCAAGGAACACTGGAATGGATCACAAGTTTTTTTGTTGCTCGTCTCCCTCTAGTGGTGGCATGTGGTATCAAATGCGCATCGTATTGTCAGAATCTCTGCAGATCCATAGTCCCTTTGAACCACCCCACTCCCTGGTGGATGGCAGGGAAGGTATTTGAACTCTTCCCTAGGAGTTGCTCTCTCTACCAGTACACAGTTCTTGTAGAAACCACAAGCTTGGATCAGAACCCTAGAGCAGAGAGCAGCTGGTGGAGCCTCAGCCAGTACCAGCCCTGCTGAGTCTACCAGGCCTGGACCTCAACATGGAAGCCGTAAACCAGCCAGATCCCAGGCCTCAGGTTTAGGCCTCGGCTCCTGGAGGAATGGGACCGCTCTCAGTGAGTCTCCCCTCCACCATTCCTTGCTGGTTTTTTGTTTCATTTGTATCTTTGAATTTTATGGCTGAATTAAGACTACTCTGTGAGCAATCACCCATTAAAGTCTAGAATCCAGTAATTTTTATATATTTACACATATGTTCAACCAGTCAATTTTAGAACATCATCTTCAACTCAGAAACCCCGATCCCTCTAGCTGTCACCCCTCCCACCCCGAAGACATAGGCAGCTACTTTGTGGCTTTGCACATCTGGACTCCTCTGTTAATGGACTCATACACCATGTGTCTTTTCATGACTGGCTTCTTTCATTTTGCTTCATGTCTTCAAGGTTCATTCATGTTGTAGCAGATAATAAAGCTTCACCTCTTGTTATGGCCAAATAATATTCCATTGTGTGGATGGACCACATGTCATTTCCCTCTTCATCTATTGATGGATCAGTGGTTCTTAGTTCTTTTTACATTTTAAAGGTGATGCTAAGTTTTGTGACCACACAATGCAGTCTTGGAGATTGCTGCTGGCTGGCCACATTCTCAGTTAGTGGCCAAGTCCCCTTGAGAGAGGTAGGGAGGTCAGAGAGGTAGGAGGTAGGAAGGACACTGAGAGCAAGGACATTCAGGCTTATGCTACCTTGTGGAAGGAGAGGGGTCTACCTGTGCCTCCAGCACCCTCCCTCTGTAAGAGACTCACTGCATCCTGCTCTAACATCCCTCTCCCGGAACCCTGTGCCCTTTCCCTCTGACCTGCCCTATGCCCACAGGTTTGCCAAGTACTACCGGGACCTCACTGGCGTGGAGCAGCGCACGCTCATTAAGGCATATGGTATCCGCTTCGACATCATCGTGTTTGGGAAGGTAGGCCTGCCACCAACTCCCTGTTGGCTGTTGTGGGGACCCCGCAAGGACAGGGGTGTCTTTCTACCTTGCATGTGCTCTCCCCTACCCCTGTCAGAGCTTTTCCTCTTCTTCTCCTGTCACATGCAGGCTGGGAAGTTTGACATCATTCCTACCATGATCAACATCGGCTCTGGCCTGGCGCTGCTGGGCGTGGTGAGTGGTTGGGCCTCCCCAGCAGTCAGCAGCACTTTCTAGTCTAGAGCCTCCAGGCTTCTTTCCTTGCCCACCCCCACCGTCCCTCCTCCCAGACCACTCCCCTCCGGGCTGGGCCGTACTTCACCCCCAGAGATGAAGGTGCTTTTCCTTCCTGTAAGAGATTCCAGACTTCAGGGGGAAGTGCACACACAAAGCAGCAGGAGCTAAAGCACCGGGCTCATCCTCTCAACCCTTGCTATGTGCAGGCGACGGTGCTGTGTGACGTCATAGTCCTGTATTGCATGAAGAAGAGATACTACTATCGGGAGAAGAAGTACAAATACGTGGAAGATTACGAGCAGGTGGGCACCTCCTGTGCTCCCTGCAGGCAGGGAGCCTCTTGTCCTGGGGAGGGAAGCCCGGGTCCTGGGCCACCTGGTATGGCCCTTGGACAGAGGCTGGTGCTGCTCTGGCAGCTGACAACTCATCGCCTCAGGCTGGCAGTCAGATGCCAGCCTCGGCGCCTGCTCCGTCTCTGGACCACCTGTTCTAGTATTTACTTCAGACTCTTCAGAACCTACTTTGGTTTCGATTAGTGATCTCTTGAGTTAGTCATGATAATGGGACCACTTACATCCTCACGGTAAATTCACCTTGCTTAACAAGAAGGGTTAGGTACCCCATTCTAGAACCAGCTGGAGTCCTCTTGTGAAGGGCTGTCCAGAAGCCCTCAGGAAAAGCTCCCTATTCCTGCCTGCCTCAGATGGTCCAGGGGCAGTGACTGCTGGGTGGACACTGACCTCCTTATCCCTCTTTGCAGGGTCTTGGTGGTGAGACAGGCCAATGATGCCTACCCGACACCTGGGCTCCCCAAAGCCCTCATCAAGCACAATGAGAAGGAGGGAGAAATGGCTGCTATGTCACCCCAGAGAACATTCCAGATTCTGATTCACTCTCCATAAGTACTCAGGGTTGCCTGGTAGCTCCTACATTTTGTGTGTAGGGGTTCATTTGTCCCCTGGGCACAGTGGATTACTGACCAGTATGTTGTTGGCTGGGCTGAGTTGCTGGGGCCTTCTGCAGGCCCTGGGGCCAGCTTTCCCCAGAAGCTGCAGTCTCCAGCCCTCGCAGACGGGGCCAATCCTGTGAGCCAAGACAACACCATTCAGGCACTTTGTAAGGAAAAGAAAGCCTCTAGGCTCGTGCTCCCTAGACTTTAACAGGCCCAGGCTGCTGCTCCTCTCCCCCAAACCAGGAACATTGTTCTTGCAACCATGGTACAGAGTTGGCTCTCTTCCTCTGAGAACAGCTGTGAAGAGATGGTTGAAGATCAAACATTAAAACAAGTGGTTTTTCTTACTCCTCGCATGCTGTCTCCTAGCATAGGCTAGAGCTCTCCTTCCTTCTCTTACTTCAGGGAAGTTAATATGGGATGAGGGGAAGGTGCCCACATATTTGCCTGATGACAAGAACAATTACTGTCTGTTCTGCCCACATGCAACCTTGCAGCGAAGGCCACTTCCTGGAACGGCCAGTCCTAACGGCAGCCTCACAGTCAGCTTGCCTCTCCAAAGAACTCTCCTGGCAACGGCTGCACACACGTCACAGTCTGCGATAAGCCCCTGCCACCAAACAACTTCTGTTTGGAAACATCTTGCCTGCACTTCTCCTTTTTAGTCTTGCTCCCCTGGGCCTCAGCCCCCCAAGGCCATGGCACACATAGCCTGGGTTGCAGTGACCCCTGAATAAACCCCTCTGCTGGTATTTCAGGTTGACAATTTCAAGTAAACCCATTTGTTGTCCAGCTCTGTCCTCAGGAAAGGTCTCTTGAAACAATCGTCTCTGCAACTCAGGCATTTCCCTTGCCTGGCTTTTCTCTTAAAGCCTAATTAAGCGTTTTGATCTTCATTAAGTTGTAAGTTTGTTTTTTTTTCCTAGTGGCATCTCACCTGTGCTGGCATTTTTTACATAAGATGGTAGTAATACACTGTAGGTGGCATAATTTTAGGGAACATGGAAGTGGCTCATCCCCTTCTGTTTTCTTCCCAAGCCTCCAACCCAAAGCAGGATCACCTGCACCTCTCGGTGCATGTGTGACATGGCAACGGAGCTACTTCCAGCTGTAACTTCAACTTCGTGCTTGATTTTGCATCAGGGGTTCAGGATTCCTCCAAGGGGGGCAGCCTGCCTCTCCCCTTCCCCATGAATCACTTCATTTCCAACTACTCTGGGGAATACTTTAGAAGTACTCTGCTTCAGTGGGAAAAAATGATCTACCTGGACTTTTCTTTGGGGGTGGGGGTTGCTAAATACTTTTCAACAATGTCGTGGTTCAGGCCGGGTGTGGTGGCACCCGCCTGTAATCCCAGCAACTCAGGTGGCAAATTTGAGGCCAGTCTCAGAAACTTAGTGAGACCCTGTCCAAAATAAAGGGCTGGGGTTGTGACTCAGTGGCACAGCATGGTTGGGTCACTCTACAGTACCAAGGGGGTAAGGAGCTGATTCATGCAGCCTTTTTTAAAATGCTCATTTGGCACTGGGGATATGGCTCAGTGGTAAAGCATTCCTGAGTCAAACAATCCCCAGTACCGTCCCCCCCCCCAAAAAGTGAGCTAGAATCTTTAGGAATCGTGATATGATCTAAATGTGTCCCAAAAAACTCATGTGTTGGAAACTGAGTCCCCAGTACAACAGGACTGGGAGGGAAACTGGGTCATAGTCCTCATAAATGGAACTAGGTGCCATATAGAAAGGGCTTGATGAGGAGCTCATCCCCTTGCAGCCCTTCCATCTTCTGGGCACATATGGAAGCAGGGAGCAGCCCTCACCAGACCCCAAACCAGCCAGTGCCTTAATCTTAGACTTCCAAAAAACTAATTTCCGTTCTTTGCAAATTACCCCACCTCAGGCATTCTGTTATAGTAGCACAAACAGACAAGAAAAATGGTTTGTCTATTACCCTGCAGCTGAGGAGTGATGGCAGTGGTCTTCTGTAATGGGGGGCTGCATTTGACCTTCTCTTTTCTGAAATGGAATGCAAAGGCCAGTTGGGGTGAGGGATGGGTGTTGGGCAGCACTACTGATTTCACTCACCAGTCTCATCTTGCTTCTGACCATGTCCCTTCTCACTGGCACACCCTGGTGCCATCAGGAGTCTTCTGTGCCCCTGGAGCTCTGCTCCATGATGCACCTGTGTGCACCCCTCCTCCCTTCCCTCAGATTTGCAGTGGGGTCTTGGGATGGCAGCCCCTTGCTCCTGAGTCTTGAAGGCCTGCATTTCAATGCTTTTCTGCAGCAGTGGAATGGGGATTTGTTAGACTTTGCCTGCTGTCCCCTAGTAACAGAAAAATGAAATTTAAAGCCAAGAGAGCACCTCCAAGGACTAGAGCCACACTTGAAATGCAGAGACTCCTCTGCCTTTGGCCTGGAGGAGCATCCAGATGCCATCAGAACCAGCAAGCACCAAGACTCAGGACGCCAAAGACCAGGGGCTTTGCCGACAAATTCCAGCCCTTAGACAACCAACTTAACTTTTCTGAGCCTCAGCTCACAGGTGATGATCCTCATTATGAGTTTAATACCCACCTCCTGGGGTGAAGTGTAACAGAGCAGGCCTGGACCGCAGGACACATTCCACATGAGGGAACTACTCACCTGTCTGGTCTCCGCCAGAATCTTGCCCTTACCTGTCCACTAGAGCAGGGCTTCTCAAACTTCAACCTGCAGGTGGGTCACCTGTGAGCGTGTTTAAGCGGGGCCTGAGTGTGTGCATTCTGCCCTGCTCTCAAGTGCTGTTGACACAGCTGGTCCTGGAGTCACACTGAGCAGCAGCATATGAGGACATGCCCTAAATCAGTGGTCTGCTGGCTACATTAGCATTGACTGGGACATGTAACCTTCTGTTCACCTAGGGAAGGAGAGCAGACACAAGGACAGATGGACAAAATAAACAACCAACCCAAAACAACAACAAAAAAAACCCCTGAGGCCCAAACTTTGCACCATTTTGCTGTCTCTTTATTTCAAGTTTACAGAGAAGCTTAATCATTTGTGGAAAAACACCAAAGGCTTATCTTTCTCTTAAGTTCATGTACTTGTGATAAATACACAGTATTTAACTTTGTACACCTGATAAAAGGAAAATGCATAGTAGAAAGGATCAGGAATAAAACAGAAGCATCGGGCATCGAAGATATCACAGAATAGAAAAGTCAAAAGTCCCATGAGACTCGGCCCATGAAGCTGAAGAAAAGATGGGACCCGTGACTATGAGACCTTCCCTAGCACCTTGGAAGCAAGTGGGGGTCCTGGTTCCACCATCAGCAACGTGAAGCTGCCCTAGGGAAGATGGGTGAGGGCCACAGCCTGGCCCAGCCTCCCCCAGAGCAGGGGTTCTCCTTGTTCCAGAAAGGCTTTGTGGACAGGAGCTCTACCCCATGGAAAGGCCAGAGTAATGGCCTCTGCAGGCCCAAATGCCAACAGGGGGCTCGATAAGGTTTCTGGGGACCACTGGCCACCTCTGGAATGGACAGGGGAGGTGGAAACAGGCAGAGGAAAAGAAAAGCATGTGGGAGGCTTGTGCTTTCTTCCAGGCCACAGGTGCAGGCCGCAGGGCTCACACCACACTGGTCCCAGAGGAGCCAGCAACTCGAGGAAGCACAGGCATCCTTTTTGCCCACTGGAAAAAGCTGCTCCTGACAGCTTCTCCCTTTTCCTGGCCAAGCTGGCTTTTAAAAACTCCACGTTTGTGCTCCAAGAGTGGTGGCCCTAGTGACAGCCATGTCTACTTATGCTTTCCACGAGGAGAGGTTCCTTTCCACAGCTTTCTTTGGTGTTTATTTTAAAAACTAAATAAATAAAAGTTATGGTGTGGACCTCCCCCACCCCACCCACCCAAATGGCTAGGTGCTGCCTGGCCACTGGGCTTCCCCATAAGACATCTGGGATGACGAGTTCATGGTGGGGAGAAATGGCATTGCCCGATGCGGCGTGTAAACACGAGAGGAGTTCTGCAGAGCTCTGCATGCAGCCTGCCCTCCTCGGCCACTCAGCCAGGCAGAGTCCGTGCACGCGGGCTGGGGCTAAGCCTAAGGACTGGCGACTTTAACCACTGCAAGGTGCTTATTGCAAACGCACCAGACCCCATCTGCTACCAGAAGAGGTGGAGCTACTGGGTCATTTCCCCTAAATTTAAAGCAGTGGGGAGACAAGCGCAAATACTAGGTTACAAAGACAAAGCAAGCAGGCAAGACGACCCTCTTTACACTGGAGTCTGTGCTCTTTGGAACCAGCATTCCCTAATTCTAACTGCTTCTACAACAGCACGCGAAACCTGGCTAAACTACAATCAAGAGCTTAAGAAAATCTATGGAAGCCAAGGAATGCCCAGGCTTTGTGAATGGCTGGGAGGGGACACAGGCTTTGCTTCTGTCTCTGTGCAAAGTCCTTGAACCAAGGCTTATCAAACTGAAACCACAAAAAAATCAGTCTTCCAAGGCCCAGCACTGAATTTACCTCCCAGGACCAGATCTCAAAGTCCTCCCAGCACAAAGTCCTTCCAGTTTCCCACCCCCTTGAACTTCACACTCACCAGTGTGTGGCTCTGGGCAGAGTCACATGCAAACCTCAGCCAAACATCTCAGCATTGGGAAGTTTCTTTTGGTTGGAAGTCAAAAGATCAAATTTTCTGGCTACAAAAGGGAACATCCCATGCTAGCTAGCACCCAGTTCCTCCATATCCCAAGGAATACTCTGAGTTTCAACAACCTTTCTCTAAAAGGGTGATCCAAGGTCACTGTGTGGACCCTACCAAAGCTTTGACGCTAAGGATGTTCATTTGTGTCTCAGCCAAGTGAGAGTATTTCCCTCAGAGCCCTCCACAAAGCAGGTAAAGTGTTTGGCTGACTGCAGCGAGTGAGCGGTTAAGATGCAAACTGAACCTCAGCAGGCTCAGGAATACACAGGTCATAAACAAGCTGAGCTACTAATATACAGGCATTAGATTTCATTGGCTCTCAGATCACACGGGGAAGCTGTGGCGTGTCCTGGAAGCTCTAAATAACCTCTGAACTTCTCTAGAGTTCAGTCTAGTTAGACAATTGAAAATATTTTTGTGTTGAATCATAAGCCATGTAATGTACATGGAAGTGTAGGATTTCACCCTGAAGTTTTTGTAACTGAACAAAGAGATTTACTGGAGCCCAGCCAACCTTTCCAGAAACCCACTTTGAGTGGCAGGTGTAAGGGCCCGCATTCTGTCCTCCAGGCAAACCTCTCCCCCGCCCCGGCTGCTGAAGGCTCCTAGGGTTGGCAAATCCCCTTCAAAAAGCAATTAAACTTCAAGCCCTTTCAGTTTTCCTGACTACAGTTCTACCCATAAAAAAATTTTAAAGTCCTTCTTGCAAATAAGTTGCATTGATGCTCTCTGCAGCTACTGAGGGCTAGCCCTGCTCATCCACGGTTCTGGAAGGTGCCTCGATTCGGGGTTTGCAGAAGGAGTCTCGAAGCCTTCCTTCCACTCCTCAAATGCAGCATCTGCTCCTTGGCCCCAGTCCTGCTGGAGTCTCCTGCTCATTCCTCTGCGCTGTTCAAACCCCGCACACATTCATTCCCTTGGTATATCTGACATGGTTTTGAAGGATTTTTGGCATAAAAACATTTTTAAAAAGCAATTATCCCAAAACGCACGTGGGTTTGGTCTGCAATTCCTCACACCCGCCGGTCCGGCCAGCCAGCGGCCAAGGTCGACGTCACGGAGTCAAGTCTTTTTTTTTTTTTTTTTTTTGTCCCCTTTAAAATAATAAAGGAAAAACACATAACCAGAGGTGACGGTCAAGGCTCTACACACGTGCTCGGTTTCCGTAGGACATGCTGCTATGGAAACGCAGGGTGCAGCAGCCCGTGCAGGGCAACATGGCCAGGCATGCGAGGTCGAGCGTCCAGGCAGCTACTCCGGCTCCAGTGCCTCCTCGGGCTGCTGTGGAAGCACATGTGTGGGGGAGCTGGGGCCGGGGGCCCCCCAACTTTCCACGCAGGGACCACCTTTCACAAGAGTACTTCCTCCTCCCCCACGGGGGCTGGCTCGGGGCCCCGGAGGCTGTCTTCGCTGCCTTGCTTCCTGCTCACCGAACAGAAAACCAGCGTTAAGGCCTGGAGAAACCATGGCAGGGCCCTGACCATCGCCCACTTCGGGACACCAACCGCCCAGGCGTGCTGCCTCGCACCACCTGCAAAGCGATCACGTCACCTGCCCTTGATCACTTAAATTTTTCCAAGAAGACCACGTCCTCCATAAATAGGGAAGCAATGCTTGCCCAAAACATAAAACTACAGCAGATGCAAGCAGGAGGTGGGCCCCTCTGTAGGGTATCCCCGAGGGTTGATAGTCTCACCACCCCCTCCCCAGGAGGCCAAAGCTCATGCAGGGCAGGAACTGTGAGTCCCTATGGTGAGCTCCTGGTGGGGCAGTGGCGGGGCCTACCCAATTTGGACTGGCACCTAGTGGCATTCTGGAAATGGCCACAACATTGGCCCTAGCTCCCTATATCCAGGCTCAAGGGAAGACCACCTGGGAGGGAAAAGATGGCCCCTCCCTTCTCAGAAGAGGGAGGAAGAGCCCTTCTGTCCCTGAAGAGCCCCCCACCTCACTGGAGCTGCTTGGTGTGGCTGCTGTGGGTTGAGTCTCAGGTCGTAGGAGGGGAAATCTCTAAGGAAGGGCCCAAGGACCTCAGCATCCTTAAGCTGAGCATGCCACTCAAAGCTACTGTCCAACATTCCCAGCGAAGACTTGTGTGCCCTTGGCCAGAAGGGAGCCTCTGTCCCTGCCTAGGGGCTGGGAAATCACGGTGCCTATGCATCCCTAGGAAAATCACATTTGCTGGCTTCTTGTCTCTGACAAAGAACAAGATGTAAAGTGCCCAGGGAGGACAGAGCTGTGACTAGCTGTCTGATGAGACCCTTGCTTTCTGCCCTCCGTGCCACCTGCTGGCACCAGCTGGGTCTCACTGCAGACAGCAGGCAGCCCGTGGTCCAGGACCCCCAGCTCTATAAGCTCCTAGAGCAAGACATCCTGCTCACAGCTGCCAGCAGGCAACTCCCAGGGTTTCTAGCACCAGAGGTGTGGAAATGAAGCAGCAGCAAAACACCAAGGGCTAATCTCAGTCTGTTGGTGTCTTGCAGTTATGAACTGAAACAGAAAGAAACAATAGAGCCAGGCTTGGTGACGCACGCCTATAATCCCAGTGGCTCAGGAGGCTGAGGCAGGAGGATCCAAAGTTCAAAGCCAGCCTCAGCAACTTAGCAAAGTCCTAAGCAACTTAGCAAGAGCCTGTCTCTAAATAAAATTTTAAAAGGGCTGGGGATATGGCTCAGTGGTTAAGTGCCTCTGACTTCAAACCCTGGTCCCCTCCATATCCCGCCTGCCTCCCCAAAAGGAAACAACAGACTTGCTCACAGAGGGGAAGCAGCCTTACTTTTGGCAGACCCTAAGAGGGAGACTAAGAAGAGAATGCCCAAGGAAAAGTCAGCCCATTAGGCTTCTACTATCACACTGTGAGGCTCAAACCAAAGGCCTGCCTAGTCACTGGGCTTCTGGGATATCTGGGAACAAGACAAGGTGTCGGGCAGCCTTCTGGGGCTGCTGAAGGTCGAACCTGATTGCTAATGCCAATGTGTTTTCCCTGCTTTTGTCTCAAAAGCACATCTCCAAAGCAGGGCCCCTCCTAGATTACTGCATAAGCACCTGGCTCATAAGTCAACTTCTCCTTATACACAACTGCATGCAGCATTGTTCACTTTTAACAACTAAAAAATAGAAATAATGTCCATCAATTGATGAATAGATAAACAAAATGTGCTCCATCCAAACAGTGGAATATTATTCAGTCATAAAAAGTAATGAAGCACTGATCCATGCTACACCAGGGAGGAACCTAAGAAACATGAGGTTAAGTGAAAGAAGCCAGACACAGCCAGGAATGGCAGTGTGACCTGTAACCCCAGCTACTCAGGAGGCTGAGGAAGGTGGATCCCAAGTCTGAGGCCAGCAACTTAGCAAGACCCTGTCTCAAAATAAAATTTAAAAAGCAGAGAATGGGGCTGGCTTTGTAGCTCAGTGATAGAGCACTTGCCTAGCATGTGTGAAGCACTGGGTTTGATTCTCAGCACCACATATAAATAAATAAAACAAAGGTTCATCAACAACTAAAAAAATATTTTTAAAAAATGGAAAAAAAAAAAGAGCCTGCGCACAGGCAGGCGGGTGTTACCTTGGGCTTAGACAGGGGCTCCCACTCCCTGGTTGTTTTTTTGCTGGAATTGCCAGAGGGAGGAAAAAGGGAAGTGAGAAGGGGCCACGGGGATACCACCCCCCGTCCCAGGGACAGCAGCTCAGTGGTGAAGAAGTGCTTGCCCAGCTTGTGTGAGGCCCTGGGTTCGTTACCCAATACCAAAAAAACAAAACAAAAAAACAGACTCAAAAGCATTTATAGAAAATGTCCAGAACAGGCAAATCCACAGAAAACTGCAAGTAGATTAGCAGTTGCTGAGAAATGAGGGAGTTGGATGTAGACAGCTCAAAGGTACAGGGTTTCTTCTTCTTGGGCTCATAAAAATTGATTGTGGTGATGGTTGCATAAGTGTCAATACATTCAAAGTCATTGAACTATATGTGTGTGTGTGTGTTCTGGGGATTGAACCCAGGGCCTTGCACATGCTGAGCAGGGATCCTACCGCTGAGCTGCACCCCCAGCCCCAATGAAGCTATTTTTAACTGCTTGGAGCTGCCAGTGGAGAATCAGGTAGCCACATCAAGCCTGTGGGAATGACACTGGGGTCTCCACTGTGCTGCAGGTACTTGGGGAACGAGCAGTGGTTCTGCCAATCAAAGCTTCCAGTCTTCTAGGGACAAGAATTCTCATTTGTCCTGGGAGGTGCTAGTAACATTGGCATGGAAGTGTGTTTGGAGGAGGGTCGGCCATCCCGGAGAGGAAAAGGCTGAGCTCCTACTCAGGCCACAGGATTCTTATGCCCCTTTGCAACAGGCAGAGGGGACTTATTTTCCAGATCTTAAGCCAGCAGACAAGTCACAGGGCGTAGCAGGCCTGACGTGTGCTCTAACCACTGCTCTCAGTAGCGGCAGCCCTGGGCCTGTGACAGAGCTTCAAGGCCATTGCCGTGCACTGAGTATGCAGGGACTGGGTCTAAAGACCAGGGTGAGTTCACGGGCATTCCGGGCGGAGCGCCATGCACCCGCAGCCCCAGCCCACATGCAGGACCCGCCATCGGGCCCAAGCCCCTCGAGGCCCCTAGTTTTATCCCCAGGTCTAGAGGCCCAAAATGAGGCTGAGCACAGCAGCCAGGCTGGAAGGAACATGGCCTGGAGAAGACGCCCCCGTGCTCTGCACCTGCCCCCCCCAGGCCCCTGCAGAGGCTGCGCACAGGCAGGCAGGCGTTACCTTGGGCTCAGACAGGGGCTCCCACTCCCTGGTTGTTTTTTTGCTGGAATTGCCAGAGGGAGGGAAAAGGGAAGTGAGAAGGGGCCACGGGGATACCACCCCCCGCCCCAGAGACAGCAGACCCCAACTCCTACTTCACATGGCCAGTGCCATGCAGGTGGGCAGACAGCTCTCTGCATTAAGACGTAGAGCCCCAGGGCAAGACCCAGTGCTCAACCATTACACAGCCTAAAACCCCACCCTCTGGGACTGTGCTTCAGGGCAGGGGTGCTGGTTATCAGGAGACCCCCAGTGAAAAGGCCAGACCTCAGTCTGGAGGAGCTCCCGACACAAGGCTGTGGGCTGGGCAACGGGAGGAGACCCAAGGCAGGGAGCACAGTGTGCAGGGCGGGTCTCCTGGCCTTTGATTTTGCTCCAGGGATGCCCTGGCCTACCCTCCAGCCCCCACCCTGAGAGGAAGGCGGTGGACACTCACAGGAGCAGGTTCCCAGGGGCAGACTGCGAGCGCTCCTCCCGCCGGCTGCCCTCAAATGGGTTCCCAAAGGAGCGTTTCCGAATCATGGTCTTCACCAGGATCTAAAGAGGGAGAGGAGGCAGCAGGTGACTGCTCGGTCACATGGGGAGATTTCAGGCAACAACCTTTTCCTTCCTTCTCCCAGACCCCCATCAGCTCCCTCAGCCTTTGTGGCAGCCCCCAACATACACCAGCCAGACCCATCCCCATGTCCCATGGGTCCACTCCCCGCTTCCTGGAGGCCAAGTTCAAATCCAGACTCCTTGGTCTAACATGCAAAGCCTGTCATTATCTAATCCCAGCCTACCTGACCCCACGGACCTCAAGCTCCAGGACAGCTGGCCTGCGTGTCCCTTGGGGCACACCTGGCACCATCTGTCTCACCTGAGCTATTGCTAGGTGGTCCTCCCAGCCCATCAACCTGTCTCATCTTCAAGCCCTTCTTTTCAGGGATAGCCAGCTGTGACTGCCCCAGTGACAAACCAACCATGTTTCCCCGGGACTGCTCTGGGGGTGGTGTGGGGGAGGGTGCTTTTTTAAAACCGAAATATATTGGGGCTGGGGATGTGGCTCAGGCGGTAGCGCGCTCGCCTGGCATGCATGCGGCCCGGGTTCGATCCTCAGCACCACATACCAACAAAGATGTTGTGTCCGCCAAGAACTAAAAAATAAACATTAAAAAAAATTCTCTCTCTCTCTCTAAAAAAAAAAACAAAAAAAAAACCGAAATATAATTCACATGCCTTAATTCACCATTTTAAAGCCCAGGAGCATCAGCTCAGAACGCACCCCACACCAGCTCCGGAATGCTGTGGATGCTCAAACCCCCTCACATAAAACAGCTCGGTGTTTGCACATCTACACACACCCTCTTGGTAGGCTTTAAACCATCTCTGGATGACTTACACCTAACAGAATGGAAATGCTACGTAAATACTGATCTCGCCATACTGCTCAGGAAAGGACGAGGGGAAAGTCTGGACTATGTTCAATATAGAAGCAACCACTATCTCTGAACATGTCTGATACATGTTTAAATTCACAGACGTGGAACTCGCAGCTATGGAGGGGCGAGTGTATACAATTCAGTGGCTTTTAGTATTTTCACATCACCATTATCTAATTTTGGAAAAGTTTAGATTACCTCAAAAAAACACAAGCCTGGGGTGTAGCTCAGAGGTGGAGCGATGCCTGGCAATGCAGGGAGAGAAGGAGGGAAGGCCAAACCCGGCAACAGCCACTCTGGGCCCCGACCCCCAGCCCTTTCGGTGTGGGTGCAGACCAGCTCTTCTGGACGTTCCTTGTGAAGGGAATCCCACAATCGCAGCCTCTTGCGTCTGCCTTTCACGGGGCTTGCCCGTGTTGTAGCAGGCATCAGTCTCTTTCCTTTTCATGGCCCTATAATGTTCCCGGTGTGGATGGGCTGCACTTTGCTCACCCACCCGTCTGCTGGACATCTGGACAGTTTCTGCTTTGGGGCAGATGCGGACGGTGCCAGGGTGGACGATGGAGTTCATATTTGTGTGTGAATGTGTTTTTGTTTCTCTTAGACAGGCATCTGTAGAACTTCTGGATCCTGTAACTGTACTTAACATTTTGAGGAACTCCCTGAGTGTTTTCTACAAAGCCCGAACTACTCTACACTCCCCCGGTCGGGCACAGCAAGAGCGATTTCTCGGGAGCCTGCATTTTAGTTGAGGATGAGAAACACCCCAGGACAAGGAGACCACCAGTTCACAGGCTGGTGTGGCGTGAGGGCACAAGGGCACAGAGGCCCTGGAAGATCCCACTGAGCCTGGGAGTGGCTGAGCCCTGGCCCAGCCCCCTGCCTTGCCCACTCTAGCCAGGACTGGGTAGAGGCTGCCTAGAGGAAAGGCCCCTCCTGGTCCCTCAGCCCTGCTCAGCTTCTTTTCTCTGCTTCTACTGCCTTGTCTCCCCTCATCTGTCCCCAGCTTTCTTAAAGCCCAGCCGGATCCCCTCAGCCTCTGATTAAGAATCCCTCACCTATAGGAAGTTGGAACTTAGCCTGTAACCATCCAGGGAGCCCTGGAAAGTTCCTTACTAATCACCCTTGGATATTGTCAAAGGAAGCAGGGTCACTGAAAGGCCGGGCTCACGCTCTGGAGGATGGTGCCTCTTTAAGCAGGATTATGGATTGACTGAGCTTCTGATTTTTTTTTAAAGGGTTTGTTGCTAATAATAATATTTTAAAAACACTAATTTATCAAAAAGTGGCCAATGTCCATTAGTTGAAGAACAGGTAAACAAAATGTGGTCTACCTATACAATGGAGCATTACTCAGCCACCTGCTGCAGCAAGGATGAGCCCTGGAAAAGGCCACATACGCGTGTGACTCCATTGACATGGAACGTCCAGACAGGACACCTGTACAGAGACAGTAGATCATCAGTGGCTGGGGAGGAGGGCTAGGGAGGGAGTTCAGGAGTAAGAGGTTTCCCTGAGGTGATAAAAGCACTTCAGAACTATCAAGGTGACAAATGCACAACTCTGTGAACATCATAAATGCCACTGAATTGTTCACTTTGATATAGTTAATGGAACTTCTACCTCAATAGGAGGAAAAAAGGAAAAAAGAAAAAAAAAGGCAGCCGGTTTGAGAATGAAGGTCTCGACCCCAGCCAGGTTCCCACAGTCTAGCCAGGTGGGCCTAGACCTGCCCACCACCTCCTCTGCCAGCAGGGATTCAGACCCTTCCTACCCTTGGGGTCAAGATTTAATTCTTTGTTGCACTGTCTCTGCAGTGCCTTGCTCTGCTTCAGCAGCCCTAACTTTCTAGAAGCTTCTGGCTGGCTGAGCTCCATCCCTACAGGAGACAGTGCCTGCACTCTTCCCTCTTGCTGGACTGCCTGCCCCGCTACCCTCTCTTGGCCAGGTCAACACCCTGCCTCTAACTTGTTGCACTTCCACTACTTTCAGGAAGCTATCTCCAACCCACCACCTGGGCCAAGTGTCCCTGCTCCAGGAGCAGCCCCGTGGCCCCCATTACACTGTGCCTGTATCTGTTGGTAGTCTCTCCAGGATGGCAGGGGCCATATCAGTATTGTTCATCACCACGTCCCTGCCTGAGAAACCGCTCTTAATTTTTAAGAAGTGGTTCCTGAATGGCTAATGCCTACTCCAGACCCCCGGGATCAGGGCGACAGCCAGGAACAGAACCCACAGTAGGCAGAGAGTCCCACACCAGTTGCCTCCCAGGCCACAGGCACGAGATGGGGTGTGGTGCGTGGAAGGGTGGATGAGGGAGAGTGGGTGAGGATGAGGGAGAGTGGGTGCGAGTGAGTCTCTACGGTGAAGGTCATGCAGAGGAATAGGCGGGAGGAGACATGGATGAGTGTCCTGGGGCTCAGGATTTAGAGGGAGACAGGCAAAGTGGGAAGCAGAAGTGAGCAGTGCAAAGCTAGAAGAGGAAGAGCCAGCATCTGGACTCCCCAAGCGGGGAAGCCCCTCCAGGCTGGACGCTGGCTTTGCAGGTTCTCAGGTCTCTCCCAGAGCCCAGGGTCCCCTGGCCTGCTGGGGCTGGAGCCGGCCAAATGCACCAGGGCTTTCAAGGTGGCCACAGAGGGCAGCCAGCTAGGACTGTTGCCTGGACCCCAGATCCCTGGATTCTTCCTGGAGCCAGATGCCCTCAGGGGCGGAGGCTTGGCGACTGGGCAGTTCCCAGTCTCCAAGGTTAAGGCTGAAGAATTCACATTCTGCTTCCTTCTTCCTGTGTCGGGACCCCAAAGTCAAGGCCACAAAAGGGGCTCAGTTCTTCCCAAGCCAAATTGCACCCTCGAGAGTTGGGAAGAACTTTCTGAGGTATGCAGAGAGGAAGCCCATGTCCTGGCTGGGGAACAGCCCACCAGGCCAACGTCACGTGCTGAGCTGTCTGCTCTGGAAACTGAAGCTCCAGATAGATGGGAACCTCATCTTATGAGACCTCGGCTCCAACCCTCATCCCTGGCCCCTGCCCAGTCCTGCTCCCCCTCCTGGCTCCTCTCCCCTGCCATGCTCTGAAAGCAAAAACTCAGGAGGGGCGGTGTGGTCTTGCAGAGGGGCTGCCTCACTCTGGAAACATGGGCCACGGGGCCTCACAGGAGACCGAGGCCAAGGTTGGCAGCTGTGGGCCAGGGGCAGCTCCCGGCTGCTTCCTGACTCTCGGGCTCCACATCTGCTTCCCAGGCCTCTGCTGTGTCCTGGCCCTGTCCTCGCCGCTGGCGCGCCTCAGGCTGTCTTGGGCCCTGCTCGTGGTTGGTGGTTCATCTGCCTTACCACGGTCGCCAGGCTGGGAATGTGTTTGACAGAATTCTCCACCTCCTCTTCGGTCACCTCGACCAGTGTGCAGTTCTCATCCTCCGATGGCAACGGCTCGGCCCCGTGTCTCGTGACCCAGGGGTGCAGCTTCAACGAATGACAGGATGGGTGAGGGGCAGGTGCAGCCACCTCCCAGAAGGTCCTGCCAGCGAGCGGAGCCAAGAAGGGCATGCAGGAGGGAGCAGCCGGGGCCTGCGGCCAGGCATGCAGGAGAGCTGGTGGGCAGGCCGAGGGCGGGAGTGAGATGGAAGGAAACAGGCAAAAGCCAAGACAAGAATGGGAGGGGCCACAGGGCTGAGAAGCGTTTAGACCCCGCTCTCCATCTGGTCCCAGATCTTGTGTGGCATGGAGGTGACTAGCGCCCATCACTCTGACTTGACACCTAGAAGCTCTGCTCGGAGCAGGCGCCATCCTCCGCACTGCACAGAAGGGAAAATGGTGGCCTGGGGAGGCAGTGAGACTAGCTGGAAGGACATGATCAGGAGGACCCAGGCCAGAGTTGTCCCCGGCCCCACTCCTCAGGTCCAAGTCCTTCTATGTGACCTTTTGAACTGCCCTCTCTTAAGACACCTTTCAGTGCTAGCCGCCCAGGTGCCTAGGAGACCTCAAAGCACATCTCAGGATTCCTAAAGGGCCAGATATGTGCTCGTGGCATTGACAGGCGGGTAGCAGATGGACACAGGTTTCTCTAAAAAGCTTTTTCTGCAACAGGGTAGAATCTGGCAGGTTGAGGAAGTGGAAGTGCTGACAGATTCCCTCCCACTCTCACTACAGTTCCTCAAAGGGACTGGCCCACATCTCTACATTCAAGGTCAAGGAAAGGAACAGAGTTTTAGCAGCCAGTGTATGGAGCATATAAAGTCCCTAGATCAGTCTGCACAGGGTAGACGCCCCATCAGCCCGAGCCAGTTGGAGCAAGAGCAAGGCTGCCTGGTTGATTGGTCACAGAACCCACAACACAGTCACAGTGAACACAACCCCCAGAACCTCCTCACTACCCCTTGCCAGCCCCAGCAACCCAGAGGCCCAGGGCATGGGAGGGCTGCGGTATGGAGGAGGGTGTTGTGCTGTGGACAAACGGGCACAGGGCTTGGCCAAGGCAGGGTGGAGCCAAACAATTCCAAGCACAGGACGCAGGCTGAACCCAGGGTGTCAGCCTCGGGGGCCAGCAGTGGCTTCCAGGTACCTTGATTTCCGGCACCACAATCCTTGACTCCGGGTTCTTATCCAACATACGGGTGATCAGGTCCTTCAGGTCCTCAGCTATGTCAGGCCTGGGGGAGGGAGACATGTCAGGGGTGGGATATAAAATGCACAGGACCGCAAGAAGACTCGAGGAGAGGAAGGATGGACAGGCAACACTCACTGGTCTGGGAACTCCAGGGCCTGACTCTTGATCTTACTGTGTAAACACATGATCCGCTCATCCATGAACGGGCACTGTGAAAAGAGGCCGGGGAGAGAGTAGTGGTGACCAGCTGCCACCTGTGTCCTTCAGAGGCTACCTGTGATGTGTCATTCCCTGTGAGTTACAGGACAGAAGTCAACAGCCATGGCCCAGTCTGGGGAAGGAGCGTTCCCATCTGCCCAGGGATGTCCTAGGAGGGACAAAAGCAAACACTCTGCTCCCCCCCAACGCCCACCCCCAACAGTAACCCAGGCTCTATAGGAGGCCTTGTGACCAACACTTAATCCACTGTCCCCCCTACCCAGTGTGATCTTCCCAGGGAAACTTGCATGGCTTATTCTCTCTAATGCAAGTGACCAATAAGCTCACCTTCCCTGTCCACCCCCACCCCTGCCAACCACTCCTTGTCAGTTCCAGGAGGGCAGGGATTTGCATCTGTATTGCTCACTGTAGATCCCCCATGTCCAGGACATTCCTGACTGGAAGCAGGGCCTCAGGTCATAAATACTGGATTATCTCTGTCCATCCCCTCAGAAGCCATAAGGAATAATAAGTGCTGGGATATAACTCAGTGGGAGAGCGCATGCTCAGCATGTGTTCAAGCCCCAGGACCCAAAAAGGAAAAAAAAAAAAACACAATAAGTATTCTTTTTACTGAGGAGAAAAACATTAGTTTAGAGAGGACACGTGCCAGCTCAGAGTGGGCTTTTCACCTCAATGGGACTTTGCACCACCTCCCAAGTGACAAATCAACTCTCACCAGGTGGAGGGCCTGATCCCATAGAAGCTGGTTGTCTATGCTGGTAAAAAAGAACTCTGGGGCTGGGGATATAGCTCAGTTGGTAGAGCGCTTGCCTAGCATGCCCAGGGCTCTGGGTTCAATCCATAGCACAGCACACTGGGAAAAGGTAACAAAGTCACCTACTCCACTCCTGTCCAAGGAAAATGATCTCTTTAAGAGCAATGTGTGGGCAGCAGCATCTGCTGGGCAGAACTCATTAGGAACATAGCACATTTCATTGTATGTAAGTTGTACCTCCAAGGGGGGGTGGGGGAAGACCACAGGTAAATATGGAGTTCTAGCCAATGACTGCCTTCTAAAGCACTTGGAAGAACAGTAGAGGTGCTGGCTGGTCATCTTGCAAGGCACTAAAAAATAAGATGGGTGGGGGAATGGAGAGCCACGTGATAAAGTAGGTATAGTGAGATAGTCACTGTAGACTCACTCCAGTGGTGGTGGTGGGGGGTCCTGGGTGTTTATGCAAAATTTTTTCAATTTTGTCATGTGACTGAAAATTTTCCAATCAAATGCTGGGGGGGGGGGATAGCTACAGACTCCCTTCCGCCTACACGGGATCAGATTCTTAAGCTTTCCTCAACAGGAGCACAAGCTCATGGAAGGGAAAATTTCACATTTTTAATTGCTCACATAATCAAACTGAACTTCACAGTTAAAAAGAGAAGCCTCTAAACATCAATAATATTGAAACCACCACTGCAACAAGAGTCACAATGACAAAAAGGCAGATTAGCACTCCCTTTGTCAAAAAAAAGTCAAAGGGACTTTTAATTCCCATTCCAATTCTGTCCCTGACAATAGAGTCTCAGCACACGCTGAGGAAAAGAAGCTCAAAGCAATATGAGGCAAAGGAGAAATAAGTGCAGCTATTGATTAGTGATGTCTGTCTGGGGCCCAGGAGTGGGAGAGGTGGTGTGTTTGTTGAGCTTGCCCTAAACTTAGCAATACCTCCAAACTCCAGAGTCTCTGCCAGCCCTTCTGTTCTATCAGACTCTTTTTCAGAAATCTGAGTGTCATATACAGATCTGTACCATGTCTAGGTGGGATTTCTTTTCCACATTCACGTCTGGCCACAGAGATAAAGAAATTTCAGATGAATAAGTGCTATCTCTCTGCAAGGATGACCATTAGTCCAAAAGGTCAGCCAGTAGCACTCAGGAGACAGGACACCCCACCCTCTTACCTGGCCAAAGACAAAGCAGTACAGCGTCACACCCATGGCCCAAACATCCAAGGCCTGCAAGGAAAAGAGAGCTTGGCAGGTGTGGCCAGGGGCAGGGAAGGGCATCTCCTGCTTTTGCCTGTCCAGCACCATTTAGAGAAGCACCTCTTCTCAGTCCACATAGCTGGGGAGGGTCAGGTCTTGGTCCCCCAACCTTTTTAGAGAGCACATGACCCAGGCATGGCCAAGGAGAGCACTATTCCCCCAATCATAGGATGGTCCAAGGACTGGCACATAACCCACCCTTGGCTGATCACAACCAGCCCCAGAGTTCTTGCTCTGCTCTTTAGAAAGAGGAATGCTCTTGCTACTGAGGTTGGTCAGCTGAAAGTAGCCTGGAGCTGCTGGTGCCTGATCCGCCTGCAGAGGAAACCAACTCAAAAAAGCAGCCAAAAGCTGGAGAAAGACAAATTCCTGTTTGCGTAACTGACTGGCAGAGCCCAAAGCCACACATGCCCACTCCTCAGCTGTACAACCCCAGTGCATTTGCTATTTAAGTTGTATTTGTATCATTTACAACCAAAAGGACCCTAACACAGGAAGATCTCAGCGGTTCAGACAGGTCCAAACCTACCTTCCCAGAGAAGATCTTGCGGGTCTCCGAGAGCGACTCAGGTGCCATGAAGGCAGGTGTGCCGACGGTGTTAGACAGGAGGGCATCACTGCCCTTGAACTCATTGCTCACACCAAAGTCAGCAATCTTGATGTGCCCATCTTCTCCAACCAGGAGGTTGGAAGGCTTGATGTCCCGGTGGATGATCTTCTGGTAGTGTACTGGGTGGGATGGCACCCAGGGAACAGAGGGACAAGAAACCCCTGTGAGGATCTGCATATGGCCACATGGCTCAGAGACACAGAGTGGCATCACCCTGGTGCCTCCTCTGCCATAGCCCCTGGTCTTTCCCAACCCTCCCCTCCCAAACCTGCTGGGCACCTCCATCCTCTAAAAGGTAAGGGGGAAAGTGTCTTCAAAAGATACTCATTCTCAAAAGGACTCGTTCCCAAAACAGTGACTGCCTACAGCCATTTGTAACCACCTGTTAGAATGTGTAACCCCCCTGTCTGTGTGGTTACCAGCACACACGGAGTTTTCATTGGGTTTGGTACCCTCCTAAGAGCCTCAGGACTCATGCCAGTCAAACACAGTTTCAATTACCAACGGCCAATACTAATTCACCGGAGCAACGATGACCAGAGCAGGCTGATTTGAAGTGTGAACCAAAAAAACAGAACTGAGGACTTGGCTCATCATTCCTGTCCGGTGTCAGCCAATGGCAATGGGCGGTGCTATGGTCTGGAAACCTAGGTGTAGTTTCTGGGGTGGTGATGATGATCATAGTATCAATGAGTACAGAGGGTGTCACTGTTGGGCACCCAGTCCTGGGCTTAGCTCTGTGCTAAGTGGTTCACATTTATCCCAATTAAACTTCAAAACAATCTTATGTGACAGGCAGGGATAAGAGTGGAAATGTTTAACAATCAGGAGCAGAAAGGACACCTGCCAATCAGAACCACTGATATAACCACTCAACCCTGCTGAGAAATACTTTGTCTCCATTTTACAGATGAGGAAACTAAGGTCCCAGGAGGTTAACAGGGTCCCCGTCCCAGGGTCCTTGGGAGGAATGAGAGATGACGAAGGTAATGCCCCAAATGGTGCCTGGTTCACACGGAATTCACTGGAGAAATGCTCATAACTACTATTGCTCTTCATTTTCTCTCTGTGGAAGGAAGAGCAGCTTCTGCTTGCCCCTGAGACTGCTCTCCGAAGCCAGCCCTGCTCTGCACTCACACAGTCTGTCTGCTGCCCACTGCCTTGCACACCAGGAGACCCTCCCATTCCCACCCTCCAGCTGGGAAGGCTGATCACCACCAGGCGTGAGGATCCTCCCAGGGGCCTCACTTACGGTACTCGATGCCTTTGATCAGATCCTGGAAGTAGAAACGGGCCTGGTCTTCAGACAGGGGTTTGAGGGTGGGCACATCCATCACGGGCCTGAAACGTCAACATGTATGACACACAGATCAGCCCTCGCCCTCTCCCCCCAGCAGAGCCCAGCACCACCTCCCTCAGCCTCGAAGGTCACAAAGCCAAGGGCATCACACCTGGGAGTGGGGACCATGCCTGGGAGCAGGGACACTCACCCTTGGTTGACAAGTTCAAACACTATAAGGAAGAAAAAGGGGTTAGGGTTAGGGGTTAGGGTCAGGGTCAAAGAAGAGAAAGGGGTCAACTGTTACACTGGAAAACTCCCTCGGGGTGCTCCCCATCTCCCATCCACCTCTAGAAACACCAAGAAGCACACAAACTGACACTGGGGGACCAGAGAGAGAGAGTCCACAGCACCCAAGCCACTTAATGTCCTGCTTTGCCGAGTTCCCACTGGGAGGCCAAGGAGATTTCTGTCGTCCCCAGGATCCCAGCCTGGCTTTTTACCTCTAGTGCTCAAAATGGCCAAGGATCCATTGGTGAAGGAAAACAAGGCAGGGGAGAAGGGGAGCAGGACGGGGGCTCCTAGGCTCCCTCCTGTCCCTCCACTTGTACCTTGGAGGTTCCAAGAGATAAGACTGACACTCAACTACATCCTCTGGTCACTCCCAGGGATTCAGGCACCATAAGCTTGAGTTAAGATAGACCTGCTGTTGGGGGCAGTGGTGCACACTATAATCCCAGCAGCTTGGGAAGCTGAGGCAGGAGGATCGTGAGTTCAAAGCCAGCCTCAGCAAAAGTGAGGCCCTAAGCAACTCAGTGAGACCCTGTCTCTAAATAAAATACAAAATAGGGCTGGGGATATGGCTCAGTGACTGAGTGCCCCTGAGTTCAATCCCCGGAATCCCCCACCCCCCACCCCCCAAAAAAGACACAGCTGCTGCTGCTTCAGGCTGTGGTGAGAAGCTCTGGCCTTTCCTGCCTCGGTTATTTATGTCTTAATTTGCAAGTTTCATGATTTCTGCACCTTCCTCCCACCCAGCCAGCACGGTAGTCAGCCGGCCTGGGGGAGGCTGGCCTGTTGGAACAGGTTTATTTTCAGTCACCGACAGTTCAGCTACTCTTGGGGTTGAGTGGTGGGTGGGAATTTCCTCTAGAAATACAGGCCGCACAGTCTACCTTTTGAAGGTCAGACCTGTGGTTCAAGTCCCTTCTTGAAACCTATCATCTGGCCCGTCTCCTCAGCACACATGGCCGTGGCTGGAAAGTAAAAGTAACCGCGTGGGAATTTTCCCAACTGCTCGACAGCCTGAGCTAGCATGGCTTCTCTCCCTCTGTGGCCTCGGTGGTGGTGCTGCCGCCTCACACAGCCTGGGAAACTCCTCTGTGATGCTTGGGCCACACTCTGTACTGATTCCTCTTTCCAGTCTGCTCAAAATCCCACAATGGCACCCTCCCTGCTAAGAGCTCAGAGTCAAAGCCATTTTTTTTGTTGTTTTTTGTTACCAGGGGCACTTAGCCACTGAGCTACATCTAGCCCTTTTTTTATATTCTATTTAGAGACAGGGTCTCACTAAGTTGTTTAGGGCCTTGCTAAATTGCTGAAGCTAGCTTTGAACTCGCAATCCTCCCGTCCCAGCCTCCCGAGCTGCTGGGATTAGAGGTGTGCACCATCATTCTTACAATGGTGTAAAATGCCCTCTGACACCTGGTCCCCACTGTCCTGCCTAAATGTCCCCTCAGAAGGCATTTGAGTTCCCATCCCCCTGACCTGGAACTCCCAGCTCCCCTCACCCTGCTAAGCATTTGTTATTTTTTTATAGTGTTGTCACCTTTAAGGCCTACACGTAACACTTAGGTAAATGCCAAGGATAAGGAGTTTTGAGTTTGTTCCTGACAAATTTACTGAATGAACAAATGATCTCCTCAGAAACAGCCCAAAGCCACTTGGAGTTGGGTCTGAGAAAATTACACCAGGGGCACCATTCTAGGCACAAACGACTCTGTCCTATTTCCCTGACCTGCACTCGATCACTTACTAGGTGTACAACTTGGCCAAATACATATGCTATGTAAATGATTACATATTTAACTTTTTTTTAATTAACTTAATTTTCAATTTTTTGAGGTTGTTGTAAGTAATAACATTCATGAAATCATGAGTTTGGTGTATTGGTTATAGTTTTTCCTATAGAGTTTTAAATTAAATGCAAAAAAAAAAAAAAGTTTTTTAAATGTTTTCTATGTGGCACCCAAAATTATCTCATATGTTTTTTGTTTGTTTGGTCCTGGGGATTGAACCTAGGGTTGCTCTACCACTGAGCTACACACCCAGTTCCTTTTTATTTTTTGAGACAGGATCTTGTTAAGTCACCCAGGTAGGCCTTGAACTTGCAATTCTCCCTCCTCAGCCTCCCAAGTTAGCAAGCATTACAGGAGCGTACCACTGCACCCGGCGTCTAAATTGTTTCCAAAGGAAGTCTTTAAAAAGTTGTAAGATTCAAATTTGGGCCACATTAGATGCTCTCAAGGAACAGGGATAATTCCATTTGGTTCTGGGTCATGTATGAGAATGTCCTTACTATGGGATGCACATTGAAGTACGCAGGGACTGGAGTCCTGAGATGTCTGCTACTTTATTTTTGAATGGTTTGGCAAAATAAAGAGACAGAGATGGTTGGAAGACAGCAGGGTAGATAAAGTCAACTGCTGAACCTGGGGCTATGTAGACAGCAATTCACCAAACTACACTGCCTTCTCTGTAGGCTGAGCTACACCACCTTCTCTTAGGCCGAGCATTCTCATAATAAAAACCTGGGGAGGGCAAATGAGGAAAGAAAAAAATGTCCTAGGCAAGAACAGCATCCTTGGAACTGAAGGGCTGCTGCCTTAGGGGAAGTCATACCCTGAGCTCTGTCTTCAAACCAGACTCATTACTTTATGAGCACACCCTGTGTAGCCCAGGGTCACTGTGTGGCCATCCAGGTGGCAGACCTGCCACCTCCACTGCCCTCACCTCCTCAGCCACTCCCCAGGCTGTCCTCTCTGTGCACTCAGAATGCACAGGCTCATCTGGACCTACCCCAGCCAGGCGTTCCTGGATACAAGGCCTGTCAGTCCGTGCCCCTGGGCCCGACAATCTGCTGACAGGTCTTGGTGGGTCCTGTCCTTCCTCCCTCATCAGCATTTAGGAGAGCTGACAGGGCTGGCTCATGTCCTGGTTTTTTTTTTTTTTTTTTCTTTAATGGGGTCTCTGAGGACACACCTGAGTCCTTTTATTTCTATGTCCAGTGCTCAAAACCTTTGGTGCCCCTGGCTAAGGCCCCAGGTGTCCCACCCTGGCCTCTCCCTGCTCTACTCAGACTCAGCCATGTTTTCCTTGAACAATATTAATCTCCTATAGCCTCAGGGCCTTCCCATGGCTGGTCCCTCAGTCTGGAATGCTATTCTCCAAAGGTTACAGGGCTGTGTCCTTGACACTCAAATGCTGAGTGGTCATCTCCTACCTGAGGTGGCCTGCCCACCACTCTCTCTACAATGTCTTCCCTGACTACGACAGCTTCACTTTGAACTCGGGGTATGGCCTTCTGTAGGGCTCACTGCGGGGCCCAGCTGGACCAGGAAAGGAGAAGCTGCCTTTGGTCAGATGTGACTGGGCCATGGCTGGGCCCTGGCTGCCTTGAAAGGACGCCTGAACACTGGCAGGTGCGGTTGCCCGAGTGAGAGCAGCAGAAGAAGAGGGGTCTCTTACCCATGTACAGATGGTCCTCATTGGGGTCATCCAGGACCTATTGGCACAGCCATCAGGAACAGGCCAGGACACGAAGTAGAGGAGAGGACAGAGAGAATCGACATGAGCAGGGGGGAGGCGTGGGAGGGTCCCTCTTCCTAATCAAGATGGAAGGCCCAAGAGGACTCCTCAGAGCATGAGATCCAAAGAGTGGAAAGTAAGCACCCCCAGCCCAGTCCTCGAGGTTCCCAAGCACCCAGAAAGGAGGTGACCACAGGGAGAGGCAAAGCCTCCTTTGGCACATGTGGGTGAGAATTCCAGCCCATCTCCTAGGAGAGACACGGACTGGTCTTCAAGATAAAATTCAGAGCCCATCTGGCTCTAGTGGCACCTCCATGAGGTGGCCCTGTCCCTCCCTACCCAGCAGGAAATGACATTTCCCTGTCCAGAACTGCCTCTCACCAATGGACAGCACAGGGGTAACCACCTCCATTATGTCAGTGGTGTCTGAGGCAGGGCTGGGCACACGGGAGATGCTCAGGGACACCTCGGGAATAAACAAGCCAACAGACCGGCAGAGTCTTGTTGGGCAGAAGACCAGATACCACAGGACACTAGGGAGAAGGGAGACTTTGCCAGGACTCAGGGCCACTTGCAAACCAACTGCCCCTGGAACTTCCTCTAAGATGGCCAATTCCAGCATCAGGGAGTCGAGAGCATGAAGCTTGGAAGCCATTATGGAGGGAGTGACCTGCAGCTGCCATTTCTCTCCTTGGACAGACTAGGCCTCCCACCTCTTCCCACATTCTCCAGCCACCCGAGAATCACCAACAGGCTTGGGAAAGGTGTGCACCCAGGCAGAGTTGGGCTGCCCATCAGGAGCCCTACGCCCCTCCCTGTGGGCAAGTCAGACCCAGGCCTTGCCCACCTAGGGTTTAGGGTCTGTAGGTCCCGGACAAGGTATGGCAGTGGCCTCCCACACATCAAAGGCAGGGATGTGCTCCCCAGGGGCCTCAACCTTGTAATCCTCCTGCCTCAGCCTCCCAAGTTGCTGTGATTACAGGCATGCACCAGAGCATATGGCAAGATTACTGCTGTTTTTAAATCAATCAATAAATAATTTTTAAATGTCTCAGTTTATATTCTTAGAAGTAATATAAATAAATACAACCTGCATAGGCCACAGTGATTTGGGCCTTTCAATCATCTTTAAGAGCATAAAGGAGTCTTGAGATTAAGATTGTAAGTACTACTGATTGCAGCAGGGGTTGGCAAACATCAGCCTGCAGGCCAAATGCAGCCTGAATCTGTTTTTGTAAATAAGGTTTTCTTGGAATTTATAGCATATGTGTTTCTGCTTCTGTACCACAACCACCCACAGGAGTGAGCGAAGGCAAACCTGAGTGGCCCTCGACCTCAACGTCTCCATCTGAAAAATGGGAATAAGGAGGGGTGACAGTGACACAAAGTAACAACAGTTAGGGAACCTGAAGCAAAAGACCACTTGGCTCTGCAGCGCCAGGTGGTATGACCTGGCTCTCCCTGGAAACCGGTGGCTTCGAAGCATCTGGGTATTCACAAAGCAAGGCAGGACCTCTATGCCTCCGTCCTCCACACCCCACCTCACCTCCACCAGCTTCACCACGTTGGGGTGGTCCAGCTTCTTCAGGATGGCAATTTCCTGGTACACCTGCTCAATGGGGCCCCGGGGCTGGATGCAACCTCCAGGGGCAGGACGGGTGCCTCGGGGTGGGGGGCGACCTGCAAGGAGACACAAAGGCCGCCTAGGTCAGGGCAGAGAGACTCCCCCCTGCAGAGGGCAGCTGTTGGGGGGGGCGCAAAGGTAGAAGAACTTAGCAGGGCAGGAGCAGCTGCTGCTCCCAGGGGCCCTGCAGTGAATGCTGGTGAAGACTCAGCGACAAAGCACCCATCATGCCACAGTGTGGAAAAGCTCACGGGAACAACACCTGCGTCACTTCAGTAAATATTCTTAAATGAAAGTGAACACAGAATGTCCGCAGGAGGCCTGGCACTGTCCTCAGGGGGAAGCTCTGGGGAGGGAGGGGACACCATACGTGGGCTCTGTCCTTCCTTGCCCCAGCAGTGCACCACAGGGTGAAGGCCCCGCCCACTGCACTCACGTGGAAAGCCAGCCTGTCGGATCAGCTTCTTCTTGGATAGCACCTTCATCGCCTGCAGAAGAAAAGGCCCCAGGTCCAGTTAAAGCAGCAAGGAGCAAACATGAGGAAAGGCTCCCTCCACCCCAGGCCTGGCGGACCTCCTGGCACCACGACAGCCTCGGGACAAGGCAGTGAGCTCCCCATCAACACAGGGGCCAAGCAGCCCTGGGTTCCAAGGAGGCTGGACCCAGAACACAGCTGGAAAACCTCAAGCCTTTGACTCTCTGCCCCTGAATCCAAATGTGAGTGGGCTACAGGGATGGTGAGGAGGGCTGAGGAAGGACGTCACTGGATGCTCTACACGGGGGAACTGAGGTGCCAAGGAGCACCCCCTGCCAAGGGCACATACTTGGCACCCGCTAGAGCCAGGTGTGAACCCACATTGGACCACCTCCACAGGGGCAATTTGCCCAGCTACTGCCCTTTTCTCAGTGCCACGGAGGAGGCAGAAGCTGCATTACTTCACCTTCCCATCTTGCCCTCTGTCCAACGGGCACCCTGCTTCCTCCCTGAGGTGCTACGAAGAAGATGAGCCCACAGATCTGTCCACCTTCCAGGAAAGTGAGTGCTGGAAAGAGGGCTTTGCTTTGGATAAGGAGGGGCCCAGGGAGGGGAGTGTGGGTACTCACATAGTACGTGTTGTCGTTCTCATTGTAGGCCAGCTTGACCACACCATAGGAGCCCTGGATAAAGGAGATGCCCGTGACACAGCTGCACAATGAGGACCCTGACATACAGGCTGCAAACCACTGCCTATTGGTCAAACATGCCCTGAAACTGTATTTTGGTGGATCTGCAGTTTCTACAAAGTTTGAATTTAGTTGACAATATTTGAAAAGATTTGATATTAAAAACCCACATTTCTGGCTTCTTTTGAAAAAAGCTGGGAGGTCTAACCACATGTAGATATCATTTCGCTAATGTTCACCATTGATTTCACTATTCCCTACTTTCATACCTAGCCTGCCTTGCTCAGGAGCCCTCATTTCCATAATTTAATGCTTTGCCACAATCCTCACTGCTCACTAGTATCTTCCATCTCACATCCACGCCCACTTATATCACTGACTTATTCTCTCCTGGCATTTGGGCTTTTGACCCTGTAAAAATACTGCTCTTTGGCTGAAACAAACAAACAAAAAAATACAGATGTGAGAATAACTTCAGGGGGGAAAAAATCTACTAATGGATGCATACGATCAGCACAGCAATATGGCATTGCTCTGGAAGCTTTCTGAGCTTTTGCAGAAACGTTTAATTTTAATATACAAAAATAGAAATACTAGACCATTAAAAAAATACACTAGACTGCCATCCATGGGCTGAGTGGGGCTATGTTGCACACAGTAGCCTAATGAGACATCACAGGCAAGACTCCGCTCTTGAAACCTTATCCCTGCCTTTGCTGTACCCCCTTAAATAAATGACAGGAGCCATCTTTTCTCTGTTCAATTGGTTGCTCCTATTACTAGACGCCCCCATCAGCCTTGCCTCCAAAGACTCCTCTCCCCACTCCCAGCTCCAATAGGCTCCTTCCACAGTGTCTGAAAGTCCCTGGACAAGGTGGAAAGCCAGCCCAACTCCTGGGGTATTTACCTTTCCAATTTCATCCTTCAATGTATACTGATTCAGCTGCACACAGTCCTAGAAAGTAAGTAATTTAAAATTTGTAACAGATACATTTTCCACAAACTGAACCCCCCCACACACAAAACCAGGACCCAAATCAAGAAAATAAAAACTCCCAGCTCCTCAGAAACACCTCCCAGGCAGTGTCCCTTCTCCAGAATGACCTCTGTCCTGACACAGATCTTCCTCATTGCTGTGCTTTGTCCAACTGTGATCACACAGGGCTGGAGGGTGCAGCTCAGTGGGAGAGCACATGTTTATTCAGCAGGGCCCTGGGTTGGATCCCCAAACCACCCCCACAAAAAAAGGTGGGGGAGAAATCATATAATATGCAGTCTTTATATCTATTTTTATAAGATCGTTCACACTTTCAAAAAGTAAATTTTAAATTTAAAAAGTATTCATGTGTCAGGTGCAGTAGCACATGCCTGTAACCCCACTGACTCAGGAGGCTAAGGCAAGAGGATTGCAAATTTGAGGCCACCCTCAGCAACCTAAAAGAAATAATCATGCGAGCTGGGGTTGGGTTCAGTGGTAGAGTGCTCGCCTAGCATATGTGAAGGACTGGGTTAGATTCTCAGCACCACATATAAATTAATAAAATAAAGACCCAATGACAACTAAAAAATATTTTTTAAAATAAAGAAAGAAGTAATCATGCCTACATTGTCATGCAAAAATACAAAGGGGTAAAAAAATCTCTGCAAACTTGGAGGTAGATAAAGGTTTCTTAGATCATACACAAAAAGTACAAAACACAAAAGCAAACAAATGATACTTTTGACTTCACCAAAGTCAAAACTTTTGTACCTCAAGACACTATTTTAAAAGGTCTGGTGGTGTAGCTCAGTGAGAGAGCACTGAGCATGTGTGAGGCCCTGGTTTCTATCCCCAGAACTGGGGGGAAGGGGGGTTGGAGAAAAAGAAAAGCCAAGGCCCACACTGGCTGAGAGGATTCATCACACATACATTAGACAAGAAATGAAATCCAAAATAAAAGAACTCTGGGGGAAGGGAAAGAGAGAGAGAAGGGAAATTGCATGGTAAAGGAAGGAGACCCTCATTGTTATACAAAATTACATATAAGAGGAAGTGAGGGAAAAGGGGAAAAAAAAACAAGAGAAATGAATTTCAGTAGATGGGGTAGACAGAGAAGATGGGAGGAGAGGGGAGGGTGGGGAGGAGGGATAGTAGAGGATTGGAAGGGCAGCAGAACACAACAGACACTAATATGGCAGTATGTAAAAAAGTGGATGTGGAACTGATGTGAATCTGCAATATGTACACGGGGTAAAAATGGGAGTTCATAATCTACTTGAATCAAATGTATGAAATATGATATGTCAAAAGCTTTGTAATGTTTTGAACAACTAATAATAAAAAAAATAAAAGAAAATAAAAAAATAAAAGAACTCTGGATCCTGGACTGGGGACGCAGCTCAGTGGTAGAGTGCTTGCCTACAGTGACGAAGCCCTCTGTTCACTCTCAGCACAGGAAAACAAGCATACTAAACTCTATGACTCAATAATAGTAAGTCCAACAACCCAATTAAAAAATGGGCAAAAGTTTGAACAGAAATTTCCCCAAAGAAAAATAAAACAAGTGGTCAATAAGCACATGAAAAGACTATTAGTCATCAGGGCAATACACACAAAAGTCACAGGGAGAGGCTGGCAAAAATCAAAACTGAGAAGACCAAGGCTCAGCAAGAATGCAGAGCAGACAAAAGCCTTAGCATTTGGCGGTTTCTTAACACACACCTACCATATGACCCTGCCATGCTGCTCCTGGTCATTTACCCAGGGGAAATGAAAACATGCTTCATTGGTAATGCTCAAAAACTGGAAGTAACCCAAAGGTCCATCAACAGGTGAATGGACAAACTGTGCCTCATTCATATGATGGAAGGATTCTGCATAAAAAGGCACAGCTGATCCAGCTGTCCCTCGTACCCACAGGAGATTGATTCCAGGACCCCCTGCAGAAACTGAAATCTGCAGATGCAGAAGTACCCTGCATAAATGGCACAGCTTTTGCATGTAACCTCCCTCTTATGCTTTAAATCATCTCCAGGTTGCTTATATGTTTAATGCAATGTAAATGCTATGAAAGTAGCTGTCATGAGGTATTGCTCAGGAAATAATGACGAGTGGTGGGTGGTAACACACTGAGTGCAGATGTACTTTTTTCTTTACACATATCTTCCACCCCAGGTTGACTGAATCTGCAGCTATGGGGACCGTCACTATACAGAGCAACATGGATAAATTACAAAAAACTAAGCTAAAAAAAAGGGGTGCATACTAAATGATCCCACCTCTATAAAATTATAGAACTTGCAAATTAATCTCTAGTGATAAAAGAGAAGATCAGCAGCTTCCTGGGAAATGAGAAGTCAGGGAGGGACGGTTGCAGGGCATGTTAGAAAAGCCCAAATGACTGGTTGTGCTGATGGTTTCATAGGTGAAGTCATGTATCAAAACTAATTTTTTTGGGGGGGTACCAGGGATTAAACCCAGGGACATTTAACCTCTGAGCCACATCCCCAGACTATTTTTGTATTTTATTTTAGAGACAGGGTCTCACTAAGTTTCTTAGGGCCTCGCTAAATTGCTCAAGATCCTCCTGCCTCAGCTTCCTGAGCTGCTGGGATTACAGGCATGCACCACCTCACCTTGCTCAAAACTAATTTTTTTTTTGTTCATTTGAAATGTGCAGTTTTTTATTTTACCCTTCACTTCCCTCCCCCATGATTCTAAGCCTTTTCCCAAACCTTGATACAAGTTCCGCATCCAAATTTGCAGGCCTTTTTTTTGGTAAGATGCCCTATAGAAAACAGAGTATTGCCTCAGGGAGGAGCTGGGGCCATAAATAGTGGCATCGTACTACCCCATTTCTCAACTTCCCTTTCTCTCTCACTGAGAGGGTCCTGAGATGGTCCTGGTTTCTGGCCTGCAAGTCACCTCCAGGGTTCATGGAGCCCCTCCCGAGGGTGGAAGCTCAGGCTGCTTCCAGCTTCCTCTCCTGTGCTGCTTTCATTCCCCTGAGCCCTGGAGGGATGTGATGGGCAGTTCCAACAGTCCAGCCCTGGCTTCCTGCCACTTCACAGCTGCAGGCTGACTCCATGGCCTGGCCTTCAAGGGCCCCTAAAACTCTGACCTTGCACAAGGCACTTAGTTGTCCACCAAATACTAGTTTTCCCCTTTCTCCTTCTAATCAGACCTCTGAGAGGCAATGTCCCATCTGGCAAACTTCACTTTCGGCTTATTACAGCTTAGAGTGGCTGCGTGGCTATGTTCTGGCCAGCGGGAGACAGGCAGGAATTGGTGGATAGAATTTGCAGGAAAGAGGCAGCCACTTTCTGCCCTTCTCCCCAGCTCCCTCTTCCTGCCTGGAACACAACTGTGAAGGCAGAGGCCACCACCACAGAACCACCACACCAAGTCCCCAAATGCCTGGCACCAGATTTATTCTGCTTGATAAACAAGCCCAGTTGCCTTAAAGCCACTGTTCTGGGAAGGGGAGTGTGTGTAGCATGGCACCCCTCATTATGGACCTTATACTCCAGCTAACTAAACCCCTCACTCCCCCCACCATACCTTCCACCCCGCGGCCTTTGCTCAGGGTGCAGACTTCCCTACACTGACCTTTCTATGTACACATGTCCAATTATGGAAGGTCTACCTTGCCTTCAAAATGCAGTCCCTTATAGCCAGGTTGCTCCTTTAAAACCAGCCAATTAAGAGTTTTCTTCTAATTCAATTATTATTGTTAATATTTTATAGTAGGGGGGCTGGGGATGTGGCTCAAGTGGTAGCGTGCTCGCTTTGCATGCATAAGGCACTGGGTTTGATTCTCAGCACCACATAAAAATAAAGATATTGTGTCTACCTAAAATTAAAAAATAAATTTAAAAAAATATATATTTTATAGTAGGGATTGAACCCAGGAGTGTTCTACCACTGAGCTATATCCCAGCACTTGTTAACTATTTGAGACAGGGTCCCACTAAGTTGCCTGGACTGGCCTCCTGCCTGAGTCTCACAAGTCACTAGGATTACAAGCACTGTCACCATACCCAGCTTTCATTCGTTCTTTTTTTTTTTTTTTTTTTTTTTTGTGTGTGTGTGTGTGGTGCTGGGGATCAAACCCAAGGCCTTGTGCATGCGAGGCAAGCACTCTACCAACTGAGCTACATCCCCAGCCCCTCATTCCTTCTTAATATGCTATGTTCAAGTTCCTCCTATGCAACAGTGCCTGGGCCAGCTGCTGAGGACCCAGTGGTGTGGAGGCAGCTCTCGGGGAGCCGCGGCTCCAGCCTGGGGGAGACAGCCAGTAACAACCAGAGAAACACACAGGTCATGAGAGGCTGAGGAGCACATGAAGGAAAGAAGGCAGGGCCACAGGAGAGAGGGCTGGGCTGCTCTGGAGGGGACCCCAGTCCTAACAAGGTCGTTGGATGGAGCTGGCCTTGGTGAGCCAGCAGCAGAGGGCAGGAGAAGGGTGAGGGCAGATCACAGGCCCCAGGAACGCCATGGGATCTGAGTATGGATTCACCTCCCAGAAGCAATGGTAAAGACCCTAGGAGAAAAGGCGCTGCCTCAACCATGTGGCAGGGGATCGCCATTGGGCCACGGGGGCTCTCTCTAGGGACTGCCATCTCTCTGCACCTGCACACCTGCTAACCCCGAGCACCTGCATCCATCTTTCTTCTTTTCTGGTGCTGCGGCGGGGGCTGGAGCCAGGCAGGAGCATGCGCTCTAGTGCTGAGCCGCACCCCCCAGCCCTTGCCTCTCTTGGCAGGAGACCCCCTGGCTCTGGAGATGCTCTGGTCACCCTCACACAGGTGGCCTCCCACCCCAGTGTTCCTCACAAGGATGGATGGCAGCCTGAGCTGAGCATTTGGGGCTCCCTCCCTCACCCTAGGCTGGGCATTGAGGCTGCTGGGCTGCGTGTGCCCAGGGCTCCCCAAAGCGTCAAGGCCGCTGCCCACGTGCCTTTGCGGACTTTCTTCCTTCCAAGGCAGACTCACTCCCCGCCACCCTGCCAGTTTCCTGGGGTTCCCTCCAGCTCCATGGTTGCACAGGATCCTCCTGGGATGCCCAGCTGACCCAGACACAGCGGTGGCAGCTCACGTACCTGCATCCCTGTGATGGAGACGTGGTGAGACTCCACAGTGGGCCGCCGGGGCAGCCGCGGCGAGGACTGCGGGGAGCTGATGGGCGAGTAGGGCAGGGACGGGTAGATGCAGCGGCCGTTCATGTCTAGGTTGCTGCTGGCCGCCGGCCCACCCTGGGACTGCTCCTGCAGGGACAGCTTGCGACCTGAGAGGTGGGGCAGAGCCTGGGGCCCCGAAGCATCAAGGGGGGCCTCTAGGCCATCGGCCTCCAGGGGACGGTCCCTGGCCAGGCCGAGGTCCACAGCACCGCCCGGCTCACAGTCGGTGACCACGATGAAGGACTCCATGCCCAAGTGGATGCTCAAGGACGAGAGGCCCTGCAGGGCCTCACAGGGCTTCTGGCCTTCGCTACTGCTGCCCCCGCCCCCCAGCTCATCCTGGGGGGCGGCCCGGTCGCTGCTGGGCTGGCTAGTGACACATGATGACATGGTGCGTGCAGCCACTTCATCCAAGGGGCCCGGGCTGTCCCATTCGGCAGCAACGCCACCTGCAGAGAAAGAGAGAGTCAAAAAGCAGGGCCTAGGGGCCCAGGCTGGGGCCTAACCTCTGCCTTGGATCCACATCCTAAAAAAACAAAATCCTGCAAAACATGATGTGATCTGACCTCTGCACTTCCTCTTGATAGGCCCTCCTCATGCACCTCATGAGGAAGGAGTCCAAATTCAATTCCTGCAGGAGCCAAGTAACCTCCAAGAGAGCACGGGCCCTGCAGAGCTGGCAGCTACTTCTGGCTCTACCCAATTGTTGTTTTCTAATTATTTCAAATATTTTTAAACACTGGGTAGGCCAAATGAAACACTTCCATCTAACTGCATCCTTCCCAAGGCAATGATCCAGACAGCACTTTACAGTTTACATGTATCAGTATGATGTCATAGCACCAGAGGTTGTGAGTCTGCTGTTATACCCCTGTGTTGAGGAACTGAGGCCCAAGAAAGGGAAAAATATTTGTCCAAGTACAAGCAGCTGTCTGGTCTGGCCTAGCCTCGGCGGATGATGCTCAACTGAGAAGTGGGGGTCAGGGTCTCATCGGAGAAAGGACAGTCACCAAGAGAATGGTGTGTGAGCCAGGGGAGTTGGAGGCTAAGGCAGGAGGATTGCAAATTCAAGGCCAGCCTCAGCAACTTAGCAAGATCCTGTCTCAAAAAAAAAAAAAAAAAAAAAATTAAAATGGCCCTGGGATGTAGCTCACTGGCAAAAAGCACCCCAATACCAAAAAAAAATTAAAAAAAAAAAAGCCAGTGGTGAAAGACTTTGACTTGCATGATTTCATTGATATGAAATTTCTAGAACAGGCAGATCCATAGAGACAGAAAGATGAACGGTTGCCTAGGGCTGAGGAGAACCTGGGGAGGAATCAGGAGTGGCTGCTTAATGAATGGTGGGGTTTCCTTTTGGAGTGACAAATGTTTTGGATCTAAAAAGAGGCAGCAGCGGCATAATCTTATATAAGTGCTAAATGCCCCTGAAGTTTGCTTTAGCTCAGTTGCAGAAAGCTTGTGTAGCATGTACAAGGCTCTGGGTTCCACACACACACACACACACACACACACACACACACACACAGATTACTTCCATGTTATGTGAACTTTTATCTTGATTTTTTAAAAAAGAGAATGACACTCTCCCTTGGGCTGCCAGCTCCCTCCATCTCTGGAACAGAAATATTAACTTTTAGTTCATGTGTTTGACAAATTCTGCTGGACAAATGTCACAGGCGCCGCTGGCACTCAGTGAATACATCCCAGCTGTGGCGGCCGTGCCATGTTCATCGTCCACACTGGCGGTGAGCACACACAGGAAAAAATGCAAGGGTGGCAGTGCACTGTCCTTGGGCCCTCGTGAAATAGTCCTTCCTCCTGAGCGGAGGCACGTGGCAGGGAAAGTCCAGCGAGAAAAGCAGTGAGGGAAACAGCCTCAACCCAGCACTGGCACACACAGCTCCTGGGGAAAGAACCTCAGTGAACCCAAGCGTGTGCCCAGAGGCTCAGCCTCCTTTACACTAAGTGGAAATTCAAACTTGCAGCGCAGTGGCTGGGTGAGCTGACAGAGCCACTCCTCTCCCTGTCAACACACCCAAGAACTGAAAGCAGGGATTCAAAGGTTCATAAGTCAATGTTCACAGCAGCGTGAGCGTGACCTACAATTGCCAAAAGGTAGAGAGAAGGCAGTAAGAGTCCATCGATGGATGAATGGATAAACAGAATGTGGTGGAACCACCCGAGGGCCATAAAAAGGAAAGAAACTCTGACTAATACTAAGAATCCTGAAGCCACCACCTCCACCAAACAAGCTGGTTACTAGGTGAGCGGTCTCACTTCCATGAGGCACCAGCAAGACTCTAGTTGGCAGAGGAAGCAAGCAGAACGCAGGTGACAGGCTGAGCAGGAAATGAGTGACTGCCTCAGGGGCACCAAGTTTCTTCTGGAGATGTTGGAAAGTTCTGAAACTAGATGGTGACGGCCACATGACACAGTGGATATAGTTAATGCCACCAAATTATAACACTAAAAGTGGTTAAGAGGGAAAATTTTATGTTCTATGTATTTTAGTAAAATTAAGAAGAAAACTAGCCGGGTATGGTGGCACACACCTGTAATCCCAGAGGCTTGGGAGGCTGAGACAGGAGGATCACAAGTTCAAAGCCAGCCTCAGCAAAAACAAGGCACTGAGCAACTCAGTGAGACCCTATCTATAAATAAAATGCAAAATAGGGCTGGGGATGTGGCTCAGTGGTTGGGTGCCCCGAGTTCAATCCTTGGTACCCTCCTCCTAAAAAAGAATAAAACTACAGTTAAAACACATTTCTTTCATCTATCAGATTGGCACGTCTGGCTCAGCTGCAGGGAAGTGGTCGCTTTCATCCAGGGCTGCCAGGGTGTGAACTGGTACCATCCCTATGGAGGGTAATACGTCAGTATTTAAAATTCCAAATGCACACACCTGGGACCTAGCAATCCTGCACCTGGGTATTCCCTCCATAGACAACCTTGCGCATGCAGAAATGATGTAAACACAACGTGATGTTGGCAGTGTGGTTTGAAATGACCACCCCCGGCAAACAAAATGAGGTACATCTATCCTGGGAGAAAAGCGTGCATTTTAAGACAGGTGGTTCTATGCATCTTGTGTGAATTAGTGCCAAGACACACTGTTACAGGGAAAAACCGAAGCACTAGTGGCTACTGCTGGCCCAGGAGGAAAGGTCCACACGCATGTCTAGGATGGTACATGCACTGTGGATTTCTGGAAAAATACACAAGAAGACAGTAACAGGGGTTCCAAGGAGAAATAACTGTTTTGAGGGCAGGGGTACAGTGGGAGGGAATGGCTTTTCACCATCCTTACTTTTGTGCCACATGCATACACTCAATATTAAAAAATGTATTTTTATTGTTATTTTTTGGTACCAGGGATTGAACCCAGGGGCACTTAGCCATTGAGCCACATCCTCAACCCTTGTTTTTGTATTTTATTTAGAGACAGGGTCTCACTGAGTTGCTTAGGACCTCGAGAAGTTGAGGTTGGCTTTCAACTTGCGATCCTCTTGCCTCAGCCTCCTGAGCCACTGGGATTACAGACATGCACCACCATGCCCAGCTCAAAAAACAAAAACAAAAATTTTTTGGGGGGATGCTGGGGATTGAATCCATGGCCTTGTGCATGTGGGGCAAGCACTCTACCAACTGAGCTATGTCCCCAGCCCTCAAAATTGTATTTTTAAAAGAAATCATCTCCACAGCCCCCACTGTTATGGCTCTGCATATCCTTTTTATGATCCATCCATCCAGAAGAGGAAAGCAGGGCCCTGGAGTCACACAGCTTGGGATCCTCCTTCTCCTGGCTCACCTTAGCCTCCGGCAACCTCAGTTGTCTTATCTCCAAAATGGGCACCCACCACTGGTCAGAAGCTTCACACAAGCCAGACACTTTGAACCGCTCCTGGCATAGGGTCAGATGCTCGAAAGCTGTTCTTTCAGCTGTACCTGCTGAGCGCCTACTACCCGCTGGGCTGTGGTCGCATGTTCCTGTGATGTACTAAGGACCTGGAGAACCCCCTGCTCCTGTGTGTGCTCCCCAACCCCGGCAGTGTGGTCCTTCCTCCCGGCGGGGCCGGTGCCTGTCTCCCCTTCCAGAGCGACCTCCGACAGGCCACCAGCATTCCTGAAAAGAAGACAGCCTGGCAGCGCCTGGGAAAGTCAATGGAGAATTTTTTTCCTTGCCAACAGAAAAACAATTGCTTATCGATCTCCACTCCAGACCAAGGACACAGAGCCACCCGCCCATATTCCTGGCAAGCCAGCGTCTGGCCTGGGCCTCCCTCGTGGCCTTTGACGTAGCCTCAGCCTTCAAGGGCTGGAGGAGGGAGAAGTGCCAGCTCACACCTGGGTCAGGGGCCATCGTGCTGCAGGGACAGGGGTGTCCAGGCCTCAGGACCCTGGCCTCAGGCACTCACAGGAGACATGTCCAGATGAGACAGCTCCAGCCCCACAGGGTCTATGCCAGTGTTAATGGCTTGGGGGTCACAGATCCTATGAGGATCTGATAAAAGCAGGCATGGTGGCCCACACCTGAAATTCCAGCTGCTTAGGAGGAGGGCAGGAGGAGTGCGAGTTCAAAGTCAGCCTCAGCAATTTAGCAAGGCCCTAAGCAACTCAGTGAGACCCTGCCTCTAAATAAAATATAAAAAAGGGCTGGAGATGTGGCTCAGTGGTTGAGTGCCCGGAGTTCAATCCCTGGTACAAAAAAAGAAAGAAAGAATCTGACAAAAGCTATCAACACTTTCCTCAGCAGAAAAATGTCATACAAAATGACAATAGTGGGCTGGGGCTGGGGCTCCGTGGAGGGCTCACCTAACATGTGTGAGGCACTGGGTTAAATTCTCAGCTCCACATATAAATAAATGAATAAAATAAAATCCATCAACATCTAAAAAAATACGGAGATGCCTGTCAAAACATACTTATTACAAAAATGTCAGGACTGAATGTCAATAAAATAAAAGAACTGGGAATTCTTAAAAAAAAAAAAAAAAGACAATAGCATGAAAACGCAACACTGACATCACGCTGCTGAGCACACACGGGATCAGGCACAGGGCTGACTGCTCTGTCTGGTCAGGTAACGCTCAGAGGACGGCCCTCGGCAAGGGACCAACAGCAAACAGAGTGTTTGATTTCAGGGGGTCCAGGGTTAAGAAGTCCATTCTGCAAAACTGTGTGGATGTGACAAAATGCTGAGTCCTCACTGCTGTGCCTCCTGTCCCTCCCTGGTCCTTCCCCCTGGAAATCTAAACGAGCCCAGCTCGGAAGGCCTCCCCATGACACTCAGTGTGAGCCGCCAGACCCTTGCTACAGCAGATGGACCGGACCCCAGCCAGGACGAGAATGTTCCTTCCTCTGCCAGGAAGCCAAGTGGCACAGGCCTCCAGGAAATGCTTTCCCATCTCCTGGGGGCTGCTCCCACCCTGTGCCTGCTACCCTCCAACTGCAGAGCTCCCGGAGCTGCAGCACAGCAAGAAGCTGGTGGTGGGTTGGGGAGGAGACCCCACCCCAAGGGCACCCTGCTCAGGATCCCTAGGTCCCCTCGTCTCAGGTACTACAGGAAAACCAAGAATTCAAAACAAGCCGGGCATGGTCCTGCTTGCCTATAATCCCAGCAGCCTGGGAGGCAAAAGGATCTCAAGTTCAAAACCAGCCTCAGCACAAGCGAGACGAGACGCTAAGCAACTCAGTGAGACCCTATCTCTAAATAGAGTGCCCCTGAGATCAATCCCCAGTACCAAAAGAATTCCAAATAGCTGCAAGGATCCTGCCAAGGCCAAGGACGACACTCTCCTTTGAGATAACAGGCTCAGCCAGCTATATCTTCTCTCATCTGAAGAAACTGAGGCCCAAAGAGATCCTAAAAGAAATTCGCTCATTAATTTGTGGGATTTGTTTTCGATCTTGGTTGGTTTGTTTTCCAGTACTGTGGATTGAACCCAGGGTCTCATGCATGCTAAACAAGTGCTCCACCACCAAGGTCCATCCCCAGCCCTTTTTATTTTTTTATTTTGAGGAAGGGCCTGGCTAACTTGCCCAGGCAGGCCTTGAACTTGCGACCCTCCTGCTTCAGCCTCCTGAGTTGCTGGCATTACTGATGTGCTCCATGCCCAGGTAGGTCATTTGTTCTTTAACAAGTCATTTTGGAGGACATACTCTGTGCCAGGAAAACCAAACAGAAGTAGTTTCTGCCCTACAGAGACAACAGCCTCTGAAGTAGACAAGCATTTTAAAGAGGGAACACCCGTGATTCCATGAACACACCCTGGGGAAATGCCCGGGGCAGGGCAAGGGGCCCAGGGCAGTGTTTCGGGAAGCAGGGGAGGGAAGGCCTTTCCTGGGGAAACCAGCAGCCCAGCAGGCAGAACAGGTGCAGAGGGGCAGAACTTGGTCCAGGCAGAGGAAACAGCTTGAATAGGCCCCACAGCCAGAGAGAGGTGAGAGAGTGGAGGGATCAGAAAGGGGCCAGTGGGGCTGGACAGGAGCCCGGGAGCAGAGCCAGAGAGGAGAGGGAGGCCGGCAGGGCCAGAGCTCGTAGGAAACTGAGGAGGAGAGCAGAGGGGCAATCAGGCAGAGCCACAGTCACATCTCAGACCTTGCCATCAGGTGACTGTGTCCCCTAGAAAAGATATGCTGGAGCTAGAGCCCTTGGTCCCTCAGAATATGGCGGCCTTACAGGGAGGCAGGTATTTACAAAGGCATTTAAGTAAAAATGGGGGCCTCTGGATGAGCCCTAAGCTAACAGGACCCAGGTACTCAGGAAAAAGGGGAAATGCAGACAAAAGACGGGGGTGGGGGGATGCTTCTGCAGGACGAGATGCCGGAGACCACGAGCACCCACCAGAAGCAGGACAAGGGAGGACAGGACCCTCCCTCACAGCCCCGTGAAGGGACAAACTCAGCTGCCGCTCAGACCTCTGCCTTCCAGCCTCCAGCACGGGAGATAGTGCACTGCTGCTGCTCAAGCCATCCGGGCCTCGGACTCTGTGTAGCAGCCCCGGGACAGCACCCAGCACCCAACCTGCCCGGGGGGCCAAGAAGCTGGCTGCCTCCGCAGGGAGACTCGAGCCTGAGAAGCTTGGCCATGTCAGCTCAGGCAATGGTGGAATATTCCAGGTTCTGCACCCTGGTTCAGAGTCATATCCAAGGGCTCATGCACCTTCTCTCCCTGAAACACATTTGTTTTTTGGTACCAGGGATTGAACTCAGGGGCACTCAACCACTGAGCCACATCCCCAGCCCTATTTTGTGTTTTACTTAGAGACAGGGTCTCAACTGAGTTGCTTAATGCCTCGCAGTTGCTGAGGCTGGCTTTGAACCTGCGATCCTCCTGCGTCAGCCTCTTTAGTTGTAGGGATCACAGGCCTGCACCATGGCACCTGGCTCCTTAAAACACTTTTGGGTTGAGGGGTACCGAAACTTACAGTGCCCAAAGACAAAGGTCTTCCCACATGAGACAGCAGGAAAGAGATCTCTGGCTTTTGAGTGCACAGACCCATCACAGTCCCTAGAGCACAAATAATGCAAATGATGACCCTTAAGTGACATCTGGCTACTGCTATGTTTTGCTTGGCATGCACCATGTTTAAAACTATTGGATTGAGAAGGCCAACATTCCAGAGCTAGGAGATTTCAGATAAAAATCAGAATTTCCAGAATCTAAGGCTAGAAATGTAGCTCAATGGTAGAACGCTTGCCTGGCACACATGAGGCCTTGGGTTGGATTCCCAGCACTGCTAAAAAAAGGAGCAAAACAAAATTTCCAAAATCTCTAAAAGCATCAAACACTCTGATAGTACTAGGCTGGGTCCCAGCTCTTGGCAGCTTTGGCCAGAGAAACACTCACCAGAGTGTCACAGAACTTACATCCCCCAGTGCCCCACGCTAATGTCAGGCTGCAGGCCACGCCCTGTGCCCTTTCCTTATCCTAGGTCCCATGACCTTCCTTACAGGTTTCTGAGTCTGCAGCCCCTGCTTTGAGGGTCACTGAATGACAATGTTATAGGGGCGTGTCTCCATGGTCATCTGCCCCAAACATCTCATTTTGCCGATGAGAAAATGGAGGCTTGTGATGATTTACTAATTTGTCCAAAGTCACACAGTGGTTCCAGGCAGAGTAAAATTGCTCTGAGTTTTGTTTAGTTTTGTTTTGAGGTTCAGGGACTTGAACCCGGGGCTTCGGGCATGCGAGCCAAGTGCTCAAGCAGTGAGCTACTCCTCTGTCCTGGTCTAATTTCTCAGAAAAGGACTAAACATTACAGGGACAGTCTGGTGATGGCCACATATTGTACCCTGAATAAATCTCAGGCTGGGTCAGAATCCCCAACCAAGGGAAACACGTGGCCCACACCTCTGTCTTCCTGGGACCTCAGCTTGTGTCCAAAGGGGAAAAAGCAATGGTGTCCTGCCTCAACAGCTCGGAGAAGGAACGCATAGGAAGAGGCAGAGACTCCTGAGTAACTGGAGAGAGTGTGGCTTTGTCTCTTGTCTATTGCTGAACTCCAAGGCCTAGAACTTTCTAGGACACCATTGGCATTTGATAAATATTAGCTGGAAGTTATCGTATATTTCATCTGTCCCAAGGCCACTCAGAAGGTCAGAAGTGATCTTAGCTGGCGTAGAGTCTACGTTCCAGTGGTCTGAGAATAGCAGCCCCATCCCTCCATATGAGAAGTGGCCTGTGGAGCTGACCCCACCACCAGCTTCAGGATTCACACATGACTCAACCCTGGTCAAGCGATTGAATCAAGATTATATATGTGACCCAACTCAAATCTATTGGGTCTTATTCTGGGATTTTTTTGGGGAAGTGTTGAAAAGAATGTCCCTCTTTCTACAGTAACCAGGGGATGGGGAAACTCTGCCTCAGAATGAAGTCAACAGAGAGAAAAGAGAGGCAATAGATGGAGAAGAACTGATTTGGCACAGACACGCCTGAAGCCCATATATCCCAGGAGTTTTTAACTGCCTGAGCCAATATATTCCCATTTTTGCTTAAGCCTATTTATGATTAGCTTTCTGTCATGAACCAAGTTCTTTTTTTTTTTTTCCTGGTACCAGGGATTGAGCCCAGAGGCGTTTAACCACCGAGCCACATTCCCAGTCTTTTTTAAAATTTTATTTAGAGACAAAGTCTTGCTACGTTGCTTAGGGCCTTGCTAAATTGCTGAGGCTGGCTTTGAACTTGCGATCCTCCTGCCTCAGCCTTCCAAGCCACTGGGATTACAGGCATGCACATCGGCACCAAGCAGAAACCAAAGATCTTGACCTACAAGTGACAGAGTTGATTGACAGAAAAGCTTCTTCACTAAGCTTCCTGCAGACATTCAGTTCCTTACATCCTAAGCCCCTCTTTAGGCCAAACTGCTAGGTGTAAGCAAGTTCCTTGGCCACCTAGGGACAACCTTCATCTTGACAGGCAGAAGCTAATACTTCCCAAGACTTTTTTTTTTTTTTTTTAATCTTAAGGAAAAAAAAATTAAGGTTGCAAAGGGAAGGGCTGATAAAGAAAATGAGGGAAAGGAACTGGCTAACACGCTCAACACTAGACCCCGTGGTCATGGCAGCACGGCATGCCACAGCTGTAGATGTAGTTGTGGCTTCCCCTGGTGGCTGCTTGGGGCTGTTCTAAGCCTCTATCATGGTAACCTTCTGAGAGTTAGACACTGCTATCATACCTGTTCACCAGTGAGGAAGCTGAAGCACAGAGAGGCTGAGTGACTACCCCATGATCGCCCAGCTAATGTCTCAGGAGGTACAGGTGTGCTCAGAATCCAAGAAAGAACTTCAGCAGGTATCAAGTCAAACCTCCTCAACTGGTTTTAATTTATATTAAAACAAGTTTGGGCTTTTTAAATTTTTAATCCTACCATGCTAACTTAGCTCTCTTCATCTCTTCAAACCCTTGTCCAGATCCAGACCAAACACGTCGCATGCAGGTAATCTCACACCCTTGCCTCCCTGTGTCCCAAGAACCTTCACGCATTCACACAGCTCCTGCAATCGATCACCAAAGGCCAAGAAAGGACTCTGAGACCTGAAAAGGGGAGGCCACCTGGCCAATGCACTAGGCCCGACAACAACCAGGGGTACTGATCCTGCAGCCCAGTGCAACTAAGGACACTTGATTTGGTCTATAATTAAGTATCATTGAAAGAAGGGGCCAATCTGAGTCAGGCATCAAAAGCCAGGTATGTACAGGTGGCCCAGCCTTGATGATCCAGGACGCAGGACTGAGTGGCTGAGTATGGGAAGGGAGAGGCAGTGGGAGGAGGGGCCCTTCCCATGCCTTCCGCTTCTCCCATCAAATTCCTCCCTGTCTTCCACGGAACCCAAGGAAGCAGCAGAAAAACAAATGGAATTTCAATTTGTAATGGAAAGAAAAAGACTTCCTCTCGAACATTCTGCAACTTGGCAAATCAGAGACAGAGGGGGACAGCCTGGCGCCCACGGGCATCCATGCCTTGCCCACCCACAGGCCCTCTCCCTCTCCTTCCCTGCCTTTCGGGGGTGAAGCTTAATCTAGATCCTTCCCTCCCTGCCTCCAGCACAAACTACCCCAGCAGAGAGGGCAAGGAAGGCCCTGGAACCAGATCTGCAGGGCCCACTCCATCCCCCACACCTAGAACTGGAGGCCAGAGAAAATGTCTAGGAGGAACCTAAGTAAATTCTCTACCCAATGAACCTTGAAAACAATACCCCAGGTTTGTTTGTTTTGTTTTAATATGGTACTGGGAATTGAACTCAGGGATGCTCTACCACATCTCCAGTCCTTTTTATTTTTTATTTTGAGAAAGGGTCTCCGGCTAAATTGCTTAGGGCTTTGCTAAATAGCTCTGGCTGGCCTTGAACTTGCAATCCTCCCGTCTCAGCCTCCAGGGCTGAGATTACAGGCAGGTGTCACCAGGCTGGGCTCCTAATGCACTTTCAAAAGCTCAAAGGGGAATGTGCTCCCCTTCTTGCCCCCCCACACCTAACCCCCTTTAAACTCCTCCAACAGAAGTGTGTGTCACACACCACCCACCAAGCCCTCCCCCATGGGCTCAGTTCCTACCACCTGCCAGAGACAAGGGGGCAGAGGGGTAAGATCTTGGCCCCTGCTCCACCACCCCCATTTCCTCAAGGAACCATCCATCTCCTTTCCAGGTTGGAATTAGCATTTTTATCTCTGCAACTGCCATCTCTCAACTATTTACAGAAGCCACCAGGATAAAAGAGGCAACATAAAAATAGCGGCTTCCAGGATGGGGTGGGGGTGGGGGCACCACAGAATCTTCTAAGTTTCTTTCTCTCCTTGTCCAAAGGGAAAAGAGGTTCTTCTTTTCCAAAGGGCTTCCCAACAATTCACAGACCACTAACCTGGAAGCTCCTTGGGGACAGGGACCAAGTCCCAGTGTGCTTCAGTTCCCCAGGGCAGAATTTGGTCACCAGACCCCCCCAAATAGAGGCAACTGACTGAATGATCATGGATCATCATCAAAGTTCCAGAGCCAGGGCTGCAGAGAGACAGCATCCTGCCCTGCCCTGCCTGCCCCTGTCACTTCCTGGGCTCTGTTTAGTCTTGCAAAATATAAGCCACTCCAAAAAACCAACCCAAACAAAACTCTGGCTTTTTTTCACTGCTTAAAATGTTTCGTAATTGGGGAAAAAAAAAAATCAGCAACAACAAACACAACTAAAACCAAAAACAGTGGTGGCTAAGATGATCCCTTCCCCATTTTGATCACTGACATCCAGGCAGGGAACCAGGGGCCTGAGGGCTTCCCAAGTCTCAGTGCGAGCCTCAGTTTAAAGAAGGCTTTTTGGGCTGGGATTGTGGCTCAGGGGTAGAGTGCGCATCTACCACAGGCGCAACCAGGATTCAATTCTCAGCACCACATAAAAATAAAGGCATTGTGTTGTGTCCATCTAAAAAAAAAAAAAGAAAGAAAGAAAGAAGGCTTTTTGTGATTATCGAGGCCCATCAGGGAGGAAAGAAAAAATAATAATCTAAAACCTTATTTTTTTGCAAAAAAAAAAAAAAATATATATATATATATATATATATATATATATATATATATATAGTAAAATGATGTAAAGATGGTCCCCATGCTTACCTCCTGGCTCCACCTGAGAGAAAAAGACACGATCTACCAGCATAAGAAGCCCAGGCAGCCTAAGAGCTCAGGATGGGAAGAGGTGTCAGCAAATTACACAGATCCCAGGGGACCTTGCACACGTAGGGTAGCCCTTCTCTAGGAAAGTGCCCAGCACACAGAGACCACCACGCAAAGCCATGGTCCCCCTTCTCTCTGGGACCCCTTCTCATCTTCACAGGAGGCCCGAGGCGCAGCCTGGCCTCAGCTGGCTGGGAAGACCCAGGACACTCCACACCTGGCCACAGCTCCTGGCACTGGTCATCTGGTGAGGTTTTCTCTACTTTGTGTTGTTACTTCTCTGGAAGAAGTCTCACGAAATACAGACCCACAAAATCACCGAAGGAATCACCAGGACGGAGTGAAATCTGAGTGTCCGAGAAGGCGCACCTGAGGACTCAGGGGGCCGTGGGCTGGAGGGGACTGGGTTCTCATGGACAGTCACCAAGTACAAGAAGTTATATGATCCAGTGTGAAAAATCCAGAACAACCAAATCCTAGAGACAGAACGAGGGCCGGTGGGGGCCAGGGCGGGGCTGGGGCAGGGGCACTGGGAACAGGGAGGGACTGCTCTACAGTACAGGGTTTCCTTTGGGGATGATGAAAATGTTCTGAAACTACACAGGTTGATGGTGGCCTGGCACCATGAATGTCTTAAAGTGCCACTTGATCACTTTAAAATGGTTAAATTTATGCTACAGGAATTTTTCCTGGTTACTTTTAAAAGAAAGAGCCCGGGATGTAGGTCAGTGGAAAGAGCGTGGCTTAAAGGGAGTGAGGCCCTGGGTCCAATCCCGGCGGGAGGGGGAGGGGGAGGGGGAGGAGAAGGAGAGGGGGGAAGGGGAGATGCCATTTCCCAACTTCCAAGAAAATCCTGGGGCGAGGGTCACTGCAGCGCTGAGCTGCCCCCTGAACCCATCTCCAGCTTCTCTAACCCGCCCGAAGGGGAGCAGCCACGGAAGGAAAAACATCCGAGGAAAAGAGGCTCTGACTCAAAGGAAAATCTGAAATAGCATTTGCCCCAAATCCCCTGGATGGCGAGAGGAAATGACATCCACATGCTTCCCCCAGCCACCAGGAGGAGGCATGTTGGGGAGGGAAGAGGGTGGCAGGTGACCCTGAGCAAGTGACTCAGCCTCTCTGAACAGGGTGACTTTAGGGCCCATGTTAAAATTTGAGCTAAAATGCCATGAACTCAGGCTTGCCTGCCCCACCCGGAGCGGCTGTTCCCATTGTAAGTTGCCTGGGCAGCTCCTTCCTCATCCAGGCTGAGGTCCCCAAGATCTACTCTGAACCAATCTCCACTTTCCAGTCCATTCTTCCAGATTCAGTACACATGACACCTCCTTCAGGGAGCCTGCCCAGATTCACACCCAAAAGAAGAAATTTCTCCAGGACTCCCAGGGCCCCTGCTCAGCCCAGTCCCCCAGCACTTGTTGTTCTTGTAACCGTGGAGTTACTGCCATTTAGAGCTGGGGCACTGATCTGCTTAGCGGACAGTTGGAATCCCCACTTCCTGCCTACCAAAAGCCAGGAGTGCTTGGCAACATTCTGACAACCAGAGGTCGCCCCCACACTCCTAGATGCTCACCAGGAGGGTGGCACCGCTCCCCTGATGAGAACTACTGCATAGTTATTAGCGAATATATTTGGCTACCGGCCCACTAACAACCTGGAGGCAAAGACAAGCCTGAGGCCACGGGCATCACCACAGGGCCTGCTTAGATCTGGGTCCTCACCTGCTGCTTGGTAAACAAGTCTGGCCTACTCACATCCAGGAGGTCTTGTAAAAGCCTCTGCTCTAGAATAGGTGGTAATACCTGACATACCTGCATTGGCTGTGTGACCCTGGGAAAGTTAATTAACCTTTCTTTGTAAGCCTCAATTTACTCATCTCTACAATCGGAATAAAAATCCCTGCCTTGAAGGATTTGGGTAGTCAATACATGAGATAATGCAGGCAGCATGTAGCATAGGATCTCGCACACAGCAAGAACTCAGTAAATGTTAATTATCAGGAGTGAGCGTGTAGCTTGGTGGTACAGTGCAAGTTTAGTTTGCTTCAACCCCTGGGTTCAATCCCCAGCCCTGAGAGAAAAAGTTATTAACATTATTATTATCCTAGGTGGGGGCTCACCAAATGAAGTTATTAATCTGGAAGGAGGGTCTGGGATTCACCCGAAAGCTGTTTATCACCCGAAAGCTGTTTATATGGTACGCATTCTATTCATTCTGAAATTGCAGGTTTTGGTTTTAATTTGTGGGGTCAGGGATAGAACTCAGGGCCTCCTGCATGCTAGGCAAGCACTCTACCATTGAGCCACTCCCTGCCCCTTTCAAGGAACAAAGGAACTTCAGGGACAGACACCCTCCCCCTCTTCTCAGGGGACACAGCCAGGGGAGGAGGAGTAATGGAAGCACAGACCCAGGGCACCTGAAGTTTCTGCTCTAGGACTATGGGGCCAGGCCGAAGAAGGCAAAAGTTGCCTGTAGGCAGGTGAGCACTGCTTGTCCCATTCCAGGCCAGTCTGCCCCTCATGATGCTGGCACTGACATGCCCCTACCCAGGCTCCATCCAGGAGGGGCCCAGGTGCCACATCTCAGCATCAAGTGAGTGCAGCCACAACTGTCAAAGCACCCCACTCCCCAAACCCGGCAGGCAGCGGGTGGGGAAAGCCAGAAAAAGCTGCACCCGGGTCACTGAGACCCAGTGCAGAGCCCGGCTGGGCCCGGCGCCCCGGACCAGGAGGGTGCCGGGGTGGGCGCTTCTCCGCATTCACAGTACGCTGCAGCTCCCGAGGTAAATTTAGGTCAAAAGGACCAATTCGGCCCGTGAGGTACTGGCTGGGGTGAGGATGGTCAAAGAGCGCACTGAAGAGCAGCAAAGGTCCCCCAGGACCCCACCACAGCTGGTCTCTGGTTCTGCCACCTGGCCCCCAAGTAACCAGGGCCTGGGTTGCCCTCGAGACATGTGAGACATGCGGGCTGCGGGGGTAGGGATGCTGCAGGTCCTCTGGCCCCCTCCCGCCCTGCGCGGGCCGGGTGTCCCCACCTGTCAACGCGAGGCGGGGACCTAGGCCGCCCCCACGACCCCGACAGCCCCGGCCCGGTGACCTCAGCACCAAACTCCCGGACTGCCCCTGCCACCGGGACGGGCGCGGCCCAGACAGAGGCCACCGAGGCCCTGGCCTCTCCGAGGACGCTGGGAAAGGGGCGCGGGGGTCCGCGTCCCTCCACGTGGCGGGACCAGGGGCGGCGGACATGCGGTCCCCTCGGTGCCGGGCACCTGGGACCAGCCTCCCGCTTTGTCTAAATCCGGGCGGTGGTCCCCGCCGCGGGAGGACGAGGGCGTCCGGGGCTGCGGCGGCGGCGTCCCCCGCTCGGCCCGGCCCTCGCCCGCTCACCTGGGCTCCGCGCCGCCGCCTCCCGCGCTCAGCGCCCCCGGCTGGGCTCCGCTCGGCGCGGCTTGCTCGGCGCAGCGGCGCGCTCCTCTCCGCGGCCCGGGCGGGCGGGGCGGGGGCGGAGGAGCCGCCCAGCCTGTGCGCGGGCGCGGCGCCGCCTCGGGCTGCGAGCCGATTGGCCGCGGCCGCTGGAGTCCTGCGCGGGCCGCGCGCCCGCCGCTGGGCCACGCGCGGGGAGTGGAGGGGAGGGCCGAGGCGGAGGGGAGAGGAGCGAGGGGAGGCCGGCGGCGGAATTAGCCGGTGGCGCCGCGGGAGCGCGGAGAGGCTAGCCCGGTGCTCGGGCGCGCGGCGCTGCCACCTTGCCCCCTCCCGCAGCGCGCACCTTCCCGGGTCGTCCCTCCGAGACTGCTGACCCCTGGGCCAGCGGGGTGCGCCCCCAGCGCTCGCTGTGTTCAGCCAAGCGCCCGGACCGCAGGGTGGCGGCCACGTATCAGGAAGTTTCCCCAGCCCGCGGGGAGACCCAGGGTCCTGCCCTGCGGCCTGGCACTAGGCGCCGGGCGATGGATGCGGCCCGGGTTTCGGGGCCCACCCACTGGGGAAGCCCCTTTCTGCAGCCGCCTTTCAGCCCACCAGTGCTCCCAGGCCGGCCCTAAAGGCTGAGGGATGTTCTCTCCTAATCCCACTCCACCCGGATGCACCAACTCCAGGCAACCGTTGAAGTCCTGATTTTTCCACGAGTCTATTTAGAAATTATTGTGAAACACATTCTCTTCCCATCCACTCTCCCCTTTGTGGTGCCCGACTTTGCTGGAACCTTAAATGTGTGTTTAATCTCCCAGCTGGGTAACAGCAGGGCCAGGAGAAGACAGCGGGTGGGACTTCATGGGATCCCTGGCCCGCTGGCCTTCTGAGATCTGGCAACCCTGGCGATCCTGCCGAACAGCCAACAGCCGAAAGGGAAATCAAGAATTGGGTTCAAGCAGGGCGAGGTGGCGCACGCCTGTAATTCCAGCGGCTCGGGAGGCTTGTGGGTTCAAAACCAGCCTCAGCAAAGGCGAGGCGCTAAGCAATTCGGTGACACCCTGTTTTTTTCTAAATAAAATAATAAGTAAAATACAAAATAGGGCTGGGGATGTGGCTCAGTGGTTGAGTGCTCCAGAGTTCAATTCCCGATACAAAAAAAAAATTGAGTTCAGAGGAGAGTCAAGCACAAACTAAAGGTTCAATGCTCTCTTGACAAGTGGATGGATTTCCAGACCCCTTCTGTTAAGCTTCTCTGGTATTTCTAGGCTGCACAGACACACACAAAAAAAAAAATTCCAAAGAGATGACAAAGATTCCAACAAGCCTTCCAATGAGATGACCACTTCTTCTGATGCACTTGTTGGTAAGAGCAAAAACCTGGCCACAACCTCCTGCATGTGAATTCTAATGAATGAATAAACTTCTTATAGTCATTTGGTGGCATACTACAGTTAAAAGGAGTTGTGTTAGACTTATCTGTGCCACACACACACACAAAAAAAAAAAACAATGTTGAGTACAAGAGCAATCTACAGAATACAATATGATGTCACGGCTAGGTGGCCTGTGCCTGTAATCCCAGAGGCTCCAGAGAGTGAGGCAGGAGAATCACGAGTTCAAAAGTCAGCCTCAGCAAAAGCAAGGCCCTAAGCAACTCAGTGGGACCCTGTCTCTAAATAAAATACAAAATTGGGCTGGGGATGTGGCTCTATGGTGGAGTGCCCCTGAGTTCAATCCCCAGTACCCCCCCCCCAAAAAAATATGGTATGATGCACAATTTATGTATATATTTTTTAAACCCACACTGTGTTGTTTATGTACATATGCTTACATACAAGATTTTTTTTTTTAGAGAGAGAGAGAATTTTTTTTTATATTTATTTTTTAGTTTTCAGCAGACACAACATCTTTGGATGTGGTGCTGAGAATCAAACCGGGGCACGCATGCCAGGCGATCGTGCTACCGCTTGAGCCACACCCCCAGCCCCAGCAAGACTTTTTTGAAAGACAAAAGGAATGAATATTAAATTCATGACAGTCTGCCACAAAGAAGGAAGTACAGTACTGGGGTTGTCACTTAATGGTGGGACTCTTATGCAGAAGGCCCTGGATTTGATCCCCAGCACCAAAAAAAAAAAGGTGGCAGGGGGACAGAGAATGGGACAGGGAGTGTGAGGAACATTGTGAAGTTTCATTCCTTTTATTTATAAATGCATATGAAACAAATGACAAAATATTACCAACAATCAGTTCTGAATGGTGAATGCATAATTCTGTATTTTTATTTTTATTTTTTTGGTACTAAAGATTGAGCCCAGGATGCTTAATCATTGAGCCACATCCTCAGCCCTTTTTATTTTATTTAGAGACAGGGTCTCACTAAGTTGCTTAGGGCCTCCCTAAACTGCTGAGGCTGGCTTTGAACTTGAGATCCCCCTGCTTAGCCTCCTGAGCTTCTGGGATTACAGGCATGTGCCATTATGCGCAGCTTACTTTTCAGGAGATAGGGCCTTGCTAAATTGCCCAGGTTGGCCTCAAATTTGAGGTGTTCCTGCCTCAGCTCCTAAGTCGCTGGAATGACAGGTGTGCACAACCACAACCGGCCGTGTGTGTGTGTGTGTGTGTGTGTGTATGTGTGTGTGTGTGTGTGTATGATTTTTTTCCAAAAAAGTATGTGTTAGGGCTGGTGGGGAATTCCAACCCTTGGAACATTTATAATTCTAAGGTAGAGATCAGCAAACCCTTTTCTGTAAAGAGCAGATAGGAAGTATTTCAGGCTTGCAGGCCTTGCGCTATCCAAGGAAATGGCTCAACTAACAGCCACAGATAGTGGTACATGAAGAGGTATAATGGGGTCCCAATAAAGCTTTATTTATAAATGCTGAAAGTTGAATTTTACATAATTTTCACGTCATAAAATATTACTATTTTGGAAAGAAAAAAAGTAAAAAATTTACTGTTTTGGTTTTCAACCATTTAAAAATGTAAAAACCATTATTAGCTGGTCTTAAAAAAAATGAGTGGTGTGCCAGATTTGGACCATGGGCAAGAAATACTTTGGCAACCATACTTAACCAAAATAGATTTTGGTGTCTTTTCCTGTTATTTGTTAAAATATACAATTCCATGTATTTACATTATGTTACTAAATGTCCTATGTTTCATTTCAACACTGTAGCTAACAGACAAGAATATGTCTGTATAAACTTAAAAACCAAGTAAGAAAGGATAAAAAGTGCAGGTAAGAATTTAAACCCGAGGGGCTGGGGATGTGGCTCAAGCGGTAGCGCGCTCGCCTGGCATGTGTGCGGCCCGGGTTCGATTCTCAGCACCACATACAAACAAAGATGTTGTGTCCGCCAATAACTAAAAAATAAATATTAAAAATTCTCTCTTTCTCTCTCTCATTCTCTCTTTAAAAATAAAATAAAATTGACACTCTTTAAAAAAAAAAAAAAAAAAAAGAATTTAAACCCGAGTCCAAGATTCACTTCCTCTTTGAAGTTTCCTGAAATGTTATGACCCAGGACCTCCTTGACTTCTCTGTCTCTCTGATCTACTGAGTTAAAGACTGTACCATTTATTTAATGCTCAGCTACCATCTTGATTTTTTCCTTCTTGACTTGCGTTTTTGTTTCTTTGTAGTGCTGGGGTTGGAACCCAGGGCCTCTGCATGCTAGGCAAGTGTACTACCACTGAGCTGCACCTCCAGTCTCACTCGGGGTTCTGACTTGCCAATAGAGCTATAAAAATCTGGCATCTAGGCAGGTACAATACCCAAAACATTTGTTTGCTGTCAACATTGTGATTGAAAGGTGTGATCTGGGAGTCAGACAGACTCAGTTCAAATCCCAGATCCATTAGTTACCAGCTCTGTGAGTTTGGGCAAGTGAGTTGATCTCTCCCAGGTTGGTTTCATCTGCTGTCAAATGGTGATAATAATAGTACCTAACTCACAGGCTTGGCATGGGGTTTAAATACCAATAATGTGTTTAAAGATATTAGCTCAGGACCTAGCACATAAGTGCTCAATGCTGCTATTAATATACTTAGCACAGGGCTAAAAATCCCATCAATTTATGTGCCTTTTTATTAAAGTGAATTAGAACAAAGTACAGAACATCATAATTGCCTGTCATTGACATTGAGCCCCTCTTAGGATAGGAATCATCCCACACAAAGAAACCATTTTCTTCTTAGAGATAGGATAATAAAAATTAGCTTTGCTTTTTGGGTCTTCCCCTCCAAGAATACCAGAAAATCCTATTCTAGGCAAACAGATCTTGTTGTCCTGACAACATAAATTGCCAAGAAAATAAGTAAACAAAGCTTTTGAATGTTATTTTTAAAGAAAACTTGAACAATACAGGGAGGGGGCAGAAATGTAAGACTTGAAAATTGTCTCGCCCACTAGAATGGCATCATGATCTCCTGTCCAGGCTTTGTCCTTCCTTCCTGTGCTCTTCTGTGTTCTTCCTCCCTGGCCTTGAACATCCAGAACCAATCCCAGCAACTCAGGAGGCTGAGGTGGAAGGATTGCAAATTCAAGGCCAGCTTCAGCAATTTAGCAAGATTGTCTTAAAATTGGGCTGGGATTGTGGCTCAGTGATAGAGCGCTCGCCTAGCACAGGCAGGACCTGGGTTCAATCCTCAGCACCACATAAAAATAAAGGCATTGTGTGGTGTCCATCTATACCTAAAAAAAACCCCAAATATTAAAAAAAAAAAAAAAATTTAAGAGCTCAGTCTAGAGCACTTGCCTAGCATATGTGAGGCACCAGGTTCAATTCTCAGCACTACATTTAAATAAATAAATTAAAGTCCATTGACAAATATAAAAAATATTTAAAAGGGGAGGCGCGGCAGCTAGAGATGTAGCTCAGTGGTAAAGCATACCTGGGTTCAATCCTCAGTACCAAAACAAAATGAAAATACCCAAAATGTCAGGGTATTCAAACACTCAAAACAAGTATAAATATCCCAGACATTTAGGTGATTGTAAAGGAAGCCCAGTGGTGAAAGAGGATCTGTGGAGCCTCTAATAACTACAACATGCTCTTCATTCTGGTCCTTACCCCTAAGGGGGCTGGGACAGGCTATACTTTCAATGCTCAGTTTCCTCACCTGTAAAATGGGGATGGCATTGAGTTTACAAGCATTAAAGATGGTATGTGTGAAAATATTTAACATTTTCTGGCTCACATTGGGTACTAGATAAATGATATTAGATGTTCAACAAACTGAAAAAGAATGTTCAGAGAAACTATTTAGTGCTTTTTAAAACTTGAGGAGAAGGCAGCTCCAGGATTAGATGACACATCAAGTAGGTCAGAATCCCAACTCTTTGAGCCACTGGTTCACAAGCTTGAGCAAGGTCTTAACTTCCTTATGCCCAGGTTCTTTATCAATGGAATTAAATGCTGTTGCCCACCTCTTAGGTTTGTGTTCATATGGGAAAAGAAAATTTGTAAATATTAGCTATTGTCATCTACCTCAGGACCAGAAAATCTCAACACCAAACCTATTGGGTAGAGTTCCCACCATGCCCTTTGGGTCAGAAAACCTTTTTCTCCTCCTTTGAGGACATATTCTGAAGGTCTCTGGTATAGACCCAAATGCCTACTGGCTAATAAGCTTCAACCAACCCCTTTTCCCCTTTAACCAGATGATAAATTCCTATACTCCTCCATTAACCCATCCATAATTATACAATTATATAATTACTCTCTTCTCCCACCAAATGTTCCACCAGAAAAAAAGCTAGTTAGGGGCTGGGTTTGTGGCTCAGTGGTAGAGCACTTGCCTAGCATGCATGAGGCACTGGGGTTTGATCCCAGGCACCACATTAAAAAATACTAAAAAAGACATTGTGTCCATCTACAATTTTTTAAAAAAATGCTGGTTAGCTGTCCACCCAGAAAGTTCTGCATTCTGAGGTCACTTTTGATATTTCCACTTTCTATTCAACCCACTATTCCCTCCTGAAGATAGGCTCCAGCCAACAGATCTGTCGACAGCAGGAAACCACAGACCAACTCTGTTAGCTTTGGATTTGAGATTTGCTTCCATGCCAAGATGAACATGGAGCCAGCTGAGAACATAGATAGTTTGTGGGTGCCAGCCATTTGGAGCTCTGTGCTCTTAAGGGCGCCAATACTTGGCTTAAGACTGCTGCCATTTTGAAATTATTTTGTGTGGGTTTGTGTGTGCATGCCATATATATGAGAACTTTTTTTTTTTTTTTTTTGGTGCCAGAGATTGAACCTGGAGTGCTTAACCACTGAGCCACTTCCCCAGCCCTTTTTGAGTCAGGATCTTCACTAAATTGCTGAGGTTAGTTCTGAATTTGTGATCCTGCTGCCTCAGCCTCCCAAGCTGCTGGGATTATAGGAATATGCCACCACGCCTGACTCTGAAATTCTCATTTTTTGTGGGGCGGAGGGTACCAAGGAACTCAGGGGCACTAAACCACTGAACCACATCCTCAGCCCTATTTTGTATTTATTCAGAGGCAGGGTCTCACTGAGTTGCTTAACACTTTTTTTTTTTTAGTTATAGATGGACATAATACCTTTCATTTTATTTTTTTTAAAATGTGCTGCTGAAGATAGAACCCAGAGTGAGCACTCTACCACTGAGCCATGATCCCTGCCCAGCTCCTTGCTTTTGCTGAAGCTGGCTTTGAAATCACAATCCTCCTATCTCAGCCTCCCACACACACAGGTGTGTGCCACTGTACCTGGCTAAGAAATTCTCATTTTTAACAGAGGCGTTCCTTTGTTCCTCACAAATTCCACAGTTGGTCCTGGTTGGGTTTGATGATTTCTGGTATTTGATACCTGTGGGATCAGCTAACAACCTGATTCCATTTCTTGGACCTCATTCTGCAGAGGCAGAGTGGTTACAGCCACTTCTTGGATTGGATCTTACTTAATATGCACTGATCAAAAATAACATCATGGGGGCTAGAGTTGAGGCTTAGCGGTAGAACACTTGCCTTGCATGTGTGAGGGACTGGATTTGATCCTCAGCAACACATAAAAATAAACAAAATAAAGGTACTGTGTCCATCGATAACTAAAAAATTATTTTAAAAACATAACATCATAGGTCTAGGGGGTATAGCTCAGTAGTAGAGCTCTTGCTTAGCACATGAGAGGCCTTGGGTTCCACCCCTAGCAACTCCATATCCCTCCAAAAGACACCAGATGAGAAAATACATTTGAAACAAATAAATGTAAAGAAATATTTTAAACATCAACACACCAAATTAATGTTTCTACCTCCACACTAAATGTTTCCGGAGCAGACGTCTTTTGGCCAGAAAACATTCTAATAGATGCGAGTTTTTTTTTTTTTTTTTTCACTGCTTCAGAAAGAGCTCTGGAGAGAAACTGTTTCTCATTAAAAAGTTTAAATTTAACTGAAAAAGAGGCAATGACAAATCTGCAAATTTTGGTTGGCTGTTCGTTGCTTTATCAGGGCTGTATGGGCATAGCTGCAGCCTTAGACTTGAAATACAGGCATTTTTCTGTTCATACTCAATAGGAAATTCATGAACAGACAGCAGTAACTGGCCCTGCTTGACTACAGGGATGAACTGTAAATTATGCACACTGTATGTTTGGTGAGAATATCTACGCACGTCTGAGCTTTGAAACCTTTCTCAATTTATAATCACCTTTTCATGAATTCCTAGACTTAATTATCAAAAACCCCTTATTTATATAGTTAAATAGAAAAAGCATACCCATACAAAAGGTATTAAAAAAAGCCAACCCCTAAGAAATGGCTGAAATAGGATTCTTATCATTGGTCTAAAAACAAATTGGGGGGCAGAGTACCAGAGATTGAACTCAGGGACACTTGACCATTTGGTCACATCCTTGGACCTATATTGTATTTTATTTAGAGACAGGACCTCACTGAATTGCTTAGTGCCTCGCTGTTGCTGAGGATGGCTTTGAACTCATGATCCTCCTGCCTCAGCCCCCCAAGCTGCTGGGATTTCACGCATGACACGCCCACCTTAAAAAACAATTTTTTGAAAGTCTTTTTTTTGGCAGTGGTGGGGATGACATCTAGGGCATCCTGCATGCTAGGTAAGAGCTACACCCTTAACTCCCCTGTCCTTATTAATCTCTGGGGTGGACATGTGCTTATGAGCACATGTGAACCACCAGACCCACTCAGGCCAACTAAAGGAGAAGGAAAATCCCTTCATTTGCCCTTACCCTCCTACCAAACATGCATGTGGAAACACTTTATATGCTGCATAAAATTTCCTTCCTCTCAGAAGGAAATCCAAGCCTCATGAAAACCTTTGGGGAGACCCACCCACTCCCCAAGTAGCTCCTCTCTGTTCACATGTGGTAAACAGATTTATATATATAAAGATACATTTGGGGCTGGGTGTGGTGGAACACCGCTGTGATCCCAGTGGCTTAGGAGGCTGAGACAGGAGGATCTCAAGTTGAAAGCCAGCTTTAGCAATGGCGAGGTGCTAAGCAACTGAGTGAGACCTTGTTTCTAAATAAAAAATACAAAAAATAGGGCTGGGAATGTGGTTCAATCCCCAGTAGCTTTGATCCTCAGCAGCACATGAAAATAAACAAAATGTATTGGCAATTCTGCCCAGAGAGAACCTTATCTCAGACACCTGAGCTAACTGGTTGGCAAATCAGCTGTTACATAACAAAAAGTTGGTGTCCTTTGCTACCAAAAGGAAATAAAAGGGGGAATAAAACAAATACATACTTTCTAGCAATCAAAAAAGACCAACTGATCAGAACATAGTTTATTAACAAGATAGGGTGTCATGGATACACCATTGATATGGTGGGTGGAGCACAAAGTCTGTCTTAAACTCTGGCCATAGGCCAGTAAAGATGTGTTCTCTAGAGATGGTTTATCAAAGGCACCCCATGGGAGGGCAGTTCCTGATGCAGCTGTCGGAAGAGCATCGCACACCGGTTCCTCTCCTGTGTCTTCCCCAGGGTGTGGTACAGTCTGGCCTGGAAGTAAACGACGTCCCTAATTCGCTCTTTGCAGTCAACTTTTGCAAAATAGTTCTTGGCTTCATTGAGGTTCTCGATGGCGGCCTCCAGAGCTGATAGAGAGTGGGTAAAAGGTCATACACATTTACTCAATATTTTTCTTTTCTTTCCTTTTTTTTTGGTACTAGGGATTGAACTCAGGGGCGCTTTACCATTGAGTCACATCCCCAGCCCTTTTTATTTTTTGAGATAAGGTCTTGCTAAGTTGCTTTAGGGCCTTGCTAAATTGCCAAGGCTGGCTTTAAACCTGTGGTCCTCCTACCTCAGCCTGGAATTATAGGCATGTGCCACCCCATGCCCGCTTGGTAAAGTATTTTTAAAAAATATTTTTAGTTGTAGATGGACATCATACATTTTATCTATCTATCTATCTATCTATTTATTTATGTGGTGCTGAGGCTCAAACCCAGTTACTCACATGTGCAAGGCAAGCACTCCACCACTGAGCTACAACCCCTGCCCTCCTTGGTAAGGTTTTAAAACAGATTTTAAGCCTTGGAGGTTAAAATTGCCACTCAGTTGCCCCTAACCCTCCTACTAAACATGCATATGAAAGCATTTTAAAATGCTTATAAAATTTTAAGGAAATATTTGTGAACACTCAGAACTTACTGTCCCCATTTTAATGTCTTTTCCTCTTCTGAGTCCTAAATTTTAAAAGCTTTCATGAAAATGAGCAATGCCTAACAATCTTTGCAGTTTCCTACCTTCTGCTTTCTTTGGTGGATCATAGGAAGCTGCTGAAGCCACCTGGCACTTGGCTACTAAGAACATGGCACGGCCTTTGTCCAAGATAGCCCCATCAGCCAGGATGGGCTCAATGGCCATGTGGAGGAGGGTTAAGGCTTGTTCTGGGATTCCAAGGATGAGCTGAAAAAGAAACACCACGGCACTGTACACACCATGCCCACCATGCTGCTGGGAAGAGTGGTTTCTGGCCGTCCTCATGACACTCTAAGCTTATTTTCTCCCTGACATATACTGCATTATGGCAGGCACCACACTCCTGCAGTAGGGAGTAGTTACTCACATGTGCAAAAGTTCTGTCTTTACAAAGCTTCAGAATTGATATCCTTTAGATTGGTGATTCTGAGAGTTTGATCTCTTATGAATTACTGGGAGGAGAATAACAACTAAGAAAATCTAACTCAAAAAGTGTAGAGTGAAAGAATGGCAAGGGAATTAAAATAATGAACTAGAAAATAGAAAACATCTATTTAACACAAAAGAACGCAATAATGAAGGAACTGTGGTTCAAAGAAGGTATGATATATAGAAACAAATAGCAAATTAAAAGCAAGTCCTTTATTTACATTCAATGACACTGAGTGACAATGAATATAAATAGATTAAATGAATTAAAAGAAATTCATAGAATGGATTTTAAAAATTATCCAACTATATGCTGTATATAAGAGACTCACTTTAAATTAAAAGGCACAAATAAGTTGAAAGTAAAATGACAGAAACATATTCAATGCAAACAGTAACCAAAATAGAACTAAGTGTCTATATTAATAATCAAGCAAAATAACCTCGTTCAAAAACTGCTATAAGAGAAAAAGGCCATTATATGCTCATGAAAGGATTAATTTATCAAGATATAACAACTGTAAACATATATACACTACAAAGTCTGAACATATACAAAATCTAAAAACAGGCAGAACCGGAGGTAGAAATAGACAATTCAACAATAAAAGCTAAAGAGAGCTGGGTATGGTGGCGCACACCTGTAATCCCATCTGCTCAGGAGGCTCACGAGTTCAAAACTAGCCTTAGCAACAGCGAGGCACTAAGCAACTCAGTGAGACCCTGTCTCTTAAAAAAAAAAAAAAAGACCTCAGTGTGTGCAATATCTCACTTTTCAATAAAATAGTAGATAGGGGCTGGGGATGTGGCTCAAGCGGTAGCACGCTCGCCTGGCATGCGTGCGGCCCGGGTTCGATTCTCAGCACCACATACCAACAAAGATGTTGTGTCCGCCGAAAACTAAAAAAAAATAAATATTGAAATTCTCTCTCTCTCTCTCTCTTTAAAAAAAAAAAAAAAGAAAAGAAAATAGTAGATAGAAGATCAGTAAGGAACCAGACGACCTAAACAGACATCTAACAAGCACATCATCAATGATATCAGAATACAAATTCTCAAGTACATATGTAATATATTCCAGGAGAGACCATATGTTAGGCTACAAAATAACAGTAAATCCCCCCCACACACACACACTTTTTGATACCAGGGATTGAACTCAGGGGCACTCAACCCCTGAGCCACATCCCCAGCCCTATTTTGAATTTTATTTAGAGACAGGGTCTCACAAAGTTGCTTAGGGCCTCACCATTGCTGAGACTGGCTTTGAATTTGCGATCCTACTGTCTCAGCCTCCAGAGCTGCTGGGATTACAGGCGTGCGTCACTGTGGCTGGCACCCCAACATTCCCTTCCTTTCTTTAAATATTTTTATTAGTTGGTCATGGACCTTTATTTTACTTATTATTTATATGCAGTGCTGAGAATCGAACCCAGTGCCTCGCACATGCTAGACAAGACCTCTACCACTGAGCCAAAACCCAAGCCCCCAACCCTTTTTTGTGTGTGGTGCTAGGACTAAACCTAGGGCTTCACTCACACGGCAGACAAACAACTCGGCAAACTTAAAAAGAATGGAATGATGAAACGACTACATGAAATGAAATTAGAAATTAACAGAAGGAAATTAGGAAATTCGAAAATACCTGGAAATTAAACACACTCTTAAATAACCAAAGGAAAAATCACAAGACAAATTAGAAAATGCTCTGAGACATATAAATACACAACTTAACAACAAACAACTTTTGAAATTTATAAGATGAGGTAAAAATTCATGGGATGCAGTTCTCAGGGAAATTTTTAACTGTAAAGGCACACATTACAAAACAAAGATCAAGAAAGATCTCAAATCAACAAGCTAATCTTCCACTTTAAGAAACTAGCAGGAGTAGAGCAAATTAAACTCACAGCTAATAAAGGCAAGGAAATAATGATGTTAGTGGAGACAAACAAAATAGAGAATTAAAAAGCAAGAGAGAATCAATAAAAGTTCATCCTTCAAAGAGATTAGCAAAATCAACAAACTGAGTCAGATTGACCAAGAAAAAGGAGGCGGCACTGGGATTGATCCTCAGCACCACATAAAAAACAAACAAATAAAAGATTTAAAATGGAGCTTTAAAAAAAAAAAGAGGGGGGGATTCCGCCTTTTGGGTCCCCTTCTTCCTCTCGGGGGAAGTCTTTTACTTCCACTTCTACTCTTTTACTTCCACTCTAACAACAAAAAAAAAGATATCTGAACAGACCTACAGAAAGTAAAGAAATTGGAAGAGGTGGAAAAGAAGGAAGAGGAAGTGGTGGTACAGCAGTAATCAAAGAGGCAAGAAAGGGAAGGAAGAAATTGAATCAATAACCAAAAAGAAGCAGTGACAAGGAAAAGGTAGGAGCCAACTCTGCCAAACTTAAAATAAAGATATTGTGTCCAACTACAACAACAACAAAAAAATTATTTAAAAAAAAAAAAAAGGGTTAACATCAATTCTTCTCAAACTCTTCCTAAAAACAGAAAAGGAAGACACATTTCCTAACCCATTTTGTGAGGCCATTATTACTTTAATGCCAAAACCAGTGCTGCTGGGTTTGGTTTGCTAGTTTTTTCTTGAGAATTTTTGCATAAATGTTCATATGGGATTTCAAAAACATTTTAAATATACATTTTTAGTTGTTGATGGATCTTTATTTTATTCATTTATTTGTGTGCAGTGTTGAGGGCTGGGGTTGTAGCTCAGTGGTAGAGCGCTTGAGCACATGTGAGGCACTGGGTTCAATCCTCAGCACCACATTAAAAAAATAAATAAAATAATGGTAATATGTCCATTTAAAAAAATTTTTTTTTTTCAAAAAAAAGAATATATACAGATGGTCAATAAGCTCATGAAAAGATGCTCAACATTACTGGTCAGAAGGGAAGTGAACAGAAGCACAATGATATACCAGTCCACTAGGAAGAAGACAGCAATAAAAAACAGAAAATGACAAGCACTGGCAAGACTGTGGAGATTACATTCTGACCTTGCAGGTTGGAATATAAAATGATGGGATGCAGTCATTATGTACCATTTAGCACCATTTGTGCCAAAAATATTTTGGCAGTTTCTCAAAAAATCTAACTAAATGATATGACCCAGCAATTCCATCTACCCAAGAGAACAGAAAACAGGTATTCAAACAAAAACTTCCCCTTGAACATGAAGAGCAGCTATTCAGAACATCTAGAAATTCAAAACAATCCAAATGTCCATCATCTGATGCAGGCACAAACAAAATGCAGCCTCTGCATATCATGGAATATGATTCAGACATTAAGAAGGATGAAGCCTGAGAACAGTCTGCTAAGTCAAAGAAGCAAGACACAGAAAGACCACATAGTGAAACGTCTCCAATAGCCAAATACACAAAAATAGAAAGCATTAGTGGTTGCCAAGGGCTGGAGGAAAGGAGGGAGGATTTAGGAGTGAATGTTTTAATATACAGTTTCCTTTTTGTATCATGAAAATAACTCTGGAATTAGACAGTTACAATGGTTGTACAACACTGTCAATATTCTCAAAATTACTGAATTGTACATTTTTATTTAATATTTTATTTTTTAGTTTTAGTTGGACACAATATCTTTATTTTTATGTGGTGCTGAGAATCGAACCCAGTGCCTCGCGCATGCCAAGCGAGCGCTACCACTTGAGCCACATCCTCAGCCCCTGAATTGCATACTTTTAATGGTTAAAATGGTAAATTTATCTTAACAAGAAATAAGAATCACTGATGAATTTGGCTTATAATGAACAGATTGCTAGACTCTATCCCTAGAGATTCTGACTCAGGAGATCTAAGACAAGCCCAGGTATGTGGATATTTTTAAAATCTCCCCAGGAATTCTATGAACCTCTGCTTTAGCCAATTCCTCAAGTGATTCCCCTCCCCCGGCTCCCTTTCTTCCTTCTGCACCAGGGATTTAACTTAGGGGTGCTTTACCACTGAGCAATATCTCCAGCCCTTTTTCTGATTTAAAAAAAAAAAAATTATATATATATATAAATTTTTTAAGTTATAGACAGACACAATACCTTTATTTTCATGTGCTGCTGAGGATCAAACCCAGTGTCTCATACTTGCAAGGCAAGTGCTCTACCACTGAGCCACAATCCCAGCCCCTCCCCCACCCCTTTCTTGAGACAGGGTCTTACATAGGTTCCTGGGGCTGGCCTTGAACTTGCAATCTTCCTGCCTCATTCTCCTGAGTGGCTTGGGATTACAGATGTATGCCACCATGCCTAGCCTCAAGTGGGTTTTAAATTGACTGAATTGCTCAACAATATTTACTAGGTATAGGTCCTGCTAGGTATCAAGGGATATAGCCATGAATAGAAAGTCCATCATGGCCTTTACCAGGGGAGAATAAAAAAGACATAAAATATAATCTGATTTTGAAAACTTTTCAGGGCTGAGGTGTAGCTCAGTGTAGAGTATTTTGCTTAGTTAGCATCTAAGAGGCTCTAACACACACATAAAAAGAAACAAACTTTCAACATATAACTCATTTTCTCTCTTTTTTTTTTTTGCCTAATGAACTTATTGAAATGGGAGGGGTTTTATTTATTTAAATTTGAAGAAATGTTAATATGTGTGTATTATTACATACAATCTTATTCTACATTTAACAATTTTATTTATTTATTTATTTTTGTTGCACATGGACACAATGCCTTCATTTTGTTTATTTTTATGTGGTGCTGAGGTTTGAACCCAGTGCCTCACACATGCTAGGCAAGCACTTTATCACTGAACCATAACTCTAGCTCAACTTAGATTTTTGGCGGTGCTGGGGATTGAGCCCAGAGCTTTGTGAATGAGAGGCAAACACGTACAACTGAGCTGTATCCCCAGCCCCTCTTTTTATTTTTTATTTTGAGAAAAAGACTTGCTAAATTGCCCAGACTGGCCTTGATCTAGTGATCCTCTTGCCTCAACCTCCAAATAGCTGGGATCAGAGATATGGGCCACTACACTGGACCTCTTCTCTATATTCACATTCCTTTGTTGCTAAACCAAGTATCACTCTGTGCCAGCTACTAATTACAATGATAGAAGTGTCCTCACTGAAGAGGGGAGTCCCCTTTACTAAATGCACATATCAGGAAAGTCAGTGCTGCTGGAAAGTGTCACCTTGTCAACGGGTTCACAATTCTACAGGTGTCCTTGGAGGGCTTGCACATGGAGGCTCCCTTTCCAGACTCCACCACTGAGCTACACCTCAGCCCTGAAAATTATTAGCCCTCAATATTACTCTTTTCAATACCAAAAAAGTAGTAACTGACTCACCAGTTATTAAAGCACAAATGTGCTATAAAAACAGAGATCAGCTTACCTGGGCAAAAGCCAAATTCAGCACGGTTTCAGAGGCCAAGTACTGTAACCGATACTCCTTGGAAAGGGCCAGAGCCTGCAGCAGCACAGGCATCGCAATGGTAGGGGAGGAAGATCGCCAATACAGCTCTGCCACCGAAAGCAGGACACTACAGCAAAGAGGAAAACATGGGATGAGAAGATCCACCACACAATCTCCATGAAAGGCACAAGAGACTCCTTACCTGATCACCATTTCTGTGTTCTTTAATTTCTGACAGTATGTCAACAATTTTTGTAAAAGCTTGTGTGCCTCTGACATTTGGTTCTGAGCTTGTAGTACAACTGCTTTTCTGAAACAGAATCAAAATAAACACAAGTAGTTCTACTGATGCTTGCAAGTGTTTTAACTATAACCACTTCAGGGGTAAGACTCTATTTCCTCAGTTAGAGTGTAACCTCCCAAGGGGAAAACTGCCTATTTTAATTTTTTGTTCAAAGAAAAAAATACAAACAAAAAACCCTGTATGTGTGTATAAATGTATATGTGCAAGCATATACATGTATATGCATGCCAGAAAAAAGTTAAGAATTACAGTTATTGCAATATTAGTGACTATCTTAGAAAACAAAACTGCAGTAAAATTAAGCCATTTAAAAATTATTTTATGGGCTGGGGATGTGGCTCAAGCGGTAGCGCGCTCGTCTGGCGTGCGTGCGGCCCGGGTTCGATCCTCAGCACCACATACCAACAACGATGTTGTGTCCGCCAATAACTAAAAAATAAATATTAAAAAATTCTCTCTCTCCCTCTATCACTCTCTCTTAAAAAAAAAATTATTTTATTCTAGGATTAAAGTTTTCCAACTTTCTTACCTATATACACCTTCTATGCCATTAAGAGCTGTGATTCCTGTGACAAGTGAATCAGCCAAATGATATTTGCCATCATTCATTGCTCTGTCAAATTGTATTTTTTGATCACATAGCATCCATAACTAATAAGGAAAAAAGAATTAAGCATCAAATGACAAATGTTAACATTATTAGCCAATGAGGACACAAAAGTATTTTATAAGTATTTACTTAGCAAATATCCTTACTGTAATTCACACATATTCCCTTTTTTGAGATTAAAGTTTTATAATATTTCAAGCTTGCATGAAAGCATGAAGAACAAAATAACAAATATTTAACAAATATAATAATGTGCCACCAATTAACTTTATCAACTCACATATCGCTTTTATTAGCTCACGTATTTACTCCAACACTGTGACATACTATTGGAGTTCTTCGCAAATTCCATTTCCTCTCACTTTTTCAAGTAGCAAGCACTCAGTTCGGTGTCTGCTATTCCCATTCCTATTCTTTTATAACACATATACTTACCCTTAAACGCTCATAGTATAAGCCTGTATGTTTTTGTTTGTTTTGTGGTACCAGGGATACAACTCAGGGCCTTACGTACTGAGCCATATCCCCTGCCCTTTGTATTTTTTATTTTGAAACAGGGTCTCACTAAATTGTTCAGGTTGGCCTAGAACTTTCAATCCTCCTGCCTCAGTGCTGGGATTACAGGTGTGTGCCACCACACCTGGGGAGCCTGTATTTTTTTAAGCTTTGTACTAAAAATAAATAATATCACCCTATATGTGTCCTTTAACAATTTCATTTTTAACTCAATATTTTTCTTTCTTTTTTTTTTTTTCCTTTTAGGTACTGGGGATTGAACTCAGGGGCACTCAACCACAGAGCCATATCCCCAGCCCTGTTTTGTATTTTATTTAGAGACAGAGTCCCACTCGAGTTTTTTAATGCCTCACTTTTACTGAGGCTGGCTTTGAACTCACGATCCTCCTGTCTCAGACTCCAGAGCTGCTGGGATTATAGGCATATGCCACTGCACCTAGCTCAATATTATTTTTCTGAGGGAACATTGTAAAATATCCTGCTTTTTGTTACAGTGGAAAAACATTGTTTTCAGAAGTAAACTCAAGATCATGATGGTTACCTGGGCATGTTGGGTATTAGGTGGGAATCGTTCCTTCAAGTGCTTTAATACTTCAGCAGCTGCGGCAAAACAGCCCTAAAATCAAAGGACAGGTTTTGATTCAGATGTGTTGAAACCACATCTGAACACCACAGGCAGGTCCACACGGTCCCTAACTCTTGACACAGCCAGTGAGAAGACACTAGGCAGACTGTGGAACTGCATTTCTAAGGGCTGTTCTTTTAAAGGTTCTAATGAATTTCGTTCATTTTCAAAAACGTTAAGAAAATTATCATGTAAGATATGTTTTTTTCTAGGAAAAAAATTACAAAACGTGTAAATAGTAAGAAAAGACAAATTACTTTTAATTCCATGAAAGCTAATCACAGTTCATGTTTTGGCATACATACCTCCTATGCTTCTTTTACTCATATACATATTAAATACATAAATATTCCAAAAATACCTATCTATACATGTTATTTTTGTCAATTATGTATAACACTACCAACATGGTAGTCACTCAATAAAAATTTTTTAATAAATTAATCTTTCCAGTGTCCATAAATGAAACCTGTACCACCATAATATATTATTAGGCAAATTAATTGTGGTACATCAAAATAACCTTTTAGGTTTGGATATTTTGGTTGCTTTTAATTTTTCCATTTAAAAAAATATTATAATGAATATCTTGATGCCCAGTTTGCATGATGTCCAATTATTTCCTTAGAATTAAACCAGAGAAGTAGAAATGATGGGCATTTTTAAGTTCTTTGATATAGGTTAGTAATTACCCTCTACAGCCGCACCAGTATTTTTGTAGCAGCATCCTATCCCTTCTTCCCCCCTAATAGTTTTGCATCTTGGCCTGATACTGAAAACTACTATTCCATTGTTTAATTCTTCCACAACTAGGCTGAAATTGATTTTTGGTCATTTAGGCCATTTATGCTTTTTCTGTGAATACTATTCATATTATTTTTATACTCATATACTATCAAACCCCAACTCTTATTAGGTAATGCACACGTTGTAAGTGGAAATTATACTGAATTACAATAAAGATCGTTAATATTTGTTCTTATGATTTTAACTGGCCAATCTTTTGTTTTGGTAGTAACGGGGATTGAACCAGGGCTGCTCTCCCACTGAGTACAATCCCAACCAGTGTTATTTTGACACAGGGTCTCACTAAGTTGCCCAGGCTGGCTTTGAACTTGCAACCATCCTGCCTTAGCCTGTGGTGGGATGACAGATGTGCTATCACGCTGGTCTTAATTGGCCAACCTCGCAACGTATTTTCATGACTGTCACAGTGAGCTAAACATATGGATAGATACAGGCCAAGCAGAGACACCTTAAATTGTATACCCAAAACACTCCCATTGTGCCCTGTTACACCCAAGGCTAAGAGAGGACCCAGAACTACTCAGAGAACACAAAAGGGGCTGGCAACCTTAGAAAAAGAACTAACTCTACTCCCTCTGGGTTGCAGCAGGGAGCTCCACGAGCAGTTCAGAGTCCCTAACTAGTTCTTTTTTTTTTTAATATTTATTTTTTAGTTGTAGTTGGACACAATATCTTTATTTTATTTTTATGTGGTGCTGAGGATTGAACCCAAGGCCTCGCACGTGCTAGGCAAGCGCTCTACCACTAAGCCACAATCCCAGCCCCCAGAGTCCCTCATGTCTTTACAGGTTCTACCCAAGCACTGCCACACCAAAAACATAGTGCAGCATCTAGTTTATTTGGAGTTCAGTTTAAAAAGCAGACAAAGGAAATGAAACACAGACTCATCATAAAGCTGCCTTCTCCACAGTAGGCAAAGCTTAATTTCACAGGTGCAAGTCTAACCTGTATAATTAAAAATGTGACAGTCATCAACCCAGGGAGTATATTCACATGCTTCATGTTCTAAAACTAGAAAAGTCTTTCTAAAGCAGGCAGGAGAAGGGGAGAAAAGGACAAGTCTTGAAACAACACTTTAAAGGCGAATTAAATGGCATTGAACTATATCTCAATAGAGCTGTAGATAAAGTCACAGGAGGCTCATGCTAAACATCTGAGTGTTCACTGACTCCCTCATTAACAAGTGCTCCACTTACCCAGGACACAGAATGAAAAACAGTGGTACTGAAAGTTCCAATGCCATTAAGAAGGAAAAAACAAGATGTGGACATGAAACATTCCTGGGGGAAAGTGAACAGCAAGCATTGCTGGTCTGCTCTTTTGACCTGGTATTGCCCAAGATGTGTGGGCACAGGAACAGGAAGGAAGTAGTCCAAGGGCACAGTGGCATCCAAGAGCCAGAGCCCAGCTACTGAAAGGACTAAAGTGCTAAAATGTGCTCAGCAGAGGGGAAGTGTTTCCAGACTTCTGAAAGGGGTGGAAACCACCCTTCAGTCTTCACACTGGGATGAAGGAATACTGAGCATTATGAAACAATCTAACAATAATGTACACCACAAAACTATCAAGAAAAATAATGTGATCAAGGAAATGTACTTATAGACATAGTATGTTCAGTGAGATGGAACATACACTAAGATGCAGGCTTCCCGATCTCTCTCTAATCACCCCCAAAAAATTTTCACCACAGGGAAATTTGCTAGAGCAGCATGAGAGATGCTATAATTCATCCCTTTTAAAGAGAATCAAATAAAAGGAGTCGGGCTCTAAGTCAAGGTTATGCTCAATTGATACCACTCCTCTCTGGGGTCAACCAGACTTGACTGGAGACAGGACTGACACATACTGGTAGCTGGCATTGAGCCAGCTCTCTGGACCTCAATCTCTTGTTCTGTGAAACAGGGGTAATGATAAAGCTGACTTCATGGGCTGGGGCTCAGTGATAGAGTGCTAGCCTCGCATGTATGATGTACCAGGTTCGACTCTCAGCACTACATAAAAATAAATAAATAAATGGTGTCCAGCTACAACTTAAAAAAAAAAAATTGCTGACCTCATGAAGCTACTAGAAGGTTCTGTAAGATAATACATAAAATAACAAAGCACTGGCCTGGCACAGAACAAATGTGAACAAACATTAGCTATTATCATTTTAGCTATCCATTCATTAGTCTCTTCCCCTTTCATTTAAACACAAACCTGTACTTCACATTTTAATGATTCCTTTTTGTTCTATTTTTTTTAATGGAACTAGCCAACCTCTTACTTCCTATACTAATGTCAAAAAAAGATCCCAACTTCAACACATCTTGCAGACTCCAGCTTTAAATCTTTTTCCATAAGTGGGATTTCACTTGACTCACAACACCGAGACCCATTCAAGACACATGCAGTGATTTTTTTAAGCACTAAGGGAGAGAAGTGGCAGATCCTCCAGTACTCCAGAAGCATACTGACCTTACCACCTGTGCTACAATATGGACGTGAAATGTCCCCCAAAGGCCTATATGTTAAGAGGCTTGGTTCCCAGCCTGTAGTGCTGTTGGGAGGTGGCAGAACCTTTAGAAAATGGAGCCTAGTGGAAGGAAGTTAGGTCATTGGAGGCATACCCCTGAATGCAACATTTGGACCCACACCCATCTGTCTCTTGGCTTCTCAGCTGCCATGAGGTAAGGTATATAGACTCCTCCGTTGTGTTTCCACCTTGATGTATGGGGCTACTACAGGCCCAAAGAAATAGGGCCAAGTGACCATGGGCTAACCTCTGAAGCCATGAATCAAAATAAATCTTCCCTTCTTTTAAGTTGATTATCTCAGGTATTTTATCACAGAGACAAAAAGCTAACCCAATCTGCCTACCTGCTCTGCGTGTAGCTCTGCAAGATGACAGAGCGCGACAGCAAAGGACTCTGTGTTGTTCTGCTGCACTCCGGAATTCACTGACTCCAGGCTATTCATGCTCAGCAACATCTGGGCTTGCTGCAGTGCCATAGTGCTGGGTGAGGAGAGGGAACAGGATTTCCCTTCAGACAACAGGCCCAGACTACCCCTTGGCCATAACCTACAGTTATCTTAAGTGGAAACACAAGGAAATTAACCCCTCTGCAGGCTCAGGCCATGTAGAAGCAACTACCTCCCAACACCAACTCTCCGGCCCTTAAGTCAAGGAGAGCAGAAAAGTATCCTAGATGTAAGGCCCCCAGGAAATGTGGAGTGGTTACAGCAGAGCTGGGAGCTCCAAGTTCCCAGATCCCCCGCCCCCTACCTCCCCACCCTCAATTTCCCCTGAGGTCACAGAATGCTAATTAGGTTTCACGGGTAAATGCAGACCCGATGCCATCCTGGCACCGGCTGCTCTGGCAATGCAAGCAGTGGCCAGTGTCGGCAGCTGTTTCAGAGCACGCCGTGCCAAAAAATTATCTGAAATACAAAAACAAGACTGGTAAAAGAGGCACTTCCTTTTATTACTGAATTCCTAGAAATAGCAGATTGTCTAGGTAAAAGGCAAGATAGTGACAGGGCTCCAGGGTTACAATCTAGTTAAGTTTACTTCCAAGCTAAAGGTGGCTAAGTGGAAGAGGAAAAACATGAGGCTAGAAACATTCCAGACAAAACACCTTGGGTAACAGAATAGGTGCAAGGAATGAAGGACGCTCAACTTGCGGGAGGAAGGCCATGCAACCTACAAACTAGAAGAGAGGTTCTTGTTGCAAAGCAAAAGACTAAACGCTTGGGATCAGAAGATCTGTGTTTGAGACACTGGTCAACTACATTTGAGATCTTGGGAAAATGTGAACCAGAAGGAGATCACCCATCAGTTATTCACAGAGCAGTTGGCAGGAGTAAATAATGTGCATGGGGAAAAAAACCTTGCAAAGGTCGTGCAAACTACAAAATGTTTTCAGATTTCAAAGCATTTTATCTAATCCCCTGCATGAACAACTTCCAAAGGTGGTTAAAAAAAACCTTGTATGTCTGGCCTTTCATAGAACCAGTGTGCTAGCTCCTGCTAACCTAGATTCCTGTGAATCTGAAGGATTCACACCACCAAGGTCTTGGCAATGTGCCTAAAAACCTACCTGCGGCCATAAAGTCTCCAGATGGCCGTTTTCTGGGCGATGCTGATATCGATGAGCTCCGACAGGCTGTGTTTCCAGTGCAGGAGGTCAGAGTCCTTTAGGGCATCCATCAGTTTGTTGGCCGTCTTCCCAGCAAAAGCTCTCTGTTGAACAAGGGACTGTATTCCCAGGGAGGCGAGGTACTAAGGGGACAGATATACCCACGACCCAAGATAGAGATTACATGACAGAATTTGCTTTGCTCTTCAGAAATGTGGTGGATTTCACATTTCAGCACATGCACAGTGATAGCTCTACTTAAAAGGAAAGTACCTACAACCTGACCTTAACCCTGACCCATGTGAGATGTGTTGCTGAAAAACTAAGGCTGGAAGAGAAGCAGAGGATACACAGGAAAGAGCCAGGGCTTTGGCATTAGGTGAACCTGGACTTAATCACTGCCTCTGCTACTTACTGTGTGACTTAGGGCCAGTCACTTAGCTTCTTAGCTAAGCCTCAGCTTCCTCATCTGTAAAATGGGCATCAAACCTATCATAAAGAATTGTTGTAAGGATTACAATGAAATAATATGTCAAACAGTGCGGGGCACATTAGGTTATAGGAGATCAAAAGAGGATGCCTATCAAGAGCAACAAATTATCTTCTCATTATCTACTAGTATAATCTTCAAGGATGAAAGCTCAACTAGAAAGAGTCAGCTTAAATCCATAGCAAAAATTGAACTTAAGAAATCTATCATTTATTTCAAGGAGCCACTTCATTTCTAGCATGTTAAGTTTCCTTTCTGAGAAGTAAATCACACGGATGATTTACAGACTTAAGAAGCATGTGCGCTAAATGACTGCACATAACCACTTTCGTTTTTACTGAAGATTCTAAGACAGAAGCTTAAACAGTTCTACTTCCTATGATCCAGTATGTGGTAAATGTTTCTGAGAGAGACTAAGGTTCTTCAAGCAACAGTAATCTCAACTTTCAGTCATTACTACCTCCTGGAAACAGACTATGACCTAGTAATGCCCTCAGTATAGGTCACTGAGGACTATAATTCAGGTCCTTTCCCGTCACTCAAAATGAGAAAGGACAAATTTGCCTGTCAGGTTTACTGGTTCTTGGATTTGAATATGGTTTAAAACAAGGATCAGCAAACTTGTTCTAAAGGATTAGAAAGCAAATAATTTAAGTTTTGCAGGCCATATTTGGTTCCTCTTACATAATTTGCTATGTCTTTTACTCCACAACCATTTAAAAATGTAAAACCCATTCTTAACTTGAAGGCAATACATAAGCAGGCAGAACACCATATCTGGCCAACAGGCTGTAGAGTTTGCCAACCCCTGGTTTAAAAATAAAGACATCCTGGACTGGGGATATTGATAAATGCTTGCCTAGCACTTGTGAGGCCCTGGGTTTGATCCCCAGCACCACTAAAAAACACCTTTCCTAAAAATCTTCCTAAGTGTCTAGGTGCTAAGTAAATGTTGCTCAATAAACTAAACAAAGATCTCTTAACAAAGCAATAGAGCTTCCACAGATGATGTTAATAAAAGGAACAGAGAGAAACCTACCAAACAGAATTTAGTAGTTTGATTAATAGTTAAAGTCAGAGAAAACTACCACGTCATAATACCCGTCCTAACCCTATCACTGGTTCATGACAAAGGTGGGTGGAAAAGAGACAAAGGCTCAACACCACTTATTTAAACAATCTCACAGAAAGATGAGCCTTACCGGTAACCCAAAATGTACTGCTTTCTTCACAGAATGCTCCAGCAGAACATAGCTATCGGATCTCTTCTGCCCCAGCACATAAAGCCAGCTCTGGCAAGAGACAATCACCAAATTATATCATAACATGGCTAATGTTCTAGTGAAATATCAATATGGTCACAAGAATTAAAAAGGGAAAAAATAATCCCCCTAAAATACTATCACAAATTATTATCCTAAATGAAACCTATCAAACTGAAATAAACAAGTCACAGCTTCCTTTGATAGTGGCTGAGTGGCAGGTGTTTCAGAGAAAAGCACAAAGTCCCCAAGTGGCCTTTGAGAAATGAGATTCTCAGGTGATCCTCAAATGACTTCTGCTATTCTAGCTGTATTTCATGATTATATTTACAGAAATGTCTCACCCAGTTACTAGGTGTAACATACATCTTTTTGTTAATGCCAACATTAAATGTGATAGTTGATATTTACTTTTATTATGGTAAGTTGCATTAAAATATGAAGACAGGAAATGCCCCCAAAGCAGAAAAGGTAAACAAACATGGGTTGCCCTTTCTGAACCTCCCACCACCAAAGAAGTTTCCCTTCATTACTGAAGAACTTTGCTCCAACTGCAAAACAACTTGGTTCAAACGAGGCCTTTGGAAGGCCACCTCGACCCATGAGCAAAATCCCAAGACCAGAGGACGGCCTCACCAAACAGTGCTGGAGACACACGTGATCGTTGGACTCCTGGGCAATCCTAATTGCCTCCTGCAGGGCGAGCTCTGCCTGTTGACTAATGACAGACTAAACATTAATAACCATTAACAATTACAAACATGTGCAAACATCGGTAGCAGGAAGTCATCTGTACACAAGTCATTGGAGAGCAGGACTCTGGGCTGGAAGTTATAACTATTTACGGTTGGTTCTCTCGGAGGCGTGCCCCAACCTCTGCAGCAGGAAACACCAACAGCAGAGATATAAAACATGTGCCTTCTAAAGTGAATGTCTACTAAAAAGGGAATGAAGAGATGGCTTTTATGTCTGTTTCTGAGATGTTTCAGTTGTCAGCCACTGAGAGGAGAGGCAAGGAGAGGGGTAATATTTTACTTTTCACTGCATTCCTTTCTGCATTGTTTTATTTTTTCTTTAATATGTGCATTTGTTGCTTTTATTATTTTTTCAAAATTAGTTTTTAGAAGTGTTTTAAGGATTCCCCCCACTTTTCTTTTTTTTAATTGTTGATAGGCTGTTTATTTTATTATTTATTTATATAATTTATCTCAATTTCTGTGGACGTCTAGCCAGCTATTCTCAGTTCTGCTGAGCACTCACTTCTGGAAACACCCTGTGTGTTTCATTAAATATTACTATGTACTACCTTCTACTTACTAAACCTGTATTAATTTTATTTCATCAACCACTTTATAAACCTCTAGATGGTAAAAGCCACATCTTAAATTTTGGCCTTCCCAATGGCAAATTAACAGAATAGAAGCTTTAAAAACACCAGGTTACTAAAGATCTAAAAATAGGACCAGAAATTCTTGGGTGTCACTTACTTAAGGAAAAACATATACAATAAACTTTCTTCCAACATTAGCAATAGCCTCACATGAGTAATCTGAATTGGGTAGTGCTGAATTTTTTTTTCCCTCAATAATTGTTTGTTCAAATAAAGAAACCAAGCAAGGGCCAGTGGCACATGCCTATAATCCCAATGACTCAGGAGGCTAAGGCAGGAGGATTGCAAATTTGAGACCAACCTGGGAAACTTAAAGACACCCTGTCTCAAAAAAAAAAAAAAAAAAAAAGAGGAGCCAGGTGTAGTGGCACACACTTGAAAGAGGCTGAGATAGGAGAATCACGAGTTTAAAGCCAGCCTCAGCAATGGCGAGGCGCTACGCAACTCAGTGAGACCGTCTCTAAATGAAATACAAAACAGAGATGGGGATGTGGCTCAGTGGTTGAGTATCCCTGAGTTCAATCCCCAGTACCAAAGGAAAAAAGAGGAAACCAGATACATTTTACCTACTTTGCCCTTCTTTTAAATCCCTTTTAATGTTGCTCTAGAACATAAGCTATTTAAAGGCAAGAAGCATAACTGTACATATAAGTCCTTCACAAATATCAGTTGATTTAACTTCATGGAAAATTGATAATCAAATAATGTTATGCTTAGGGGGTGAAAACACTTTAGGAGAATTATACAGATAGTATTCTAAAACTGGCCTAAAAAGAGATATTTTTTCCAAGACAGGAAGAAAATGTAGATTTACAACACAGAAAAGTCAAGAAAGTCAAGACAAATCCTAAAGGGATCTTCTTGTTTTCCATTGCTGTTAATCAAAAAATCCTAATAAGAGTTTTCAGTGAAAGAGAAGAGACAAATTGGTTACAATATCTGAAATGAATGAGGTGTCTGCTATTTTCCAAATGCCACAGCAGACAGGTCTGTAGCCTCTGAACAAGGGCTTTCTGTGTCACTTAGAGTTAAAGGCAAAGTCCTCACCTGGCTTCTAGGACTGCTCTGATCCTGCCAGCTCCCTAACATATTCCCCTCCTCCTCACTTACAGGATTCCAAACACACTGTTTGCCACATAAACCCTGCCTCAGGGCCTTTACACATGCTCTTCTCACTGACATGAACATTATCTCCACCACAGAGCACTCAACTCCCATAAATCCTTTAAACCTCTGTTCAAATGTTAGGTCGGCAGAGATCAGAGAAAGCTGAGCTGCTACCTGTTTATAGTGTCCATCTCCTTTATGATAAGCTCCACAACAGGTTGGTTCATTTCTCACTTCTATATCCTTAGGAGCTGAACTGTGCCTAGTGCATGGTAGATGCTCCACAAATAAAGATCAAGATTTTCAAGAAATCTCCACAATTATTTTAGTCAAATGACACAGATTTATACAGGATCACAGATACAGGAAGGGGGGGGAATGCCTGGACATGAGTAAATTGAGAAGAATGACACGTTAATAAAAACCCTCTGCCAGGCATGGTGACACACGCCTGTAATGCCAGCGGCTCAGGAAGATCTTGAGTTCAAAGCCAGCCTCAGCAAAAGCAAGGTGGTATGCAACTCAGTGAGACTCTGTCTCTAAATAAAACACAAAATAGGGCTAGGGTGTGGCTCAGTGGTTGAGTACTCCTAAATCCAATCCCTGGTACCCACCCCCAATAAATAAATAAATAAATAAATAAATCCCTCCTTTTCTCACTTGGATTCATCCAATTTTAGCTGTCTATCCACTGACAATATTGTAAACACAAAGAAATTCTGCAGACCAAAAGTTTATTTGTATCTAAGAGGCTGTATACAAATTTCTTTTAAAATTTTTAGTTGTTGATGGACCTTTATTTTATTCATTTATTTATATGTGGTGCTGAGAATTGAATCCAGTGCCTCACACATGCAAGGTCCAGTGCTCTACCACTGAGCCACAACTCCAGCCCTGTATACAGATTTCTGAACACCAGCAAAAGCTTTATGTATTTATTTTTGGATACTGGGGATTAAACTCAGAAATGATTTACAGCTAAGCTATATTATCAGCCCTTTTTTATTTTAAAACAGGATCACACTAAACTGCTAAGGGTCTTTGTCAGTAGTCAATTTGAATTTTCCTGTTTGAGTCTCCCAAGTCACTGGGATTACAGGCATGATGCATGTGACAGGAAAGCAGTTTTTAACACAACTACTGGTGCCAAGTGTAGTGGCACTTGTCTGTAATCTCAGTAGCTTCGGAGCAGGCTGAGAAAGGAGGACCATAAGTTTGAGGCCAGCTTTAGCCACTTAGTAAAACGGGGCTGGGGATGTGGCTCAAGTAGTAGCGTGCTCACCTGGCATGCATGCGGCCCGGGTTCGATCCTCAGCACCACATACAAACAAAGATGTTGTGTCCACCAAAAACTAAAAAATAAACATTAAAAAAAAAAAATTTCTCTTTCTCTCTCTTTCTCTTTCTTTAAAAAAAATAAGAAAGAAAGAAAAAGGCCTGGGGCTGGTAGAGTGCCTGCCTCACACGTGTGAGGCACTGAGTTCGATAATTAGCACCACATAAAAATAAATAAATAAAGATATTGGAAAAAAAAAAAAAAGAAAGACTAGAGATGTGGCTCAGTGTTAAGTACCCCTAGGTTCAATCTCTATAAACCTCCCAACCAAAAATAAAAAAAAAAAGAAAGAAAGAAAGAAAGAAATTATTGGCAAATATTACAAATGGTATTGCTATTATTTATGAATATATAAAATAATGAAAGGTCCTTGCTGCAGGAATGTACCACAGTGGTAGAGGGAGTGCCATCACACACAGGACACTAAGGGTTCTATCCTCAGCACCACAAAAAAGAAAATACAAGACAGACCTTAATCAAGTGGTTATTAAAGCTAGGCAGAGAAAAATTAGTTATTATAAAGTATTATGGAATGTCACAAAATCAGGGAGTTTGGAGTATCCTAAACATTTCCAAGTATCAATCTGCTGTTTGAATTCCCTTGATGACATTCCTGGCCTAAGCCTGAGTACCCCACTAACACCTTTATCAGGAAGTTCTATATAGAGAAATTTGCACCCCCTCCATTGTGGGAACTAAAATCAAGGCCTCACACATGGTAGGCAAGTACTCAATCACTGAGCTACATACCCAGCCCCTTTTCATTTTTTGAGCCAAGGTCTCACTCAGCCTCTCAAGTAGCTGGAACCACTGCACCTGGTATCTACATAAAATGAAGCACTACACCCTTACCTGGTGCTCAGCTCCCCTCAACCTTATCTGGCAGCCACATCTCAATCAATCCAAATCTTGTTCACATGACCTTTCACTACCTGAAGATGTTAACAGATACTTGGCTAATATGTTCTCCAGGCTAAATGTTCTTACATCCTTCCCACGTTATTCATGTGTCCTAGCTTTTAAGACTGTCCCCCACACAAGCTCCAGCTTGTCTACATCTCTTTTGAAACCTGACAACGAGGAAGGACATGGTGGCATGTGTCTGTAATCTCAGGTTTGAGACCAGCCTGGGAAACTCAGCAAGACCCTACCAAAAAATAAAGAAGTTTGAAAGACCTGGGGATGTAGCTTAGTGGTAGAGTGCCCTGGGTTCAGACCCCAGTACCAAAATCTAACAACCAGAAATTAACAGAATTCTCTGGGTGCTTCCTGGTACTTCTTTATTCTTGAACTTTGAATACCATTCTTCTATTAACACACCCTAATGTCTCTAATCAAAGATGTCTATAGCAGAGATGTACTGGGGAGTGAATCCCGGGGTGTTCAACCACTGAGCCACATCCCCAGCCCTATTTTATATTTTATTTAGAACTAAGGACTCCCTGAGTTACTCAGGTCCTCGCTAAGTTGCTGAGGCTGGCTTTAAACTCACAATCCTCTTGCCTCAGCTTCCCAAACTGCTGGAATTACATGCATATACCACCATGAGCAGCAACAGTTTTGTTAAATAGTAAAAAGTCACAGGGTGGGGTGTATGGGACAATATAACTCACTCAACTAGTAACTTCCTACATTTCACCATTATTCACATCATTTCCTCATTTCCAAAACAGCCTCTGGTCAGTTATTGAAATCTAACTCTATTTACTAAATAATAATTTATTTTCCTATTTTTATACATTAAAATACAGGTATAGCTTAGCAATAAAATAAACCAGTGTCACCTTACTGGCTGCCTGGACTCCATCCAGAAGCAAACATGTGGCTTTTAGCAAGCATGTGCAGTCTTTATTACAATAAAGGAAAAACTTCCTTTTCATTTTTTTTTTGTGCTGTCTGAAACAAGTTTTTCTTATTTTTATTTAATTCATTTTTGAAAATACTAAAAATGGCTTTTAAAGTCCCATTATTACCTCCAAAAATTCCTGCAGGGGATTTCTGGCCTAATTGCCTAATTTCTTTTTCACTGAATGGCTGTGCTGTTTCTCAGAAGTAATGAATCCAGAGGCCTGGCACTAAGACAGTAATGCTAAATTGTGACACCAAGGGGCGGACTACTTAGGTAAAAGGCTTTCATTAACTGTGCCAGTGCAAAAGGGTCTATTCACTCTTTGAAGTCAGTGAAAAATTTAGTTGAAGACTCTCTTTTCTTATTTTTAAAAAATACAATATTTTTTAAAAGCACATCTCAATTAACATCGTTTTTTTAATGTCTGCATGGAAAAAAAATCTATAAACTTACTAGTGACCGAAGCGGCAGTGCAAAGCAGCCAGGTTCAGAGCAGCATATCTCAAGCTCCGGCCATAGCCCTCTTCCCCATTACTCTTACTTTCAGCTCCGGTGAGAATCAGGCGGTCAAAATAATGAAGGAGGCTGTGTGTTGAGCTGAAAACATCCTGGACGCGGAGGTTGTTCAAGTAGCTAAGGTAATGCTGAAACAAGAAATAATCCACATTTTTAAAAAATATTTATTTTTTAGTTGTAGTTGAACACAACACCTTTATTTCACTTGTTTATTTTTGTATGTGGTGCTGAGGATCGAACCCAGAGTTTCGCACATGCGAGGCGAGTGCTCTACTGCTGAGCCAAATCCCCAGCCCCTCCACATTTTTTAAAAAGTTGCTCTTCCTCTGCTGGAACATTATTATGGAGAGCACCATGGGCTAGACACTTGTTATTTCCCCTACCCTTGAGAAAAGTCAAGATTTATCTTATCTTTTCTCAATAGGAGCTAGCACAGTTGCTCCAGAGGGAGTCCACGAATAAAAATTGGGAGTGTCATTACTGTTTGTGTCAATTTTATCCTAAACATACATCCATTAGGCCTCTGATTGCATTAGGATCCATGAATGACACACAAGGGCAGCAGGCCTCACCTAGTTCAGGTATTGAGGAACACCGTGAGCTCAAATCTAAATATCTTAAAACCTAAATTCATCGCAAAGTACAAAACTGATTTTTCTAAATGCCCAAATTAAAACACAGTGAGTTACTGAAATTAAAATTCATTACTTTCTTTTATTTTGAATCACTGAATCAAACTTTTTGCTAATTTACAACAAAGAAAAATGGGCATATTTCCACATATAAATAAACTCTTATGTCAAACCCAGATACTAAGTGAATACTTAGTGAAGAAAAATTTTCAGAGTTAAAAATCCTAAGGAATTAAATTATTAAAATTTAAGGAAAAAAACAGCTACACATGGTGTTGCTCGCCTGTAATCCCTGTAACTTGGGGGACTGAGGCAGGAGGATCACAAGTTTGAGGCAGTCTGGGCATTCAACAAGACTCTGTCTCAGAATAATATAAATAGGGCTGGGATGTAGCTCAGTGGTAGAGCACTCCTGGGTTCAATCCCTATTATGGAGTGAAATAAGGGGGTGATAAAAATGTTCATAAACGGACGCAGCAGTGCACACCTATAATCCCAGCAATTCAGGAGGCTGAAGCAGGATGATCACAAATTCAAGGAAAGCCTCAGCAACTTACAAGGCCCTGTCTCAAAATACAAAATAATAAAGTCTAGGGATGTAGCTCAGTGGTTAAGGACCCCTATGTTCAAGTCCCTAGTAAAAAACAAACAGTAACAACAATTAAAAAAAAAAAAAAAAAAAAAAAAGCTGAGGAAAAGAGTTTTTCAGCCCCCAAACCTTTTTTTTTTTAAATTGGTTGTTCAAAACCTTACAAAGCTCTTGACATATCATATTTCAAACATTAGTTTCAAGTGAGTTATGAACTCCCATTTTTACCCCAAACACAAGATTGCAGAATCACATCGGTTACACATTCACATTTTTACATAATGCCATACTAGTAACTGTTGTATTCTGCTACCTTTCCTATCCTCTATCCCCCTTCCCTCCCATCTTCTCTTTCTATCCCATCTACTGTAATTCATTTCTCTCCTTGTTTTTTCTTCCAATTCCTCTCACAACCTCTTTTATGTAGTTTTTTATAACAATGAGGGTCTCTTTCCATTTCCATGCAATTCCCCTTTTCTCTCTCTTTCCCTCCCATCTCGTGTCTCTGTTTAATGTCAATCTTTTCTTCCTGCTCTATTCTTAGTTGCTCTCATTATATCAAAGAAGACATTTGGTATTTGTTTTTTAGAGATTGGCTAGCTTCACTAAGCATAATCTGCTCTAGTGCCATCCATTTCCCTGCAAATTCCATGATTTTGTCATTTTTTAGTGCTGCGTAATACTCCATGGTGTATAAATGCCACTTTTTTTAATCCATTCATCCATTGAAGGGCATCTGGGTTGGTTCCACAGCCCAAACCTTTTCTTTTCTTTTTTCTTTTTTTTGGTGGTGCTGGGGATGGAACCCAGGGCCTTGTGCATGCAAGGCAAGCACTCTACCAATAGAGCTATATCCCCAGCCCATCTTTGTTTTTTTCTTTTTTTTTTTTTTGATCAGTCTATTCTATCATCATCTGTCCAAAGCTCACATCATCAGAGAGATGACAAATGAAAGAACATCAAAAGCTAAGCAATGCCCTACAGCCAGGTGAGGGTGGGAAGAGCTTTGCAACTTGTGCTGTTTCTTGTCAATATTCTTTCAAGAACTTAGGCCAATGTTAAGATTGGTCCTCATTTGTGTGGCTATTTAATATACCAAACAGCCTTGACCTTCTTCCATCTCAGCAACAAATTCCAGAAAAGACTTACCGCTTCAGCAAAATCAGGATTAAATTTCAACAAGTTGTTCAATTCTTTCTGCAAGGAAGCTGGAGTGAGGGCTTTAGTCTCATCATTCTTTAACAAAGAAGCCTGAAATTGAAAATGTCAACTCAGTAAAAAGATATGGTTAATTAACACATGAAAATACATACTAACTAGCATCACTTGATAATTTTCTTTTCCACAGAGAGCCCTTAAGGTCCAGTCCTGGTCTCCTCAGTCCTTGCCTTCTGCCCTCACTCCAGGACCTGACTGGAACACATTCTCCTCCTTACCATCCACATGGCTGCTTCCTCTCCTCAAAACACCAAGTGTCCTGAACACCATTCCCCATCTGTACACCCTTCCCAGGACTAGCCAACTATGCCCACATCTAGCTCACCCTCCAGGTCCCAATTTAGATTTCAGCTACTTGTTTCTATCACTTTCTAGACTAGGCAAGATCTTACAAGCCTTCTGTACTTTCCCTTCCTGTAGCACCTAAGAGACTACATTAAAATGGCCAGTCTGACCCTTCCCAGAAAGTAAAAGCTCCTTCCAGGCATGCAACATGTTTACTTATCCTTCTAACTCCAGTGCTTACTTGCAAAGTGCCCTGTGATATCCAGGTCCCTGTCCCACCCTAGTTGTTTCTTATGGGTAATATCAATAACAATTATACAAATCATGTTGCAATAGTTTGGATGTTAAATGTCCACGTGTTAAAGCCTTGGTCCCGAGGTTGGCAATGCTGCAGGGAAACCTTTAAAAGACAAGGCCTATGAATGGACTTAGGTCATTCAGAGCATTCCTTTGAAAAGGACAGTAGAATATTGGTCTCTCAGTCTGTTTCCTCAGTCTCTGTTTTCTGGTGAGAGACGTGATCACCAGCATATATTCCTACCAGGATGTGCACCCCTCACTAGAATCCCAAACCAATGGGGCCACCTGATCTTGGACTTGAAACTCCCAAACTGTGCCCAAAATAAACCTCTCTTTACCTCCTAAGCAGCCTATGTCAGTTATTTCATTACAGTGATGCAAAGCTAATGCATGTGTAGAAAACTAGTTTCAAACTAAATGCTTAATGAGTTTATAGACAATTTACTCCAATTTTGTCTAGTTTTTGCATAAGTAGTAGCAATGCCAGGCGAGCGCGCTACCGCCTGAGCCACATCCCCAGCCGTTTCACTCACATTTATTGCAAATGCTTTTACATTTTGTTGCTTGCCTTCTAATTTTGTTAGAGCTTGTTATGACATGAAGACATTAATTTTTATGCTGAAAAAGCAAATGATCCTCTACTTGTTTTCTTCCCCAGCTTTTATGTTTAGAAAGTCTTTCCCCACCCAGATCAGTTAAAAGTTAATATGTAGTTCCTACTGTTCTAATTATAACTTTAAGCGTTCACATTTAACTCTTTAATCCACCTGTAATGTAATGAGATGTGAGGGGGAGAGGAGGATACAGCTGACAAGCATTTTTTTCCTTAGAGTTAACCATTATGTAGGTGAGCTTTTCTAACCTGTCTGAAATTAACCTGCAGAAGTGAGTACATAAATTTTATCTAGATCTAAATGTTATATCTTCCTGCAGAAAAAAAACTCCTCGGGAGTATGGGGGTATTGGGTATTGAACCCAGGAGTGCTTTGCCACAGGGCCACATCCCCAACCCTTTTCATTCTTTGAGACAAGGGTCTCAAACTTGCCATCCCTCTGACCCAGCCTCCCAAATCACTAGAATTACAGGCATGTACCACTGCACCTAACCAGAAAGAAATTAACAAAATCAGAAAAAGCTAGAAAAATAGGATGAAAAATAAAAATTCTATACTGAAAATAACAGAAGGAAAAATGTTCAGCTTACATTACCAAGAAAATGAAAACATGTGGCTCAAAAGCAGCAAAAAGAAATGTTTGTATCTAGGCTGGGGTTTGGCTCAGTGGTAGAGTGCTCGTCTACCATGCATGAGGCACTGGGTTCGATTCTTAGCACAACATAAAAACGAAATAAAAATACAGTGTCCACCTACAACTAAAAAAAAAAAAAAAAAAAAAAAGTCATAATAATAATAATAACAATAATAATAAATAGGTATATTAGAAAAAGAAATGGTTATATTAAAGTATACTGGTGTCTGCAACTTGCAATACATCAAAAAATAAGATAAAGCTGGGTGTGGCTGCACAGACCTGAAACCCCAGCAATTTGGGAAACTGAGGCAGGAGGGTCACAAGTTTGAAGCCAGCATGGGCAACTTAGTGAACTATGTCTCAAATTAAAAAATATAAAATAAGGGCTGGGGATGTGGCTCAAGCGGTAGCGCGCTCGCCTGGCATGCATGCAGCCCGGGTTCGATCCTCAGCACCACTTACAAAGATGTTGTGTCCGCTGAAAACTAAAAAATAAATATTAAAAAAATTCTCTCTCTCTCTCTCTCTCTTTAAAAAATAAATAAATAAATAAAATTAAAAGGCCTAGGGATGTAGCTCAGCTGTAAAGTGTCCCTAGATTCAATCCCTAGTACTGCAAAAAAATAAAGATGAAATCAGATAGAGGATGGGTAAATATTTATAATTGGCTAAAAGATAGGTAAGTATTTGGTAAACACAACAAAATATTAACTGTGGGATAAAGGTGATGGGCTTACGGGTATTTATAATTTTTTTTGACATTTTTAATATATGAAAAATGTCCATAAAAAACAAATGTTGGGAGAAGGGAAGCGCATCTTCTAACTCGTGTGTTTCTGGGCACATACCATTACTAAAGGAACCTTCATTATAAAGTTAATAGAAAAATAAAATCACAAAAAATAAGGGATACATAGCTACAACTACACTGTTGGTGGAAAAGGTAGAACCAAGAGTCAAGGATAATGCAGATTCACTAATAAACCTCAACATCACAGGCATATGCCATAATACAGAATGTCACAAAAATCTTTAAAACTTCATGATAATTTGCAGAATTAACATACCTGCTGAGAAAGAAAAAATTCTGCTTGTTTTTGAGATAGAGGTCCACTGCAAGATACCTCTTCTTCTCTGTAAAATAACAAAAATAGTAATAAATTAAACAAGAGTAAAAATGACATTTACAAAATCAAAGATTTTTGCATAAAGAGTCCAAAAACTTTAAAATAATTCCATCTTCTCAGACATGTAATCGAAAAATGATCCATCAATTCCACTTCCAGCTATACACCCAAAAGAACTGAAAGGAGGGACTCACGCAAGCAAATATTTGCACACCCAGGCTCATACTGGCATTATTCACTACAGTCAAAACATGGAGCCAACCCAAGTGTCCTATGACAGAAAAACAAAATATAACATGTACACACAATGAAATGTTATTCAAATTCTGGCATGTGCCTCAACATGGATCGATGAAATAAATCAATCAAAAAAGACCAATCCAGCTGAAAGCAGTGACGTACACCTGTAATCCCAGCAGCTTGGGAGGCTGAGGCAGGAGAATCATGGTTCAAAGCCAGCCTCAGCAAAAGCGAGGTGCTTAGCAACTCAGTGAGACCCTGTCTCTAAATAAAATACAAAATATGGCTGGGGGATGTGGCTCAGTGGTCAACTGCCCCTGTATTTTTTTCCCCCAGTACCAAAAAAAAAAAAAAAAAAGACGAATACTGTATGATTTCACTTACATGAGGTACATAGGATCATCAAAATAGTAAAAAGCAGAATAGTAGTTGCCAGGGACTTGGGGGGAAGGTGGAATGAAGGGTTATTATTTAATAGGTATAGGATTTACAAGATAAAAAGAGTTACAGAAGCTGGAAGTATAGCACGCATGAGGCCCAGGGTTCAACCCCAAAACCAAAAATCCAAATCATGGAGATGGATGTTGGCGATGGTTATACAAGTTAAATAAATGTACTTAATGTCAGTACACTTTTTACCACTTAAGATGGTCAAGATGGGGCTGGGGATGTGGCTCAAGCGGTAGGGCGCTAGCCTGGCATGCGTGCGGCCCGGGTTCGATCCTCAGCACCACATGCCAACAAAGACGTTGTGTCCGCCGAGTACTAAAAAATAAATATTAAAAATTCTCTCTCTCTCTCTCTCTTAAAAAAAAAGATGGTCAAGATGATGGGGCTCAGGTGGTGGCTCAGCAGTGAAGCGTTTGCCTAGCACGTGAGGGCCCTGGGTTTGATCCTCAATACCACATAAAAAAACAAAATTTAAAAAAGGTATTGTACCCAACTACAAATAAAAAATAAATATTTTTTTTAAAAAAGAAAGATGGTTAAGATGGTAAATTTTATGTCAGGTGTATTTTACAATAAAAATTTATTGGGGAAAAAAAAAAGTGATGTTGAATGACCTGCCAAAGCTCATACAAGATAATCATATAGAAATAACAGATCTAAATTCTACACAGCTTCCTTTCTAAAATGCAAATCTACCGTATCACCTGTGATGTAAAGCCATTCAGGAATTTCCCACCACCTTGCAAACTGAAGCTTAGCCAGGGAAGAGTGGTGCATTAGGTCCTGCCTCTCCCTCTTACCTACATTCTGCCCTTTACAGGCACCCCAGTGCAACAAGACACTGCCACTGCTTCCTCAGCCTCAGAGCTCTTCTCCCAACCACTGTTGTACTTCATACATCATCCATCATTCAGGACTAACTCAAAGGTAATATCCTCCAGGAATTCTTTCTACCATCCCTCACTTGAGCTCCTACCTCTCCTAGTGATGGCCATCATGCCACCTATGCTTCACTACCATGGCTGTTCCTCACCTGTGCTGCAGGCAAACACCCAGTACACTCTGTGCCTCCATACACTTCAGGCACTCAATGTTTGGGAAATGAATGAATAAAGTTTGTAACTCCTTGCTAGAGAGACGAGATGGTTCTACAATAAAAAGAAAGAAAGAGGCCTTTTCTTGGAAATCACCATTTGTTAGCATTTTAGATTACACAGAACAGATAAACAAGAAGTATACTATTATAAATCTTGACTCCAGGACTGGGGATGTAGTTCAGTGGTAGAGCACCTTCCTATCACACACAAGAACCTGGTTTCAATCCTCAGCCATGAAAAACCAAACAAACAAAACAAAAAACATCTAGACTTTAAAAAAAAAATTCATATTTGCACAAATAAAAAAATTTCATATTGAAAGCAAAGTATGAAAAATATCCCTTTGTGGGGCTGGGAATGTGGCTCAGGCGGTAGCGCACTCGTCTGGCATGCGTGCGGCCTGGGTTCGATCCTCAGCACCACATACCAACAAAGATGTTTTGTCCGCCGAGAACTAAAAAATAAATATTAAAAAAAAAAAAAGAAAGAAAAATATCCCTTTGCCACATGACTCTGAAGAAATGTTTCTCTGTACAGGATTACATAAGAAAAAAAAAAAAAAAACAGGCTGGGTGTGTTGCCACACACCTGTAATCACAGCAATTTGGGAGGCTGAGGCAGGAGGATCCCAAGTTCAAAGTCAGCCTCAGCAACTTAGTGAGGCCCTAAACAATTTATTGAGACCCTGTCTCAAAACAAAAAATAAAAAGGACTGAAGATGTAGCGCAGTGGTATAGCACCCTTGGCTTCATTCTCCAGCACAAAAACAAAAACAAAATCTCCAATGCTCAGGTTGTACTGTCCTCCATTGCATCCATGTCAGTTTGTCCCTGTGTTGGGACACCTAGCTCCCAATGTTAAGAGGTCCTCTCTACAGCTCCCCTAACCCAGTCACTCTATATCCCTGTCTCCCATTTCATTTTTTCACTGCGTTGACCCTCTGTGAAACTATATATAGTTTATACTCTATTATATACCATATTTATACTCTATTATCTGTTCAATTCCACATAACTACATAAGGAGAGGGACTTTCTCTCTTTGCAGACACACAGCATCTAGCACAGTGCCCCACAATGCCTTCCAATAAATACTTGTTGAATACATTAACGAGTTTGGGAGACTGACATTAAGCCACTGATGAAATACTAGAGAATTCCTACATTTGTGAGGCTCTTGTAAAAACCCACAGAAGAGGTGGCTGGACTAGCCTGCAGCCTACCAACCTTCATGACAAGCTCATGTGGTGTAACCCCACAGGTCTCTTCTAGTGCAGTATGCAAGAACTGCAGCATAGTAACAGCAACCCACAAAACACACACACTCACTCTCAGGCTATTTCTTCCATAAATGGATTTTCAAGACATTTGGTAAACATTTATTGACTGAATATTTATCTCCTCACTGCTAAACTAACAGTTGTATTCTCATTTTCAAACAGGAATAATTTCATTGTGAAATGGGAAATCAGCAAGCTATGCAATATTACTTAATGTGCATATTTTTTACCTTTTTAACTTGAATACAAATTTCTAAAGCAAGAAAAATTATTTCCCTGAAGAGCGTTAAAAATATTCTAATAACTATAAGAACAAGAGGGAAGGAAGGAAGGAAGGAAAGACTTTCTCAAAATGCAATAAAACATTAGAAAAGATTACAAAAGGGCTAGAGCACTTACCTGGTACACAGGAGGCATTGGGTTCAATTCCCAGCACAAAAAAAAAAAAAAAAAAAAAATCACAGAAAGAAAAAATTGAAATCTTCCTTTTCATACAGTTAAAAAAAATTTTCTAGGGGCTGGGGTTGTGGCTTAGCAGTAGAGCACTCGTCTAGCGCAGCAAGGCCCTGGATTCGATCCTCAGCACCACATATAAATAAATAAATTAAATAAAGGTATTGTGTCCAACTACAACTAAAAAATTAATATTAAAAAGAGGCTTTAAAAAAATTCTCTAGCAAAATAATGTTTTGGACAAAGAACAGTACTTGTATTTATATTCAAATAATACTTCTTTAATTTTCATGATGAAATTCAGTTTCCTATGGGCTGGGGATTTGGCTCAGGCGGTAGCACGCTCGTCTGGCATGCGTGCGGCCCGGGTTCGATCCTCAGCACCACATACCAACAAAGATGTTGTGTCCGCCGAGAACTAAAAAATAAATATTAAAAAAAAAAAAAATCTCTCTCTCTCCCTCTCCCTCTCTCTTTAAAAAAAAAAGAAAAAAGAAAAAAGAAATTCAGTTTCCTAAAGGTACACTATTTTCTGAAAACATACCTTTATAGTAATTATTATGTTCAAAAATGAATTCTTTTTTTTAATATTTATTTCTTAGTTGTAGATTAATATCTTTATTTTATTTTTATGTAATGCTGAGGATCGAACTCAGGGCCTCGAATGTGCTAGGCAAGCAATCTACTGCTAAACGACAATCCCAACCCCATAAATTCTTTTTTTTATTATTATTATTTAATTATAGGTGGACACAATGTCTTTATTTTACTTTATGTGGTGCTGAGGATTGAACCCAGTGCCTCACGCATGCTAGCAAGCACTCTACCTCTGAGCCACAATCCCAGCCCCCCCATAAATTCTTAAATAGGGAAAAACAACAAAAAGATGTAGTTAAACCTAATTGAATTAGCACAGGGGGCACATATCTGTAATCCCAACAACTCAGGAGACTGAGGTAAGGAGGAGCCAAAGTTTAAGGCCAGCCTGGACAATTTATCCAGAGCCTGTCATAGAATAAAAATAAAAAGGGCTGGTAATGCAGCTAAGTGGTAAAAGCACTCCTGGTGTTTAATACCCGGTGCACCAACCAACAAAAACTAATTAAATCAGATTAATTTAAGAAAAAGCCAGGGGCTGGGGATGTGGCTCAAGCGGTAGCGCGCTCGCCTGGCATGCGTGTGGCCTGGGTTCGATCCTCAGCACCACATACAATGATGTTGTGTCCGCCAATAACTAAAAATAAATAAATAAATAAATATTTTTTTTTTTAAAAAAGAAAAAGCCAAAATAAAACATGAAAAGTCTAAATTAACATTTCCAAAGAAGTGATGCTTCCCTACTCTAAGCAAACAAAGTACCAGAACAAGGATTACAGTATAGCATAGAGGCACTGCTTAGGGGAATTGACTGAAAGAGAAGTTGGAATAATAATTAACATTTATCGAACACTTTCTATTTACTAACCATAGTTTTAAATATTTAATATAATATAAACTAATTTAATTCTTCTAACATTCTTCTGAGGTGGAATGAGCCCCATTTCGTAGATGAGGAATTTGAAGCACAGAGAAGGTGAGTAATCTGCCCAGGGTCTAAGAGGGAGTAAGCCTCTGAGAATTAAAAAATTCTCTCTAAAAAAAATAAATAATAAATAAATAAATAAAAGGCTATCTGGTGATGAGAACCATGAAAGAAGTAAAGCTGAAAGTGTTTGGGATGGGGGAGACTCATACCTGGTCAGGGAAGGCCTGTCTGAGGACATGGGAGCTGAGTTCTGGATGGTAAAATGAAAAAATCAGGTGAAAAATCAAGAAAGAACATTCCAGGAAACCTGTGACACACTGGTCTGGAGTATTGAAAAAAAAAACAAAAGAAAGCCAGTGAGACTGCCGAGAGCCGAGGGTAGAGCAAGAGCAAGAGGTTGGAGAAGAGTGCAAGGCTAAATCAGGCAGGCCTGGAGCCACAGCAAACTGGGATTTCTGTCTCTGAATTCCAAGAACAACCAATGAAGGGTTTGGGACAGAAGAGTGCAATGACCTGATTCACACTCTTACAGGTTTCCCAGGAACTGGGTGAAGATGGACTGTAGAGAGACAAGAGACCAGTGAGGATGCTGGTAAAGACGTGCAGTAGAGATCTGGTGCTTGACTCTCAGGGCATTAGTGGTGATGAGAGACACGAACATGATCAGAGCATGCTGGGAAGGAAGGACTGAATGGACCTGCAGAGGGACTGAATTTCAGGGTGAAGGATAGGGAGGAACAAAGGGTATCGCTAGTTTCAAGTCTGAACAACTAGGTGAGCAGTGATACCACTTGCCCAATGCCTAGACCTTAGGAGGCATTCAATAAAATTTCACTAAATTAATGATTGTTAATTCACTTTGATATAATGAATGCTACCAGTCACAGCCTCCCAGAAAAGAAACAACACATTGAAATTGCATAATTTCACTTACCTTACGGACACATCAAGTTCTTCTTTTTCCATTTTTCTTTCTCCTTCCTCTCTACTTGTCAGCTCCATCTCAGTATCCTCCACTGTCTTTTTCTCACCATTTTGGAAGTACTGTTGAAGGGCAGTGTATAGTTTAAACACTTGACTGAAAGAAAGTTTACTGTAGGCCAAGATCATGTGACGCAGAAATAAACCTAGAAAATAAGACCACAGACAAGATGAAAGTATTAACTGAAATCCAGCTACAGGATACCAATGACTATGTGGCACAATCCTTCCTTCACAAGAACCAAAGAGACACTTGCAGGTGCTGTTTCCTCCTCCTGGAATGTTCTTCCCTCATTCTTACAAAGCTCACCTTTCCTTATTTGGGGCTCAGTCCTCCCATCCCAGTTACTCCATTTTCATCCCTCACAGTCTCTATTTTAGTTTCTTTATAGTTGTTTTAACTATCTGAATCATCTTATTTATTTCTTTACTTTTTACCATCTGGTTTCCCCCACCAAAACATCATCTCCATTAAAGAAAAATCAATGTCTACCTTGTATATCCAGAGCCTGGCACAAAGGAGGAGATCAATAAATACCTGATGTTGAGTAATATAAAAATTACCATGCAAAAAAACCCAGAGAGATGGAGCATGGATACAAAGCTAAGAGAAAAGCTTAGAAAAAAAAAAAAAAATACATATATATATATATATCTGCATTTTATATACTGTTAACAATAATATATTTTTACTTACCTCTCTTCGTAAGTTTGGTTGGTGACCCCCACTTACAGTTGCACAATGCAGGCAAGTGATCCAGAGAACTGTAAGAAAGAGCTGGCAAACCCTAAAAACCCCAGAACCAGGCTCGGACTCTGACTATTACAGAAAAAACAGAAGGTACTTTTCCATAATTATTCTTAAATATCAATTCTTCAACAGCAAGGCAATAAATACAAACCATAACATGTCTAATATCCCTACTGTTTGTTCACAGATCAAGCAAAGTAAAGGTGTCACTTAGAAAGTTGCTCATTTCAATGAAAATACTCTCTGCTCTTCTTGGAAGAGTTTCATACCTACTACACTTGTTTTGTGAACCTCTGGTTCAGTTCCAGAAAAAGAATCTGAAAGGTCATCAAAAAATTGTTCCATATCCTTCAATTCGCCTTCAGCCATCAGTTTGATTCTGAATGAGAAAAGTGAGGTGTATATTTTAGGAAGGCCCATGCTCCATATTTCTGAAGTATTTCTTCCCACTTTCCATATTCCTGAGTTATCTATTTTAAAGGTGATTCAGAGATTTGTATAAAACAGTAACATGTAAAACAAACTTCATAATCTGAAATGTCACTCCCATATTTCTGAAAAGTAACACTGCTGCTTTCTTTTTTTCTCTTTATATTTTTAGTACCAGGGATTGAACCCAGGGGTACTCAATCCTGGGCCATATCCCCAGCCGCCTTTTTAAAAATATATATATTTTTTTTTAAGAGAGAGTGAGAGAGAGAGAGAGGAGAGAGAGAGAGAGAGAGAGAGAGAGAGAGAGAGAGAGAGAGAGAGAATTTTTTTTTTTTAAATGTTTATTTCTTAGTTCTCGGCGGACACAACATCTTTGTTGGTATGTGGTGCTGAGGATCGAACCCGGGCCGCACGCATGCCAGGCGAGCGCGCTACCACTTGAGCCACATCCCCAGCCCTAAAAATATTTTTTGAAGGGCAAAAAATAAATGGAAATTTGAAGGGCAAAATAAATAAATAAATAGATAGATAGATAAATAAATAAATAAATAGAAATGTTTTTATTTAAAGACAGGGTCTTGTTAAGTTGTTGAGGCTGGCTTTGAACTATCAATCCTCCGGCCTTAGCCTCCCAAGATGCTGGGATTACAGGCGTGCACCACCATGCCCAGCATCATTGCTGTTTTCTTGATCATAAAATTTATCCAAGTATCAGCCCATAAAAATAAAATTATCTGCAACAATTAAAAAAAATGAGGTAGATCCATACAAAATAAAAACTTCAAGGGAAAAAAAAGCTGCAAAAAAGTATGTTTAATGTATCCATTTTCTTTTAAATTCATTAAAGGTACTTAGGAAAACAACCCTTAGAATAAAGATAACTTTATTTTTTGGTGGTACTAGGAATTGAACACGCGATCTTGCATAGGTTTGGCCAATGCTCTACTTTTGAGCCACAACCCAGCCTATTTTAAGTTTTATTTTTAGGGGGGAAAAATGTTTTATTTGCAAAAGAGTCTAAGTTGCCCAGCTGATCTCAAACTTTCCATCCTGCTGCCTTAGACTCCCATATTTTACTTAAAAAATTAATTACCACATGCCCTTTTGTAATTTTTATCTACCTTGAAATCTTTTCTGTATATACAGAAGAAAATAAAATTTACCTGATCTGTACTGAATTTGCCAGCTGAGGACAAGAGTCTTCAATTAACTTGTATAGTTTTGACAGTGTAATGTCTGGGCCCTGAGGAAGGGAGAAATAGGAAAATTACAGATAAATGTTAAAGACCTGTAGACTGACAAAGAACTACAAACATAAATTCATTTATCGACCTCTCTGCTTTAACAATCATTTCAAACATGAAATATCGAATCAGATTTTTCTTATCTACCTAAAACATTAAACTAATACTTCAAAATTGCATATTGTCTTTTAGTCAGTAGAATAGTCTAAAATGAAGTTTATTAATTTACTGTATGAGGATGTATAATTCCTTCCTTCAAGCTCTGTAATCACCGCAAAATTGTAACTTCTGAGTCCCAGTTTCCTTCATTAGTTAACAGATGTAATAACAATTATCTTCCTTATTTGCAGCAAAGATCAGGTAAGATAATGTAAAGTGCTTTGTAAACTGGAAAACACTATTAAAATGCAGTTACCATTTTATTACCAGATTATGTCACAAACATAATCTCATTTGATTCTTTCCCAGTCTTGTAAGGCAGGCAAACACAGTATTTGCTAAGACCATTAAAAGTACCATGATGGGGCTGGGGTTGTGACTCAGAGGTAGAGAGCTTGCCTAGCATGCATGAGGCACTAGGTTTGATCCTCAGTACCACAAACAAATAAAATAAAGGTATTGTGTCCACCTATAACTAAAAAGTAAATATTAAAAAAAAAAAAGTACCATGAGGGACTAAGAGCATCAAACTTCTGCTATGAAGATTATAATGGGGGGGCTGGGATTGTGGCTCAGCGGTAGAGCACTCACCTAGCATGAGAAGGGCCCTGGGTTCGATCCTCAGCACCACATAAAAATAAATGAATGGGATAAAGGTATTTTGTGTCCAATTACAACTAAAAAATAATAATAATAATAAAAAAGATTATAATTGGGGCTGGGGTTGTGGCTCAGTGGTAGCACGCTTGCTTAGCATGTGTGAGGCACTGGGTTCAATCCTCAGCACCACATAAATAAATAAAATATTGTCCATCTATAACTAAAAAAAAAAAGATTATAATCTAGGGGCTGGGGTTGTGGCTTAGAGGTAAAGGGCTTGCCTAGCATGCATGAGGCACTCAGTTCAATCCTCAGCACCACATAAAATAAAGATACTATGTCCACCAATAACTAAAAAATAAACATTTTTTAAAAAGGTTGTATCTAGCTGTATTTTAAAAGAAAACATTGAGTCTTTTTTGAGCAAAAACACAGTGTATACACCAAGTTTAGATGTGGATAATCCAGCAAATCTACTTCAGGGGAAGTTATATTTGGCACACATTGTTTGAAATGAAGAAAAACTGAAAAGAACCTGTAAGTAAAAAAAAAAGACTTAATTCATTATAACAAAGTTAAACTATGTTGCTTATTTTACTATGAAATATACTGCAATCATTAAAAAAAATATTCAAATGTGCTGACATGAAAATATCTCCAAGACTTGTTAAGTGAAAGGAGCAAGCTGTGGAATAGAAGTAGCATTTATACAAAAAAAAAGCAAAATGAAATTAAAAGCACACACATATATATTTATATATACCTATAATCATATGCATCTAGACATCTAGAAAGATCCATTCCAAAGTGTTACTCAACAGATGAATTAATGTTTATAATGATAATCTTTGGAAAGGAAAAGAATTGGAAGGCATGCAGAATTATCATCTTTCCATTGATTTTTGTATTAAATAAAGTTTTTACAAGACACCTTTGTGCATTACTTGAGTGGTTACAATTTAAAATTTGGAGGCTCAGTTGGTAGAGTGTTTGCCTTGCATACACAAAGCCCTGGGTTCAATTCCCAGCACAACGGGGAAAAAAGTCAAACAGTAATAAAGGAGCTGTTACTAGAAGAATTATGTATAAACTTTGATTAAAACTACATGGTAGTTAGCCAAGCAAGGAATCAGAAAGAATTCCGGGGGAGGGGGGGGGCACATATGCTAAGGCAGGAAGATGGGATTAAGATACCAGGATTATTGCTACTTTTCTGTTCCTACTAATTTTAGTATTTTCACTTTTATTTAAAGAACAGGGAGAAATGCACTTATAGTAATAGTAATGTGGATAAGACTACAGCCAACAAGTTATAGAGATGCTGTCCCTTTTATTTAACTATGTTGTCCCTTTTATTTAACTAAGCAAAACACTTAAGCACTATGTCCTAGGTTGCCACCTTTCCCAGTTCCCCTCCCCCACAAATTCAGGTGAAGGGATATTTTGTGTTTGTGGTACTGAAGATTAAATTCAGAGATGCTTTATCACTGAGCTATCCCCAACCCTTCTTTTATTATTATTATTTTTTTTTTTTTGAGACAGGGTCTCACTAAACTGGCCTCAAACTCGTGATCCTCCTGCCTTAATAGCTATGATTACAGACCAGCAACACCATGCCCAGTTGTGATGGATTTTCGAACCCCTTATAAAGTATACTGTGTGGCAAAAATGAACAAAATGTATAATTTTGTTAAGTTTATCACTTATGATCTCATCATTTAGAGGCTCAGGCGCAGATCTGTTTCTGTCACCACTATTCCTCAACAAACAATTGCACATACTTCAAGGTCCACCAGCTTAACATTCCATCTTCTCTAAAAAAGGGCAAATCAAACCGGGTGCAGAGGTGCATACCTGTAATCCCAGCAGCTTTGAAGGCTAAGGCAGGATTGTTAGTTCAAAGTCAGCCTCAGCAACTTAGTAAGGCACTTAGCAACTCAGGGAGACCCTGTCTCTAAATAAAATTAAAAAGGGCTGGGGTTGTGGCTCAGTGATTAAGTACCCCTGGGTTCAATCCTCAGTACCAAAAGCAAAAAAAAAAAAAAAAAAAAGGTAAATCAGGCTGGGTGTGGTGGTGCACACCTGTAATCCCAGGACTCAGGAGTCTATGTAAAGAGGATAGCAAGTTTGAAGCCAGCCTCAGCAACAAGGCCTGCAGCAATTTAGTGTGATCCTTTCTCAAAATAAAATTTTAAAAAGGGTTCAGGATATGGATCAGTGGTTAAGCATCTCTTGGTTCAATCCCTGGTACAAAAAAAAAAAAAAAAAGGAGGGGGGAATCACATTTCACTCCTTCCAGGAATAACTTCTCAGGCACTTTACAAGGCTTTGGGGAATGCAAGGGTGAATAAAACAGGGCAAGTATTGTGTTCCGGATACAATCTAGTGAGGAAACAGACATCAATCACATAAACACACAAATACATGGAAAAACTACAATTGAGAGGCTGGGGATATAGCTCAGTTGGTAGAGTGCTTGCCTCGCATGCACCACAAAAAATAAATAAATAAATAAAAATAACACAACTGATATAAAACTGAAAGCGTTAAGGAACTTGCTCAAGTGACAGCTAGTTAAGTTGTGGAGCTCCGTGGCGTGAATCTGGAAAATGAAATAGGGTATGTGAAGTGCTGAACACACAATAAATGTTCAGTCTTTGCTCGTTACTAGGTTTTATGTCGTTATTACTACTTATTATGGTCCCCTAAAGTAACTAAGCCTGTATGATTCATCTCCGTCTCTGCAAAGCTCAGGACTGTGGAGCTCCACTTTACAAAAGATCTAAGATGATACCTCTCCCCACGTCACTCAGATAATACTGGTGCCAGACGAGAACCTGCAAAATAATGCATGTAAGGCGCCTAGCCCCTACTAAACGCTCATCAAGTGTTAGTTGGCGGGATTTACTACCTTTATTTTTTCACGTTCCTCTAAAGCAGAAAGAGTTATTTGATGAACCCCCGTGTCCCCAGAACAAGGCCAGTGTCCTGCACAGTGCAAATGTACACTAAGTTTGCTAAATGAGCAGGAGCTAGTGGGCGCCCCTCACCTGCAGCAGCGGCAGGAGTAGCTGGTTGAGCTTCCGCCGCTCCAGGAGGCTGACCGCGCCCTCGCCCTTGCGGCCCATCTCGTTCAGCAACACCAGTACCGCGATCTTATATGGCGTCACCCAGTCCTTGATGCCGAACACGTTGGCGTGCACCACTCCATTGGTCATCATTGGATTGAAATAGAGGCTCTCGTGGACGCTGGCCATGGCGGCCCTCCGAGACTAAGTCTCGGAGACCCGCCACGCGCAGCGCCCAGCCGACGCCTCACGGCATACCTCAAGCGGGCCTGCACTTCCGCCCGCCAGCCAGTATTTCAGGAAACTGGCATCCAAGCTCTCGGCGGCATGTGGTCGGCCAATCATAGAGCACAGGGGAAGGCTGTCACCAATCAGGATATCCAGTGGTACAGTGAGGGTGGGGCAAATATGGTGCATTAGGTGACTGATTCCCTACGGAAACAGTTGCCAAAGGAGAGCAAATTCCGGGTCAACGTGGGCAGAAAACAAGAATTGTAAAGAAGAGTTGGGGCTTGTTGTCCCAGACTGAAAGGATTGAGAGGCTGCCCATTTGTTCATTCAATTTGAAAGCAGTTCAAGTTCGATTTTGAAATGGATGTGTTTAGAAACAATTGAAATTAGCTGGGCTTGGGGCTGGGGCTGGGGCTGGGGCTGGGGCTATAGCTCAGTGGCTGATCACGTGCCTACCATGGTTTTTTTTTTTTTTCAGTATTTCACAAATGCCATTTGCACCCAGCCAAGTCAGGTTACATAATATGTCCTTACGTGAAATAGAACATAAAGAATAACCTTGCCTAATAAACTACAAACTTAATAATGTGGCATATTCAAAATCTTCAGCCCCTTGCTTGACTTTTCATGTCTGACTTTAAGTTTTCTTTCTTCAAGACACAAGAACTGGGGTTTGGAGCTTCAGTTCCCCATGCTCCTGGGAGGGAGATACTTATGGGCTGAAAAACAGAGAAAGAAAGTCATTGATGGAAGCTAACTTCTATATCTTGAGAACTCAAGCTGGCTTTTTGCAGGGAATTAAATATTTAAATAATCTCTTTCTTTGCCTCAGTTTTATTCCCTCTCCCTTTTATGAAAAAAGCAGAATTACAAATTCGCAGCTCTCTCAAGATCTTTTTGCATTTTGTACATAGAATTAAATGAAATTTGACAAAAGGTATTTGTGGAATAAAAGTCTGTCCAACTTGAAAATCCCAAATAGAGACTCTTAACAAATGTAAAGAGCCAAATAATTTTACAAAATCCTGAACAATTTTACTACTTGGTAAGACTTCCAAGTCATTCTTTTTTTTTTTTTTTTTTTTTTGGTATTGGGGTTTGAACCCAGAGGTTCTTAAGCACTGATCTACATCCCCATCCGTTTATTTTTTAATTTTTAAAAAACTTTTTAGTTGTTAATGGATCTTTTTTTTAAAAAAAATTTATTTGTATGTGGTGCTGAGAATCAAATCCAATGCCTCACGCATGCTAGGCAAGCGCTCTACCACTGAGCCACAATCCCAGCCCTAGGTCTTATTTTTTTATTTTGAGACAAAGTCTTACTAAGTTGCTTAGTACCTCACCTAAGTTGCTGAGGCTGGTTTTGAACTTATGATCCTCCTGTCTTGGCCTCCCAAGCAATGGGATAAGCATGTGCCTCCAGGCCTAGCCATTCATTCATTTAATCAATAAATATGTGCTGAATTTCTATTGTATTCAACCTCTATTCTAGGTGCTAGGGACCAAAAAGGGGTGAATTTCTAGACCAGAAATTGTAAATTGGTGATTTCTGAACCAAATGTGGCCTATTTGACATTTTTATTTGCCTTACATAATGTTTCCAACACTTAAAATGAGGAAATTTTAGCTCCTCCCTCTCCAATCTGTATGTCCAGCTTCACTTGAAAATTAGAAAATTTGGCAACATGGTTTATTCCTAAATGTTAACAATTGACTGGATATAATCAGTCAAATAAATCTTTATTCAAGGCTCTTATCTCCATCTTGTCACAGTCCTCATCATTCTTTATTGTTCTTTAAGAGAGAACTTGCTTCACACATTTACCCTATGTTACCCACTGACTCAGCTTCATCAGCTACCATTTGAGTTGGTAACTCCTGTTTTATACTTCTCTGTTATTCGTATATACAGTAGTCCCCCTTTATCAAGACCTCCAGTAGATGCCTGAAATCTCAGATACTGCCAAATAAAATATACAAGTACAGTGATACCTTGACAGTTCATCTGGCAACAGACAGCTATTATATTACTAACAGGAAGGTAGCCTATACAGTGTGGATACCCAGGACAATAGGATGATTCATGCCTCCATTGGGATGGAGTAGGATGGTAAGAGACATTATCAAACTATCCAGAACAGTGCACAATTTTAAATTTATGAATTGTTTATTTCTGGAATTTTCCATTTGATATTTTCAAACCATGTTGACCATAGGTAATTGAAACTGCAGAAAGCCAAAACACAGATAAGGAGAGACTACTATAGCTGATTTTTTAAGAACATGGTTAAGGGCCTAGGTTGTGGCTCAGTGGTAGAGTGTTCACCTAGCATGTGTGAGGCATTGGGTTCAATCCTCAGCACCATATATAAATAAGTAAAAGGTCCATTGACAACTAAAAAAAGTATTTTAATAAAAAAGGATATGGTTCAATATTATCAAAAGTCTGAAAACATTTTATTTATTTTTTTTAAAGAGAGAGGAGAGGGGGAGAGAGAGAGAGAGAGAGAGAGAGAGAGAGAGAGAGAGAGAGAGAGAGAGAGAGAATTTTCAATATTTATTTTCTAGTTCTCGGCGGACACAACGTCTTTGTTGGTATGTGGTGCTGAGGATCGAACCCAGGCCGCACACATGCCAGGCGAGCACACTACCGCTTGAGCCGTATCCCCAGCCCCTGAAAACATTTTAACTCCTAGAAATTTACTCTATTTCCTTAGAATTATTGAGCATCTTCCTACTATTTTTTCATGCTTCATTTATTATGTGCAAAATTTTATATAATTATTGGTATAAGTAATTACCTCCTCTGATGGGCTGTGAGTGCCTCAAGGACAAGGGCTTGTTTTTGCTTTTGTTTTTCATTGTTTGCATCTATGATATGCTCAATTATTGCCAAGATTCATTTGAATCAGAAGGGCTACAAATCCTCAAAATTCACTTAACAAATATTTTGGAGGAAATATGATGTGCTAAACATTGTGTTCAGTTCTAGGAATACAGCAGTGCGCATACAAACTATGTACTTGACCTTACAGAGGAAAAACAGTGTCATAGGACACTAGTCTAAAGTACTTTGATGAGGGCTGGGGTTGTGGCTCAGAAGTAGAGCAGCGCTCACCTAGCATGCATGAGGCACTGGGTTCAATCCCCAGCACCACATAAAAATAAAATAAAGATATTGTGTCCACCTAAAACTAAAAACTAAATATATATATATATATATTTTTTTTTTTTAAAGTGCTTTGATGAGCTAGTCTCTGTCTCCACGAGCCTAAGGAGAACTGCTACTAGAGATGGAGACTGGCCTCCCTCACACTAACCTTTCAAAGCAGCACTCCAAGGCAATAAAGGAAACAAAGCTTTATAACTTGTAGTGGACTTTAGAACTTGTAGTGGTCTTGTAAACAAACTTTATAACTTGTAGTGGACTTTGTTTTGTCTGCCTACCATGCTCTACCATCCTCTTTGCACAGTTACAGAACATTCTCCTGTGGATATAAGGAGGGGTGGGTGGCCCTGCCAGAGCCAATCCAGTATTTCTCTGGGATTGCTCTATGGTCTCTAGAGAAAGAAGCACTCTCTTCTGAGACTGCTAAACAGGGATGTAGATGCCATATTCTTTGGTGCCTGGAAAAGACCTACTGTAGAGAGACCAAGGACAATCCACAAAGAGAAAATGTAATTCAAGTAGTTTTGTTGTTGTTTGTTGGTTGGTTGGTTGGTACTGAGATTTAATCCAGATTTAACCCTTTACCACTGAGCTTACATCCTCAGCCCTTTTTTAAAGTTTTAATTTTTGGGAGGAGGTAACAAGGATTGAACTCAGGGATACTCAACCACTGAACTACATCCCCACCCCTATTTTTTCATTTCATTTTGAGACAAGGTCTCATTGATTTGCTTAATGCCTCACTTTTGCTGAGACTGGCTTTGAACTAACGATCCTCCTGCCTCAGTCTCCAAAATCACTGGGACTACAGGTCTGTATAGATTCTTTTTTTTTTTTTTTTTTTTGCCTACCTGGATTTTTGATTGATGAAATAGCACATCTAGAAATCAGAATACTTAAGTTCTAGTCTTGGCCTTGAAACTATCTCTATGATTCAGGGAACCACTTAGTCTTCTCTTGAATGTGGGTTAGACACATTAACAATGAAAGTTTTGGGCTTATCATTTATAAATGATAAGTGAAGTCCTCTGCAGTGCTAAAATTCTGTGACTTGTTACTCTATTTTTTAAAAAGTTTTTATCATGGAAAAAATACTTGTAGCATAGAAATTACCATCTTAACAACTTGAAGTAAACAATTCAGCCTTCACATAATGTACAACCTTTACTACTACTTAGTACTGGTACATTTTGGATTACTCCAAAAGTAATAAAAAAGGAAAATCATATACATTAGGAATAACTCCCCATACCCTCCACTCTTCAGTCCCTGGACATCTTGAGCCACTTATTTTTTATTTTTTGGTAGTTGTAGAAACAGAATGCCTTTATTTATTTTTTTATGTGTTGCTAAGGATCGAGCCCAGTGCCTCACCCATGCTAGGCAAGCACTCTGCGGTTGAGCTCCTTTTTTGAGCACTTTTTATCTATGGATATTTAGTATTTGTCTTTGAGATATTTAGTATGAATGGAATCCTACAACATGTGTGCCACAGTGCAGTCTGGCTGGTCAAATGACCAGGAGGTGACAAGCAACTTGAAGGTTGAAGTGGGAACTACTTTATTGCAAGTGAACTCAATGGGAACTGAGTGAGAACTCAAAGTAGCGAGTTCCTAAGGTAGCAGGCTCCTAAGGTAGCAGAACCACTTCTCTGCCGGACAGCAGAGATATATATACTAAACTAATTACACACAGCTTGACTCAATTAACATCATCTAGATACAGCAGTCAGCCAATAAGGAATCCTCATCATCTTAATGGCTTGCTGGCGTTGCTTCACAAACTACTCCTCCTGGCAAAGTGCCAGGCGGCATCTTGACTTGATTTGCATCCCCAACGTCTCCTCCCTTTTGTTTTATTAAATAACAAGTATATGGCTTAGGGACTGTGCCTGTTTTAGGTTGTCCAATACTACATATGGACCTTACCCGTCATTGGATGGTCTGACCTCAAATCGTCAGCCTCCTGTCTTAGGTTGGTACCATTGTAATTGGATCTTACCCGTCTTTGACTACCGGCCCAACATAATTAGCCATAATTGTGGATAACGACCATAGTGGTTTTTACACAAACACCATAAACAACCTGCCACAAGCAGAAAGGAAGAGGATACAAAATGCCACGATATCAAGCCATTGACAGCTGCAAGTGAAAAACCCCTGGAAAAACTGAACCACCAATGACACCATCAGCAAAGATACCCTGGTACTATTACAATTTGTTGTATCAGTTCATAATGCATATAAGTGATACACAGTCCAGGTAAGTCCTGCATGCAGCTCAAAGCAGAGAAATCCATTAATATGTCTATTTCTTCTCAAAGCAAATCAACTCTTTGAGCATTACTTGTTGAGTTACATTATTTATTGATGCATCAGTTTATACAGTTTGTGTGATAGCTATCGAAGAAGCTGTAGTGGCAGCAGCAGAAACAGCAACAGCTGTGATGATGGTAGCTGTAATTCCTAAGTCTCATTTAGTTTTCATTAATACTGGAAATTCTTTTTTTTTTGTCTTAAGGTAGGAATTCTGGCAATGATAGCTAAAGAAAATTGTGTAGCATTCCATCAGGCACTAAGAAAACAATTTACATTATCCTCAACAGAATTATTGGATATAATGAAAAGGAAAGGTGAAAGTAAACAAACAGATCTGTTAACCTCCTTATTTGTCCACATATTAAAACAATACCTAATTCAAATTAAAACTGTTTAAATCATGTGAATAAAAGATATTTGGATCCATTTTTTCATGAGCGCTCTTGATATATGGACATACACACACACAGACATACAACACATAACACAAGTGTGCACACATAACACAATAGTAAAGGCCTTGTAGCTTTTCACAGGTGAAATCTCCATTGCAATGAAGATTTATTTTTTAATCCATTTATTTTATAATCCATTGATTTTTAATCAACTCCGCAGTTGATTAAAAAATAAAACTGATCAGAAAAACATTAACCTAGGTCTGTATGAGCTCAAAAAATAAAATAGAAAAATTCTTTTTGTAACTTGCATATGGGTTTGAAGGTATTCCCACAAGTAAGCCTCAAGATTTTTTACATTTGAAATAGGCCTTAATGGTGCTCATTAGCCTCCAGATATAGAAGAACCATAATCACAGATGTAAGCATAGCTAAACTGGGGTTCTGGATATCAGCTGTTATGGATTTGAGCCAAATCATCTTCTTTTTACATTATCCTGAATAAATCACTTTAGTTAGTCTCTCTGGAATCCAAATTGGCTACTATTCTCCCTGTGCAAACACACAAAACAGACCCCCAACTTCAGACAATCACTGGGTCAGGACCTTTCCATTGTCCGATTAGAATATCCTTCCAAAGTACCTTTGGCTTATGTACATTTTTTTGGACACATGTGCCTTTCCACAGCACTAAGTCCTGATGAATCCAAATTTTAAAAGTTTAATGTAAAAAGGGTTATGTTAAGTTTATCTTTGGGGGAGTTATATCCCTTCCCAATTCCCTCTTTTTGTTTTAGTAAGTACATTTTAATAGCTTGATGAGCTCTTTCAACTGTGCCTTGTCCCTCTGGATTATACGGGATTCCCGTTATGTGAGTAATGCCAAATGATAAGCAAAATTGCTTGAAAGAAGCAGAAGTATAGACAGGGCCATTATCTGTTTTTAACTGTTTTGGAATGCCCACAGTGGCAACATTTTGTAAACAATGAAATATAATATCTTTAGTTTTTTCTCCGGTATGAAGGGAGCCCATTAAATATCCGGAAGAAGTATCAACTGTAACATGCTAATATTTTAATTTTCCAAATTCTGGCAAATGTGTGACGTTCATCTGCCAGATATGATTAGATATTAGTCCTCTAGGATTAATTCCAAGATTAACTTGTGGTAAAAAGGTAACACAATTTTGCCATTGTTTTATTATATGTCTAGCTTGTTCCTTAGTTATTCTAAAATGCTTTTGCAAGGTATTAACATTGACATGGAAGGATTTGTGAAAATTTGTAGCTTCTTCAAGTATAGAAAAAATATGTATGTCATGTGTGATTTTATCTGCTAAATTATTGCCCAAACTAAGGGCTCCAGGCAATCCTGTATGTGCCCTGATATGTCCTATAAAGAATGGATCTTTTCTGTCCCAGATTAAACTTTGTATAGCAGAAAGCAAAGAGAAAACAGTAGAGGAAGGGGAAATCCTATCAGCATGTTCAAGGGAATTTATAGCATTAACTATATATAAACTATCAGAAAATAAATTAAATACAGAATCTTTAAACATCACAAAAGCTTGTAATACTGCATTAAGCTCTACCTATTGAGCTGATTGTTTGGGTACTAAAAATGTAAAAGCTTGATCAGGGGTAATTACTGCTGCTGTACCATTATTTGACCCATCAGTGAATATAATTGGAACATTCATGATAGGTGTTTTTCTTGTCATTTTTGGAAAAACTACAGGATTCGAGGACCAAAAAGACAACAAAGGATTGGATGGTAAGTGGTTATCAAATGAACAAATAGATTTGCGCATATTTATTGCCAAAGTATTTAACTCATTAGTTAACTCATTAATTTGATCCATAGTATATGGAGTGATAATTTTATTAGGAGAAATTCCAAACACTCCCTTTGCTGCTTTTATTCCTTTGAGTATTAATTGTCCTACAGCTTCAGGATACCTAGTAACAATAGTGTTAGGAGAATAAGATAAAAGTATCCATAATAATGGACCTTCTTGCCAAAATACTCCTGTAGGAATATTTTTTGTTGGTAGTACAATAAATAATAAAGGCAAACTTATATCAATTCTATCCAAATGCATATTTTCCATATATGTTTCAATGAGTTTTAATGTCTTTCTTGCTTCAGGTGTTAACATGTGGGGTGAATTTGGATCTGATGGACCTTTTAGGATATCAAATAAAGGTCCCAACTCTCCTGTTGGTATGCCTAGATAAGGCCTTATCCAATTTATGTCTCCTAAAAACTTTTGAAAGTTGTTAAGTGATTTAAGTTGATCTACTCGTATTTGAATTTTTGGTGGACGGACCATGGTCGAGGATAATAAAACTCCTAAATAATTAATTGGAAAATTTAATTGTACTTTATCTATTGCTATCTCTAGATTATATTTTTTTAAATAAGTTTGTAAGTGTGGTATAACATTATAGCAATGTGTTTTATCTTTGTGTGCTAATAATACATTGTCCATATAGTGAAATATTTGTAGTTCAGGATTTTGATTTCTAAGTGGCTGGATTGCTTTGTTAACATAAATTTGACACATAGTTGGGCTGTTAGCCATCCCTTGAGGGAGTACTTTCCATTCATTTCTCTGATCAGGACCTTCATGATTCAGTGCAGGAACAGTAAATGCAAAATGTGGACTAATCTCAGGATGAATTGGAATTGAAAAAAAAAACAATCTTTAATATCTATAACTAAAACATACCAGGTTTTTGTCAAAGCAGACAATTGAGGAATCCCCGATTGAGCAGGTCCCATAATAACCATCTCATTATTAATAGCTCTTAAATCTTGCAGTAATCTCCATTTACCAGATTTCTTTTTGATGACAAAAATGGGAGTATTATGGGGAGATATAGAAGGTTGTATATGTCCCTCCACTAATTGTTGTTTGACCAGGTCATGGGCTGCTTGTATCTTTTCTTTATTCAGGGGCCACTGAGGAACCCATACTGGCCTTTCTGATTTCCAAGTAATCTTTATTGTCTCAGTGACTGTCGCGACCCCTCGCCAGCAAAGGAAACACGACACAGGACTCTTCTTTCAGCAGTTTACTCAGGACCTTTGAATCATGATGAGAAAACAGGAACAAGAAAGGAAGAGCGCGAGCGGCCGGTCTGCCCTAGCTTAAGTACCCAGCCTCGCCAATGAACTAGCACCACGTGGAGGAGTCTAATAGATGCAGCACAGCAGAAGCAGGCCAGAGCCCAGCCCCACAGCCTTACAAGGAGTTGTTTACTTCTAACAACTCTAACCGCTAAGTCATCAGAAGCAGGAGGCCAGCGCCATTTTCAGGGTGCGGTCGCCGGCTCCCAACAAGTGACCCCTCCTGAAAACCCAATCCATGTCTGTTTTTTGATCTATTTGTATTGGTGCCACTATACCTTGTCCTTGTTCTCCTAATCCTTTTTCTTTCCTAAAACCTTGTCTAGCCATAATAGTGGGCACATTTGAATTGATGTTATTTGTTAATGTTTTTTTAAAAGAGAGAGTGAGAGAGAGAGAGAGAGAGTGAGAATTTTTTAATATTTATTTTTTGGCAGACACAACATCTTTGTATGTGGTGCTGAGGATTGAACCCGGTCACACGCATGCCAGACGAGCACGCTACTGCTTGAGCCACATCCCCAGCCCTGTTAATGTTAATCCTAATTGATCTAGAACATCTCATCCCCATAAATTTATAGGAAGATGATCCAATACATATGGCTGTATAGTTCCTTCACATCCTTCAGGATCCTTCCAATCTAATACCATCGCACTTCTATGGGGATTAGTCGCCACTCCTAGGTCTTGAAGCATTTGAGTGGCTTATTGTAACAGCCAATGTTTTGGCCATTCTTGATGAGAGATGATGCTAAGGTCTGCACCTGTATCCAGTAGCCCATTAAATTCATGTCCTTGAATATTTAGTTGTAGCATGGGGCAAGAATCTAAATTTAAAGAAAGCATAGCCCAAATCTATACCTGTGGAGCCTAATACCCTGGAACCTCTTTCTACAGTATGACTGGAAAATTTATCATGTAGGCTGGGTATTATTAATAACTGTGCAATTCTATCTCCTGGTGAAATTACTGATATACCCCTTGGAGAACTGGCTATAATTTTCATTTCACCTTCATAATTGGGGTCAATTACCCCAGGACTTATCATAAGTCCTTTTAGAGTAGAAGAACTGCGTCCTAATAATAAGCCTACTGTTCCTTGGGAAAGAGGTCCTTTTACCTCTGTGGGAATGATTTGAACTCCCATCTTTGGAGTTAGTACTGCTCTGGCAGAGGCGAAGATGTCCAACCCTACGCTCCCTCTGGTTTGTCTGATAAGGGATCTAATGGATAATGTGTCCTGGGCACTACCCTTATGGTGTTGCTGGGTTCCTCCAATGCCCCGTATATTTGTGGTCGTGGGCCCTGGAGCATTGGGCCCCCCTGTCTGTTTTTTGGTAATGGAGTCCAATGTTTTCCTCCACGATATCGTGGGTAAACACCTGGTCCTTGTCCATTTTTTTTTTCAAAAGAGAGAGACAGAGAGAGAAAGAGAGAGAGAGAGAGAGAATTTTTAAAATTTATTTTTTAGTTTTTGGCGGACACAACATTTTTGTTTGTATGTGGTGCTGAGGATCGAAGCCGGGCCGCACGCATGCCAGGCGAGCGCGCTACCACTTGAGCCACATCCCCAGCCCCTCTTGTCCATTTTTTGACAACGGAGTACCCTCTACAGTAGTCTGAGAATGGCATTCATAAGCCCAATGTCTCCCTCTATGACATCGTGGGCAAATACCCGGTATTCTACCCCTTTGATCATACCCTGTTTTGTTAAACCCTTCTCCTATGGGGCAACTCCTTCTAAAATGTCCTGTTTGTCCAAAGTTATAGCATGTTTTTGGCCTGGTACCTAAAGCCTGTTGTACTGCAGCTGCCAATACTTGCCCCTGTTCATTAATGTCTCTACATAATTTAATATATGTGTTTAAATCTCTGATCTAATGGCTTCCCTACACCATCTATTGGCTTGTTCGTAGGCTAGCTGTTTCACTAATGGCATCGCTTGTTCTGCATCCCCAAAGACTCTGGTAGCTGTTTGTATAAGCCTAACTACAAATTCAGCATAAGGTTCATTAGTTTCTTGTATTACCTTAGATAATTGACCTTGTAAATCTCCATGTCCTTGTAAAGTTTTCCATGCCTTAACCGCAGCTGAAGCGATTTGTGAGTATATGGCAGGATCATATCCAATTTGTTGCTGCTGACCCTCATAAGGTCCCTCTCCTAGCAACATATCTATATTTTTCTGAGGATAACGGCTGCTGCATTTCGCCTAGCCGTCTCCATACAAAATTCCTGATTGGCAACTTTCCATAGCAAATATTGTCCTCCATTTAGCACAGCTTTGCACATGCTAGCCCAATCTGCTGGTGTCATATTCAAATTGGTAATGGAATCAACCATACTTACAGTGAAAGGGGCTTGAGGACCATAGGTTGTTACAGCCTCTTTCAGCTGCTTCACAGTTTTGAAATCTAAAGCATGGTGAATTCACTGCCCTCCTGCCTCCTCAAATACAGGGCATGCCAATCTTTGAGGTCCTGTCTCAGGATCCCATCTATCAACTATGGGGGTTGAGGGCCACCCAGCACATGCTGTCTCCGTATACATAGGTGGAGCTATTGGTTGAATACTTACACCCTCTGGTGATAGAAAGGGGCTAGTAGCAACCTCCCATTGCAACTTTTCCCCTGATAGCCCTTTCTCCTCTAAACTTTCTTCCCCTGTCTGAGTAACTCGAGAGACTTCCTCTTTTATTTGATCTAAAATGTCTTCTCCTTGACTAAGCAAACAAGGTCGTATCAACATCCATAATGGCAATGTGCCAACTGGCAGAGTTCCTGGGCTTTCCTTTTCTATCCTTTTTAAATCTTCACCATGATGGTTCCATTGTGATATATCCAACAACCCCTCTTTAATGAACCATGGGCTACATTTTTGTATTGTCTTCACGTATGCCCTAACTGTTCTTGATTTTACTGAGATGCCTCCTTCCTTTAGCAATTTACTTAACGCCCTTTTGGTTTGGTTCTTACTAATTTTTAATTCCATATTTCTGTGACGAAGATACTGCTCACAAAGATAATGCAAAACAAAACCGAGACAAAACGAAACAAAAATGGAACAAAAATTCATTGTATCAATTTTTCTGTTCTCTTGAAATGTCCATCCGTCCTCTTGCCTTATCTGTTCTCCTGCAATGTGAGCCCCACCCCCGTGGGGCGTGCCCAACAGCAGAGGACACCATGGTGTCCTGCAGCTTGCTGCAGAGGCACGCATCCCCCGGGGCGTGGCCACACGAGTGCCTTTGAGCAGCTTTTGTCCTGTCCTATTTATTTCCAGGGACAGGCAGCTCAAAAATGAAATGAAGCAAAACAAAACAAGAACACACTGCTTCCTGAAATGGTCACCCATCCTTTTACCTTGTCACTTGCTCCCAAGCATCCTGAAGATTCCCCGTACGGGCCACCATATGCTGCAGTCTGGCTGGGCAAATGACCAGGAGGTGACAAGCAACTTGAAGGTTGAAGTGGGAACTACTTTATTGCAAGTGAACTCAGCGGGAACTGAGCGAGAACTCAAAGTAGCGGGCTCCTAAGGTAGCAGAACCGCTTCTCTGCCAGACAGCAGAGGTATAGATACTTAACTAATTACACACAGCTTGACTCAATTAACATCATCTAGATACAGCAGTCAGCCAATAAGGAATCTCATCATCTTAATGGCTTTCTGGTGTTGCTTCACAAACTACTCCTCCTGGCAAAGTGCCAGGCAGCATCTTGACTTGATTTGCATCCCCAACACATGTGGCCTTTGGAGTCTGATTTTTTTAAATTTGTATGTGAGGGACAGGCATTGGGGATTGAACCCAGGAGGGCTACGTCCCAACCCATTTTATTTTATTTTGAGACAGGGTCAAACCTAGGTTGGCTTCAAACTTGTTATCCTCCTGCCTCAGCCAAGTTGCTGGGATTAGATAAATTACACTACCACACCCAGTCCATCATTACTTCTAATGGATGAATAATATTCCACTGTGAGAATAAACCATCTGTTAATGCACTGATTAGTTGATGGAAATTTGTGAATCATAATGCTATGAACCTACTTTTACAAATTTCAGAAATATTTAATCTTCTCAAAGGGCCACCAAAGAAAATAGTGTTTAACAAAATATAATATTTGAATGGCTGAATTTCAGCAAGTGTGGGTCAAGAGCTTTTGAATATCCCCTAGACTACACTCCCCTTGGCACATACTAAACAATCAGTACCTATTGGTTGAATTATAATCTACTCTCTGTCTCTATATATTTGCCTATTCGGAACATTTCATATAGGTCTGTTCATACAATATGTGATCTTTTGTGTCTAGCTTCTTTCCTTTAGTGTAATGTTTCTGAGGTTCATTCATGTTGTAGCACGGACAGTACTTCATTTCTGTTTGTGGCTGAGTAACATTCCAATGTATGAATAGACTACATTTTGTTTACCCATTCATCTGTTAATGGGTACATGGGTTCTTTTTTAAAAAATAATTTTAGTTGTAGATGGGCACAATACCTTTATTTATTTATTTTTCCTTTTTTTATTTGTATGGGTGCTAGGATCAAACCCAGTTCCTCACATGTGCTAGGCAAGCACTCTATGACTGACAACCCCAGCCCCACATGGGTTCTTTCTACCTTTTCACTATTGTGGATAAAGCCGTTTTGAGCATTCATGTATACTTTTTTGGGTGATCTTCCTTTTGGTTGTTTTGATTTTGTTTTTCAATATTGCCAGGAATTGAACACAGGGCCTTGTGCTACCAGGCAAGTCATCTACCACTGAACTACCCTTCTCCCAGCCCCTGAATATATATATATATATATATATTTTTGGTACTGGAACTTGAACTCAGGGCTGCTTAACCTCTGAGCCACAGCCACAGCCCTTTTTAAAAAATATTTTATTTAGAGATAGGGTCTCACTGAGTTGCAAGTGCTTCACTAAGTTGCTGAGGGGATCCTCCTATCTCAGCCTCCCGAGTCACTGGAATTAGAGGCATGTGCCACCGCGCCCAGTAAACATGTTTTCCATTCTCTTGGTTGTATATCTAGAAGTTGAATTTATGGGTCATATGGTAACTCCAAACTAGTCATCCCATTTCACATACCAGCCAGCAATGAACGAGGTGGACTATGCATCTAACCGAGGACCGGGAACCTAGCTTGCTATTTAATTGTGCATCATATTCAGAAATATCATGATTATAAAACAAATAAAAATTATCAACGATTTAAAAACATCCTGAGTAATGGATGCTCAGGGTCATGATTTCCTGTATCTCTGAAGGCTATATATCCTGGTGAGGACTGTGGCAAATAGAGCCCATTTTCCTGTTGCTGACATGGCATATTCAGCTCCCACTACAGATGGCAAAGGCAGCACTGTCACAGAACAGCATGCCTTAGCTGCTGCTCATCAGATCTAAAACTTCTGGGAGTGACAGACTCTACCCACGGTGGTTGTGCAATTTTAAGACATCACGTTAGAGGAAATGGGCGAGTGCTCTGATTCCTCCAAACAAGGGAAATGTAAGAAAGCCAGTCCTCCTGCGTGCATACAGAAGCACTGCCTTTTGATAATCCAAAAGAATCCAGCTGAGAGGGAAGAAAATAACTCCTATTGAATAAAATGAGCCCTGATTTTGAGAGAGTCAATGAGAGTCTCAATCAATACGGAAGATTCTGGGTTATTAACTGAAATGCTAGGGAAACTTGATCACTAGCTTGGCAAGTATTACTAAATATTTCCAAATCCAAAGTAACATCCCAGCTTCTCAAACTAAATGGACCCCAATCCCTAGGGAAGGGAATTCTCCTCATTGTCTCTGGACTTCCTATTTCATCCAAAGTGGACATCACCATCTGCAGTTGGAAGGATCAAAGCACAAATCAATTACCTAGAGCTGGGTTTACATTTCTACTCCACCAGGAGACCAGCACACTGGTTTCATTAAAGAGGTTCGTGGCATAGAAGTTAACTAGTGAGATCAAAATAAAACACACAGACTCAATTACCTTTTTCTATGACCAGGCCCGAGACAGCTCTCTCCCCTCTGGCTCTCACCTCGAACCACCCCGTGGGGCAGCAAGGCTTACTCAGGACTAGCAGGAGAGAGAGAGAGCACGCCAGGGAGTGGCCTTTTATTGGGGAACAAGAAATGCAGGGGAAATTCCATCCAATGAAGGTCGAGGGGGGCAGAATTCCAAGGTCAGGGTCAGTGATTGGTCTCAGGGTCAGTGGTCAGTCACATCCCCACACGGACAGGCTCTTGCACCTGGAGAGGGTGGGGATAGCTCTGACACAGTTTGGCCAGAACGCCTCACACCCAATCAGGGAGATGCCCAATCACGTGCGAGAATGGCTTCCCACATTCTACCATCAAATTTTGTCACTTGCTTGGGTGAACCCACTTCCTGTATCTCTTTGGTGATTATGAGCAAAAGATAATTCATAATTTTCACAAGTATATGACTGTATTTACACTCAGTTTTCTATTTTGTTTCTGGGCACCCTGACTTATTCTCAATATCAGAGTGTCAATGTCCAATAGAAGGAAAAACATTATTTGTTTGTTGTTTTTGCTTATTTACAGGATGTTAATTCCTTGCTTTGTAAAAATTTCAGACAGTTCATTTTGAAAGAGTTTCTGGACCTGTGAAGTCTGGTGAATATCTAGTGCCAAATAGTGGCAACATATCAGTTCTCTACTCCCACGATAATGCTGTGTGACAACCGTGACAAACTACAGGGGTATAACAATGAGCTTGCTTGCTCACATCTTGGGGTGGCTGGCAAAGGAGCCCTGCTGCTCTTGGGGAGGGGGCTGGCTCACAGATCTGGAAGCTAGCTGATAGATGATCTAGAATGGATGTGGTTAGGTGGCTCTCTTCCTCCAGCCAGCCTCCCAGGGAGAGTATTTGTGGTAAAGGTGGCTCAGTCCTCCAGTCCTCAGTTCAGTGGTGCCATGCAACAATACTTCTGCCACATTCTGCAAGCTAAAGCATAAGCCAGCCCTGATTCAAGTGTTCCTTAGAGATAGGAACAGCAAGTCACATGTCAAAAAGCCCAGATACAGGGAAAGATGAAGAATTGGCCAAAAAAAAAAAAAATTACAACATACTGAAGATAAGTCCCTTTTCATCTTTGTTTTCCCCTCCTTCTTCTTCTTCTCCTCCTCCTCCTCCTCCTCCTCCTTCTTCTTCTTCTTCTTCTTCAGCAGTGCTAGGAATGGAACCCAGGCCTCCGGCACACTAGCCAAGTGCTCTACCGCTGAGCTCCATCCCAAGCCCCGCTCACTGCTGGGGTCTAAGTCCCAAAGAATGAGAAATTTTTCCCTTATTTTTATTTTGAGGCAGGATCTCGCTAAGTTGCTCAGAGCCTTACTAAGTTGCTGAGGCTGGCCTCTAACTAGCTATGCTTCTGCCTCAGCCTCCAGAGTGATCCCGCAGTCAGACCATTCTTAAATTTGAGCTGGTTTAGGCAAAGCAAAGGGTGGGAGCCAAGAGAAAAAGATAAGACTAGTTTTCAATCACAAAAACATTCTCATAAATAGATTTAGGGATTGATTTCATCACTTTAGATTTATTATTCTAATTCCTTTTTTGATTCTTTCACCCAAATATATTATTCCTCACTTCTAATTGGGGTCAGCTGTGAATAAAACTTCCTAATATTAGAAATCAAAGTCAGAATGTAACTTTGCAAAGTCTTAGTGATAAATCAGAACAAATTGGAAGCATGTCCATACCCCTTTGTACCTAGTCTTTTTAAAAACACCCTTATTTTTATTAGAGCTTAGCATATAATGTGTGCTTGATCTAATGCCTAACCTGATTTGAGGGAATGACTAATAGAACTTAAGGTCAAGTCAAATGTATTAGAGTATTCAAAGTGGTTTCATGTTTCCAAAGCAAAGCATTGAAGCTCCTGTTTCTCATAAGATTCTGGAACTTCTGAGCCTTATCCATTCAATCTTAAAAGTTGGATGATTCTTGATGAGCGTGTGACACACTCCTGTGACTCAGGAGCCTGGAGCAGGGGGATCACAAGTTCCAGACCAGACTTAGCAACACAGTGAGGTCCTAAGCAATTGAGTGAGCGAGACCCCATCTCAAAATAAAAAAATAAAAAGAGCTGGGGACGTAGCTCAGTGGTAAAGTGCCCCTGAGGTCATCCCCAGTACTAAAGAGAGAGAGAGAGAGAGAGAGAGAGAGAGAGAAGAAGAAAATACAAGTGAATGATTGTTTCACTCCTTCTAATGGTCTTGAACCACAAAAGCAATTAAGTTGCCAGAGAACATTTCAAATAGTCTGCTCATTTTAAGTTCTTTGAGAGGTATTTTATTCATTGTGTGTGTAGAGCAGAAAGAATGGGAACTTTTTTTTTCAGGAAATTAATTTGTGTCAATTAATGAATAAAAGAATGGACCGCCCCCCCCCTTTTGCTATGGATTAAACCTAGGGCTTCATGCATGTTAGGCAAGTGCTCTAGGTTAAGCCTCTAGCCCCAAGAATGGACATTTTTAAAATATCTTTATTTATTTTATTTTTTTTTTTAGAGAGAGAGAGAGAAAGAGAATTTTTTTTTAATATTTATTTTTTAGTTCTCGGCAGACACAACATCTTTGTTGGTATGTGGTGCTGAGGATCGAACCCGGGCCGCACGCATGCCAGGCGAGTGTGCTACCGCTTGAGCCACATCCCCAGCCCAATATCTTTATTTTTTTTATGTGGTACTGAGGATCAAACCCAGGGCCTCACACATACTAGACGAGTGCTCTACCGCTGAGCCACATCCCCAGCCCCAAGAATGGACATTTAAAAAAAAAATTTGTTTTAACTAGTTATACACGACAGTAGAATGCATTTTGACACATCATACACAAATGGAGCACAACTTCTCATTCTTCTGGCTGTACATGGGGCAGAGTCACACTGGTAGTGTAGTCATAAATGTGTATAGGGTAATAATGCCCATCTCATTTCACTGTCTTTCTCTCCTCCATACCTCCCCTCCCCTCCCCTCACTTCCCTCTGCTCAATCCAAAATTCCTTCATTCTATCCTCACCACCACATTATAGATTAGCATCCTCTGTCAGAGAAAACATTTGGCTTTTTTTTTTGATTTGGCTTATTTCACTTAGTATGATATTCTCCAGCCCCATCCATTTGCCAGCAAAAGCCATAATTTCATTCTTCTTTAAGGCTGAGTAATATTCCATTGTGCATATGTATCACATTTTTTTTTATCCATTTATTTGTTAAAGGGCATCTAGGTTGGTTCCATAGTTTAGCTACTGTGAATTGAGCTGCTATAATTTTTTAATATTTTTTAGTTGTTGATGGACCTTTATTTTATTTATTTGTATGTGGTGCTGAGAATCAAACCCAGTGTCTCACGCATGCTAGGCAAGCACTTTACCACTGAGCCACAACCCCAGTCCCGAGCTGCTATAAATATTGATGAGGCTGTGTCACTGTAGTATGCTGATTTTAAGTCCTTTGGGTATAAACCAAGGAGTTGGATAGCTGAGTCAAATGGTGGTTCCATTCCAAGTTTTCTAAGGAATCTCTATACTGCTTTTCAGAGTGGTTGCAACAATTTTCAGTCCCACCAGCAATGTATGAGTTAACCTTTCCCCCACATTTCTCGCCAACCGGTATTGTTGCTTGTATTCTTGATAATTGCCAAAGAATTAATATTTTTAAAAAAGGAAGAAAGTCTCCAGAGAAGGAACTCATTAATCTAGAGGAAAAGAATTTGTTCAGAGGAAAAGAATTTGTCCATTAAAAGTGGACTCATATTTATGAAATCTTTCCAGCCTGGCTTTCCACCATCCACATGTCTAGAGAAGAATAATCCTGAGAATAGACATTCAGGAAAGCTATTCTTCAACCCAAATAGTATCTCAGGGAAAAAGAAATAAATTTTAATCAGCAAAATAAAATTTTAGAGTTTTATAGTAAAGGACTAGGGATGTAGTTCAGTGTCAGGGTGTTTCTGGATTCAACCCCCAGTTCTGAAAAAAAAAGTTTTAGAATCATTAAATAAAATATTTAAAAAGGCTGTGGGTATCGCTCAGTTGTTAAGCAGCCCTGGGTTCAATACCTGCTATCAAAAAAAAAAAAAAAAAAAGTGGGCTGGGATGTGGCTCAAGCGGTAGCATGCTTGCCTGGCAAGCGTGCGGCCCGGGTTCGATCCTCAGCACCACATACAAAGATGTTGTGTCCGCCGATAACCAAAAAATAAATATTAAAATTCTTTCTCTCTCCCTCTCTCAAAAAAAAAAGTAATATAGAGCTAGGAGCTAGGGATATAGTTCAGTGATAGAGTTCTTGTTTAGCATGTGCAAGGCCCTGGGTTCAAATCCCAGTGCCACAAATAACAACAAAAACAATACAAGGTTGTAGTATAAAACTTTAAAAAATACAGGAAAAGGGCTGGGTTTGTGGCTCAGTGGTAGAGCACTTGCCTAGCACGGGTGAGGCACTAGGTTCAAACCTCAGCACCACATAAAAATAAATAAGTAAAATAAAGGCATTGTGTCCACCTGCAACTAAATTTTTTTTTTAAATACAGGAAAGGATTAAGCAGAAATAGTACAATTGACTGTCATTCCTCGACCCAGTGATAAATTCCATGTCATTCTGATATTTCCTTTACCTCTGCTCATTGCTCCACATCCACACTTAGAACAACATCTAGCATGCAGTTGGCTTGTAATAATTACTTGTTAAGTATCCCAGTTATTGGATTGGATCCCTATTGAGGGAAAGCTAAACCAAGCTAATTCTACCTTAAGAGAAATTAGAAGTCATGTGCAGTGGCCCACACCTTTAATCCCAGCAGTTTGGGAGGCTGAGACAGGTGGATCATGAGTTTAAAGCCAGCCTCAGCAATTTAGTGAGGCTCTAAGCAACTCAGTGAGACCCTGTCTCTAAATAAAATACAAAATAGGGCTGGGGATATGGCTCAGTGGTCAAATGCCCTGGTATGTCTCCACACCTGCCAGAAAAAGCTGTTAGATATAGGTAATAATTCTGTTAACCCTGTATCTTTTGGTTTTCAATTTTGTGGGACTGAGGAAGTATTATAGAGAAGCCTAAGATTTGGAAGCTACATGAACTTTTTTCTGGCCTCTGGAGCATGGTATAGATTGTCAAGACCCTTTTTAAAAATTTTTTTAGATATTGATAGACTCTTATTTTTATTCATTTATTTATCTGTGGTGCTTAGAATTGAACCCAGTACCTCACACATGCCAGGCAATTGTGCTACCACTGAGCCACAGCCCAGCCTGTCAAGACTCTTAATCTATCTGAAAGCTGAGTTCCTTGAGAATAATGAACAAGTCCTTTGATGGTGAATAAATTTTCCAGTGCCTGAAGGAGATCACAAATTATGACTGACAAGAAGTTGTTAAGCAAGTAATTGTGAGGCGACACATTTTTTTTTTGTAGAAGCCTGAAATTTTTTAAATATTTATTTTTTTTTAGTTGTAGTTGGACACAATACCTTTATTCCATTCTTTTATTTTTATGTGGTGCTGAGGATTGAACCCAGGGCCCCCCGTGCATGCTAGGCGAGCTAGAGATGATGAGCATTTTTTCATATATTTGTTGATTGTATATCCTCTTCTGAGAAGTGTCTGTTCAGGTCCTCCACCCATTTGTTGATTGGGTTATTTGGAGTTTTTTTGTTGTTGTTGTTTTGTTTTGTTTTGTTTTGGTGCTTAGCTTTTTGAGATCTTTATATATCCTAGAGATTAGTGCTCTATCTGATGTGTGAGGAGTAAAAATTTGCTTCCAGGATGTAGGCTCTCTGTTCACCTCACAGATTGTTTCTTTTGCTGAGAAGAAACTTTTTAGTTTGATTCCATCCCATTTATTGATTCTTGGTTTTAATTCTCAATGTTTATAGCAGTACAATCCACAACAGCTAAACTGTGGAGCCTGCCTAGATGCCCTTAAGTGGATGAATGGGTTAAAAAAAAAAAAAGTGTGGGGGCTGGGATTGTGGCTCAGTGGTAGAGTGCCCGCCTAGCACAGGCAGGACCCAGGTTCGATCCTCAGCACCACATAAAAATTTAAAAAAAAGATGTTGTGGGGCTGGGGATGTGGCTCAAGCGGTAGCGCGCTCGCTTAGCATGCGTGCGGCCCGGGTTCGATCCTCAGCACCACATACCAACAAAGATGTTGTGTCCGCCGAGAACTAAAAAATAAATATTAAAAAATTCTGTCTCTAAAAAAAAAAAAAAAAAGATGTTGTGTCCACGGAAAAACTAAAGATAAATATTTTAAAATTCTCTCTCTCTCTCTCCCCTTTCTTAAAAAAAAAGTGGCATATATACACAATGGAATTTTACTCAGCATTAAAAGAGAATAAAACCATGGCATTTGCAGGTAAATGGATGGCACTGAAGAAGATAATGCTAAATGAGGTTAGCCAATCCCAAAAAACAAATGCCGAATGTTTTCTCTGATATAAGGAGGCTGACTCATATTGGGGTAGGGAGGGAGAGCATGGAAGGAATAGATGAATTCTAGATAGGGAAGAGGGGAGGGAGGGAAAGGGAGGAGGTAGGGGATTAGCAAAGATGGTGGAATGTGATGAACATCATTATTCAAAGTACATGTATGAAGACTGGAGTTGGGTATCAACATACTTTATATATAAACAAAGATATGAAAAATGGTGGTATACATGTGAAATAAGAATTGTAATGCATGAGGATGTGGCTCAGAGGTAGAGCGCTTCCCTAGCACGTGCGAGGCCCTGCGTTCAATCCTCAGCACCACATAAAAATAAATAAATAAAGGTATTGTGTCCAACTACAGCTAAAAAAATTTTTAAAAATTGTAATACAAAAAAAAGTACATGTATAAAAGCATGAATTGGCATGAACATACTTTATATACAAAGATATGAAAAATTGTGCTCTGGTGAAGGCGTTCCTATACTCGCTGTCTGACAGGGTTACAGCGTGGAACCATTAGGAATGTTAAGTGTTTTGTTTCTGATACTCATGATATAGATAACAGGGCATACGTCAATCAATAATAAAAATTCGTATTGCCTGAGATTGCAGGAAAATTCTCAGAATGAGATTAAGGATACAATGGAGACAAGCCATGAGATGCGTTTCAATGTCTCTCAGGATACAAACAATGGTGTTATTCCTCAAGCCTGAGCAAGAAGAAATATTTATCCCATGGTTAACAATTTACACTACCCACCCCACCCCATCTTAAAGCCACAATCTGTACAATAGCCTAGCTACAGAAAAACAATTGCTGTTCCAACAGTACAAAGACCACCATATGTAGCTTATGGTATCCCCCAGAGGGCAAGAGGCTAATAAAAATACATTCCCCAACCAATAGATCCTCCTTTGCTTTACGCAGAAACTTATGATGAAAATGGAAAACACATAGTTAATATAAATGACAAATGAGTTGAGGTGTAAAGCCTGCCCTTTAATTAAAGATTACAAAGACATAAGAATTGGTGTGCTTTGACCAAGGATCAAGGAGTTCTTTAAGAAAGCAGTTGAATAGGTCATAGGAAAAAAGGAAATTAAAAATAGAATAATGTAAAATTAACATAGACATATTTTAGAGGCACTTCAGTAGACTTTCACTACTTTAAGTGTGTTTTACTGGGATTTTAGTTTAGAAGTAAGAAAGCTTACCAATAATCATAAGTATGCTTGAAAGTTAAAGGTTAATGAAATAATTCAGTTAGAAGTGAATAATAGGTCAGGAGTCATGTAGTCTAATTGTGTCGCCTAGCACCTAGTGATTGAGGTGAAAACGTGAAAGCTTAATCATGATTGTCGTTACAGAAAAATATTTTGAACAATGTACTCAATATCTTAGGTAATCAATGTATGTCAGGAAAATATTGTAACTATTGAAAATCATGTAAATCAAAAAGGTTTCAGGCTTTGAAGCTATCCATCAACTACCTGAAAAAAACACCTGTAAAAAAAAAGTATAAAAATAAAGATCCCCCCAGAGGCAAGATGAGATGTCTTCGGAAGGTTGCTCATAACTTGCAAACTGTAGTCCTGACTCTTCTTTTGCTGATGCCACTCCTGCTTCGGGACCACCCTGGACCCTCACTCCTCCCGCCAGGGCTGGACCTCAGCAGTACTCTATATGTGTAATAAGAATTGTAATGCATTCCACTGCTGTGTATTTAAAAAAATAAAATAAAATCAATAAAACTAAAAAAATGAAAAGAAAAAAGAAAGAAAAAGAAAATGTTAAAATACAGATTCTGATTTAGTTGGTCTGAGACAGGCTGGGGATGACTAGCAAGTCCCCAGGTGATGTTGAGGTTGCTGGTTCTCTGACCAACTTTGAGAAGTAAGGTACCATCACGCAATGCTGAAGAATAGCAAAATAGGTGTCTACTATTAAAACCCCAGGGCAATGAATAAATAAATAAGATCTCAGGGTTCTGTGCTATAGATTCAACAGAGGTATTTGGCTGGGTTTCATATGGAGTTATCTCTTCAGCTGATCTAAATCATCTCTATTTTATTTTTAATGTTTATTTTATTTATATGTGGTGCTGAAGATCGAACCCAGGGTCTCACACATGCTAGATGAGTGCTGTACAGCTGAGTCACAACCCCAGCCTCATCTCTGTCTATTTTTGAAGTGCCAATAAATAGACAAAACCACATTCATTATTTTCTCTTTCTTCATCTCTTCTTAAATTGAGGTGAAATTTTCATAACATGAAATTAACTCATTTCATTTTTAATGGTACTGCATCAAACCAAGGGCCTTGCAGGTGCTAAGCATGGGTTCTGCCAGGGAGCTACACCCCCAGACCAAATAAACCATGTAAAAATGAACAATTCAGCCAAATGTGGTGGTGCACACCTGTAATCCTAGCTACTCAGGAGGCAGAGGCAGGAGGATCATGAGTTTAAGGCCAACCTCATCATTTTAGACAGACCCTATCTCTAGATAAATAAATAAATAAATAAATAAATAAATAGGGCTAGGGATAAAGCTTAGTAGTAGAGTACCCCAGTGTCACAAAAGAAAAAAAAAAAAAAGAGCCTTTAGTGTGTTTACAACCGGGTGCAACCATGACTTCTATGACTTCTATCTTATTCCAAAACATCTGCTTCCTATCTCTATGGATTTATTATTCTGGATACAGTATTCTATATCCAGATGAAAATGTTCTGAAACTTTACCTATAAAGGTAGAGGTAATGGTTACATACACTGTGAAGATTCTAAATGCCACTAAATTGCATACTCCATCTGGTTAAAATGATGAACTATATTATGCTATGTGATTTTACCACAGCAAGAAAGTATAGACATCTGCACATTCTAGCTAAAGCCTCTTTTTAGTGATTTTTTTTTGGATGTAGATGGACAGCTTCCCTTTATTTTGTTCATTTATGTGGTGCTGAGGATCAAACCCTGTGCTTCACACATGCTAGGAAACACTCTACCGCTGAGCCACCACTTCAGCCCCTCTGGTGATTTTAAGAAACTATTTGAGGCCTACATGATGAGGAAACCTAGACTGCTTATCCCCTGAGCCTACTTGTTTTCAGCCAATAAGGCAACAACCCATTTTTACTTATTTTTTTCTTGGTACCGAGATAGAACTCAGGAGCACTCGACTACCAAGTCGCATCCCCAGCCCTTTTTTAAATTTCATTTAGAGACAGGATCTCACTGAGTTGCTTAGTGCCTCACTAAATGGCTGAAGCTGGCTTTGAACTCGTGATCCTCCTGTCTCAGCCTCCTCAGCTGATGGGATCACAGGAGTGGGCCACCACGATGGCCAACAACCCATTTTTGATAGGACACTCTATAGCAAAGAAATCAAAGATCAAGATCTGCTCCTCAAGGTTCGCAGTCTAATTGGAGAAACAAAATTGTCACATGAGACCAAACAACCTATCACCAGATAAAAAATAATAATATGTGCAAAATGAAAACAGGTAAATATTAGCATACAGTCTGGGAACTCTCTACATACAGCTCTGAGGATTCTTTCCTCCCTGCATGGAAAGCAATTTTAAAAAATGAACCATGCAAACCAGGCCAGAATAGGTACTTTGTTAACCTATTCAAAATGCAACATCTCTGTTCTGAAATCAATGGTGAACTTGCTAGTTCTAATGTTGTACTTTGAAGTGAGGCCCATGTAATTGGACTGCCTGGGTTTGAACATGGCCTTCTGACTATGTGGGACTTGGACAACTTCTTAACCCACTGTACATGAATATCTCAGAGTTATTGAACATGCTGAAAATCATATCCCTTTCAATATATGATTCAGACTTTTCAATAATTCAGATAGACATTTTCTGAAACAGCACAAATTATTGAGATTTTATTTAATGTCAAAAGAAATTGGGCTAGGAATGTGGCTCAAGCGGTAGCGTGCTCGCCTGGCATGCGTGCGGCCCGGGTTTGATGCTCAGCACCACATATCTCTCTCTCTCTCTCTGTCTCTCTCCTCTCTCACTCACTCTCTCTCTCTCCTCTCTCACTCTCTCTTTAAAAAAATAGAAAGAAAGAAAGAAAGAAACTAGTGTGTTGCTAGGCTAGTGGTACATGCCTGTAATCCCAGTGATTTGTGTGCTAAAGTTGGAGGCCCACTTTGGCAACATAGTAAGACTCTGCCTCAGAATAAAAAAATAAAGACTGGGGTGTACTTCAGCCATTAAGTGCCCTTGGGTTCAATCCCCAGTAGCAAAAACCAAAACTAACAAACAAAAAATATTGTGCATTTTTTTCTCTTCTTTGAACAAGATTTCTTTTCTGGTACCAGGGATTGAACTCAGGGGCACTAGATCACTGAGCCACATCCCCAGCCCTATCTTGTGTTTTATTTAGAGACAGGGCCTCACTAAGTTGCTTAGTTCCTTGCTTTTGCAGAGTCTGGCTTTGAACTTGCAATTCTCCTGCCTCAGCCTCCTGAGCAGCTGGGATTATAGGCGTGCGCCATTGCTCCGGCTCTTGAGCGAGATTTTTAAAGTCTCTTTCAAAATCAGGTTGAAGGAACCTAGACAGATAGAAAAAAAGAAAGAAGAAAGAAAGAAAGAAAGAAAGAAAGAGAGAGAGAGAGAGAGAGAGAGAGAGAGAGAGAGAGAGAGAGAGAGAAACACCTCATAAATGGGATGACATCAAATTAAAAAGTTTCTATACGGCAAAAGAAACAAGAATATGAAAAAAGTCCTTACAGAATGGGAGAAAATCTGCTACCTACTCTTCAGACCGAGGATTAATATCCAAACTATATTAAAAAACTTAAAAAAACAACAAAAAATATCCCCCCAAATAAAAACAAATACCCCTATTAATAAACAAATGAACCAAAAAGTCACTTCTCAAAAGAGGAAATCAAATAGCCAACAAATATATATGAAAAAATGTTAAAAATCATGAGCAATTAGGGAAATGCAAATCAAAACTACACTGAGATTTCATCTCCAACCAGAATGGTAGCTATCAAGAATAAAAACAATAATAAATGCTGGAGAGGATACGGAGAAAAAGGAACACTTTTACACTGTTGGTGGGATTGTAAATTAGTACAACCACTGTGGAAATCAGCATGGAGTTTCCTCAAAAGATTAGGCATGGAACCACCACGTGATCCAGGTATATCACTTCTTGGTATTTATCCTGAAGAATTAAAGTCATCATGTTACAGATACCTGCATACCCATGTTTATAGCAACACATTTCACTATAGTCAAACTATGGAACCAGCGTAAAAGTCCATCAACAGATGAATGGATAAAGAAAACGTGGTATAGTATGGGTGGTGGTACACGCCTGTAATGCCAGCAGCTGGGGAGGCTGAAGCAGAAGGATCACAAGTTCAAAGCCAGCCTCAGCAAAAGCAAGGCGCTAAGCTACTCAGTGAGACCCTGTCTCTAAATAAAATACAAAATAGGGCTGGGGATGTGGCTCAGTGATCGAGTGCCCCTGGGTTCAATCCCTGGTACTAAAAATAAATAAACAAATAAGGGGCTGATTATGTGGCTCAGTGGTTAAGTGCCCCCGGGTTCAATGCCTGGGGGTGAGGAAGGTCAGTGGACTAGGTGAATTTGATCAGGAAAAATATTTTAAGTAAAAGATCTGTAATTTGGGGCTGGGGATGTGGCTCAAGCGGTAGCATGCTCAAGCGTGCAGCCGGGGTTCGATCCTCAGCACCACATGCAAACAAAGATGTTGTGTCCGCCGAAAACTTAAAAATAAATATTAAAAATTCTCTATCTCTATCTCTCTCGCTCCCTCTTAAAAAAAAAAAAAAAGATCCTTAATTTGGGAAAAGGTAGGGAAGTATAAGAGAGCCAAGACTAGAAAGATAGTAGGGTGAGAAAAAAAAATGTTGGCAGCAATTGTCTTCTCTGTTCAAAGATTCTGGAATAATATCCATTTTCTTCTTACATGTTACGATTAGTCAGCCCAAACTGACTAATTGCAACATGTAGCACATAGCCTGGGTGACTTAAACAAAAGAAATGTACTTTCTCCCAGGCTATGAAGATCAAGGCCAAAGTGCTGGTCAGTGCAGTTTCTCCTGAGGACTCTCTTCCTGGCTTCCTGTCTCCTCACTATGTCCTTACATAGTGGAGAGAGGTTGCTTTCTCCTTCTCTTCTAGGGATATCAATCTTCATCTGTCTTATTAGATCAGGGCTGTCCCCTTATGACCTCATTTGGCCTTAATTACTTCTTAAAGCACTTATCTGAAAATACAGTTAGAGGTTCAACCTATGGTTGGGGGAGGGGGGACACCGTTCTGTTCAAGTATTTTCTGAAATTTTTTTGTATGTGTGTCGGGTGGGTACTGGGAATTGAACCCAAGGGGGTTTTACCACTGAGCTATATCCCCACCTTTTTTATTTTTAATTTTGAAACAGGTTTTCTATAAGTTATCCAGGCTGGCTTGAACTTGCCATTCTCCTGCCTTGGCCACCCAAGCCATGATTATAGGTGTGCTCCACCATACTCAGCAGCATTTTCCAAGTTTCTGTGAAGAGCATTCATTACTTTTATGATATGAGTATTTGTTTGTTTGTTTGTTGCAGTGCTAGCCTTTGAACCCCTAGCCTCAAGCATTGCTAGGCAAATACTCTACCACTGAGCTATAAAAGACTGAAATGAAAGGAAAAGGGGTACTCCTAGAGGTACTCAAAGGAGTTGCTGATCTGAAAGAATGTGAAATTACTTCCCTAAAGTTAAACAGGAATAGGGAGCCCTATGAATGCACAAGTCAGAAAGGGGTTCTAATTTGAAGGATAGGGTGGTGAGTTTCTCTGTCTCACCTGAAGTAGGATGAGGTCTCAAGTGCCTGCAAGAGAAGCCATAAAGGCAATCATAAAACAAGGCTGGGGACACTGGATGGTCAGGTTATCTCAGAATTCCCCCAGGAAGTCTATACTCAGGTCAAACCAGCCCTGACCACCCCAGCTAGGATGATTTCTTCCTATTTGGAATTAATGGAATATCAGTCCTTGCCTCTCATTTGGCACATCTTTTATTTATCCATTCATTCTGAAATAGTTTATGAACATCCTTTGTTCAGTATCACTCAGGGAGGGAGTGAATAGACCAGATGTGGGGTTCAGCAGTGAGTAGGGAGGAAAAGGAAGAGATGTAGAGTAATGGAAGAGCCCCCCCCCCAGGGATTTTCCCCCTGACAGATTTCAGACACCTTCAAAATTATGTAGCTGATTGCTAATATGTCTCACACAAACAATAACTATTCCTTCTTCATGCAAAAATTTAAAAAATATATCAATATAAAATTGAAGATAAAAATTTATCTGGCAAACAGGTGCTAAGCATCAGCTGTGAAGAGGTAACTGAGCATCTCATGATTGTCTCCATTGATAATGGAAGTAAACATTCAGCTAATCTCTTAATTCCCCTACAGTCACCCTTGAGTAATAGGAAAAAGATGGTAATCTTTTGAATTTAATTCTTCCTTTCCAAGTACGAATTATCCTGTGAACATCAATTGCAGGACTTTACTACTTTTTTTTTTTTCAGATAAAAGACTGAGGAGGAAATTAATTTGGAAAACATCCTGTCAGGGCTGGGGTTGTGGCTCAGTGATAGAGTGTACACCCAGTACACTTGAGGCACTGGGTTCTATCCTCAACACCAAATAAATATAAGGATATCGTGCCCACCTAAAACTAAAAAATAAATTTAAAAAAAGAGAATCTGGCTCTCAAAAATCCTGTCAATAATTTTCTATATAAACATTAGTAATTAAATAAGCATTGAAAACATAAACATGTTAGGGAAAGTAAGAATATTATGAACACACTATATTGAAGAGTTTGTCAAACTTCTCATAAGACCAAAATGAAAGACTAATTTTTTTTTTTTTGGTACTAGGGATTGAATTCAGGGGCACTCAACCACTGAGCCACATCCCCAGCCCTATTTTGTATTTTATTTAGAGTTAGGGCCTCATCATTGCTGAAGTTGGCTTTGAACTCCTGATCCTCCCAACTCAGCCTCCCCAGCTGCTGGGATTATAGGAGTGCGCTACTGCACCCAGCTGAAACACTAATCCTTTATTTTGTAATTTTTAAAAAATTTGAGATGAAATTCACATAATATGAAATTAACCATTTTAAACTGATCGATTCAGTGATATTTAATATATTCACCATTTGTACAACTACCACCTATATACTTATTCCAAAATATTTCCATCACCCAAAAAGGAAACCCCAGACCCATTAAACCCCTTTCTCCACTGAGCTATATCTCCACCCTTTTTATTTTTAATTTTGAAACAGGTTCTCTATAAGTTGTCCAGGCTGGCATGAACTTGCAATCCAACAGTTGGCTTTCTGTCTCTGTGGATCTACCTATTCTGGGTAATTGAGACAAATGGATTCATACAGTATATCATTATGTGTGACTTTTTGTGTCTGGCTTCTTTGACTTAACATGTTTCCTATGTCATTCATTTTAGCCTGAGACCCGAGATGGCTTCATGAAAGAAGATTTGAATTGTGAGAAAACGCTAGGGAGTTTTAAATTAAAGAGACAAGACTCTAATTACCTTTAAACCAGCTCAGGGGGGGCTCCTCCTAGCTCCAGCCTCCAGCCACCTACTGTGGTAGCCAGGTTTACTGAGGAGGCCAGAGAGAGAGAGAGAGAGAGAGAGAACGCACCAGGGAGTGGACTTTTATTGGGGAACAAAAAATCCTGGGGAAAATCACATCCAATGAAGATTAAGGGGGGGCAGCATCCCAAGGTCAGGGGTGACGATTGGGTCTTCGGAGTAGTAGCCAGACATGCCTCTGCACAGACAAGCCCTTGGACCTGGAGAAGGGTGGGGAAAGCTCTGACACAGCTGTGTCTAAGCGCCTCTCACCCAGCTAGGGAGGTAACTCAAATCATGTGCAAGGATGGCCTCTCACAATTTATGTTGAAACGTGTATCTGTACTTCATTCTTTTTATGGCTGCATAGTATTCCATTATGTATCTACAACAACTTTTTATTTCATTCATCAAGTGATGGACACTTGTGTTACATTTATCTTTTTGGCTATTATTTTTAGTGCTGCAAAGAACTTTTATAAACAAGGACTTGAGTACCTGTTTTCAATTTAGGGGGTATATACCTAGGAATGGAATTGGTAATTCTTTAAATATTTCCTATTACTCTTAGAATACAGCATAGCCTAGGCCTGAGCTGCTTGATGAATGATTTTTTTTTTTGACAGAAGCAAATTTTTTTAGCAGGGTAGAGCGATTTTGTACATCAAGAGCTACAGTCTGACATATTCATCAGACAGTAAAAAAAATTCTCAAGAGATCTACATGCAATATACATGTTTTTTAAAGATTTTTTTAAGTTGTAGTTGGACACGATGCCTTTGTTTTATTTATTATTATGTGGTGCTGAGGATCCAACCCAGGACCTTGCATGTGCTAGACGAGCACTCTATTGCTGAGCCATAACCCCAGCCCCATGCATGCAATATATTTAAGAATATATTCGAACTGAATGTGGTAGAGCTTACCTGTAATCTCAGCCTGGGAAACTTAGTAAGACACTGTCTAAATATAAATAAATAAAACTATGTTTGAAAATGTACTTGTTAAGTTGTTGTTGTTGTTGTTTGGGGTATCAGGGATTGAACCCAGGGGCATTTAACCACTGAACTATATCCCTAGTCCTATTTTTTAGTTTGAGACAGGGTCTTGCTAAGCTGCTTAGGGCTTTGCTAAATTGCCAAGGCTGTCTTATAAACTTGTGATCCTTCTGCTTCAGCCTCCCAAGTTGCTGGATTTACAGGCATAAACTAACACTCACAGCCACTTGTTAAGTTTTGACAGTCATAGGAGCTATGTGTGTGTGTGTGTGTTGCTGGGGATTGAACCCAGAACCTTGTACATTCAAGGCAAGCACTCTACCAACTGAGCTATATCCCCAACCCAAGGATCTACCTTTTCATATTCAAGAATCAGTTCCATGGGGTAGGGGGGACATGGATTAGATGAACTCTAGATGGGGCAAAGAGAAGGGAGGGGAAGGGAGGGGGCATGGGGGTAGAATGAGATGGACATCATTACCCTAAGTACATGTATGAAGACACAAATGGTATGACTCTACTTTGTGTATAAATACAGCTATGAAAAATTGTGCTCCATATGTGCAATAAGAATTGTAATGTATTCTACTGTCATATATAACAAGTTTTTTAAAAAATTAAAAAAAAGAATCAGTCACTGTTGAAAGCATGTTTATTTATTACAACATGACTAGCCACTCTTATATATGCAGATAATAACACATTTAGCTTGGTAAAAAAAAATGTTCAACTCAAGACAAATAATGCATAATTTCATTACATACAGAATCTAAAGAAATTGAACTCATAGAACAGAGAGCAGAAAGTCGATTGACAGGAGATGGGGGTAGGAAAAATAGGGGGAATCAAATGACACAAAGTTTCAGTTACAAGAGAAATAAGTTTTGGACATCAAACATACTGGATGGTAACTCTACTTAATAATAATAAATTATAAATATGAAATTTACTAAGAAAGTAGATTCTAAGTGTTCTTACCACATACATACACACAGGAAAGTAATTCAAAGAGATGATGGACATGTTAAATAGCTTGATTGTGATGATCATTATACAATGTATATCAAAACATCACATTGTACACCTTGAGTATATAAAATTTATTTGTCCATTATATTCTAATAAAGATGGGGAAAACATAAAAGAAAAAATAATCAGCTCTACCCAAGATAAAGGAGACACAAACCAAAAGAGGAAAGATAGTATTAGTTAGATGCAATATTAGCCAAGATTTAAATAAACTGATAAATAAGTGATAATCATGGCACAAGAATCATGTCTGCTGGGTGCAAGCTTCTAATCCTAGCTACTCGGAAGGCTGAGGCAAGAGGATCTTAAGTTTGAAGGAGCCTGGGCAATTTAGGGAGATCTAGTCTCAAAATAAAATTCAAAAAGAGTGCACACCTGGAATCCCAGTGACTCAGGAAGCTAAGAAAGGAGGATCCTAAATTCAAAGCCAGCCTAGACAAACTAGCAAGACCCTATCTCAAAATAAAAAATAAAAACAGCTGGGGATGTAGCTCAGTGGTGGAGTATTCCTGGGTTCAAGCCCCAGCATTAAATTTTTAAAAATTTTAAAAAAGAAAGAATTGATTCCTTTCTTTGTAAAATTGATAGGTTGACAGGAATGCAAATTGATACAAACTTTCCCTGGACAAAATCCACAGTGCTTATCAAATCCCTAAAAAATGTTTATATTCTTTGAGCCTATTATCCTTTCTGGGATTTTATTTAAGAGAAAAATCATGAATATTTATGATAATTTATGAATTCATCATTCATTGAAGTGTTCATTAAAATGAAAAATTGGAAGCTATCTAGAATCTATAAATAGAGATTTAGTGACATGAATTATGGTTCATTCATATGAAGGAATATGGTGAAGCCAAATTATTTTGTAGGCAATATGGAATGACTTGGAATAATGTTAGTGTCATGATATATTTTTAAAGAGAAAATAATATGTACACTACAATACTAAAATTTTCCAAATAGATCTATGCATAGAAAAAAGTCAGCTTCCCTGCTCTAGAATACAGAAATAATAATATGCATCTCATGTAAATATTACAAGAATAAAATAAAAACATCCAAGTTCTAATGCTTCACATAGTGCTTAGGTTATTTAAAGAACTCAGTAATTAATTTATATATATATATATATATATATATATATATATATATATATACACACACACACATACACAGAGAGAGAGAGAGAGAGAGAGAGAGAGATACATACATAAAGATATTATACACAGAGTCTCACTCTGTTGCTCAGCCTGGTCTCAAACTTAGGGCTCAAATGATCTTACTGTCTCAGCCTCCTGAGTAGCTGGAACTACAGGTGAGAACCATTCAGTAAATTTAGTAAATGTTAACTATTGCTATTGTAGTTGTGGAAGGTTGTACATCAACATGCTAACAGAAGTTATCTTTAAGTGGTAGACTTGTGAGTGATTTTAAATTTTCTTTTGCATGCTCTTCAGTAGTTTTCACAATTAACATTTTAATTTCATAATCAGAAAAAAATAAAGAAAGCATTAAAAGAAAAACATTAAGACTTTATAGCCATATAAGACTTTATAGCCATCTTTTCAATCAATATAATTCTGTTCAGGATAAATCTCACTTTCTTGGGAGAGTAATTCCATAGCGGATACCATAAAGTTTGAATATTTGTGGAACGTCATTCTGATCTTTGCTAATCTCTCTTAAGAAAAGAGTAGATGCAAACAGCCAATGGAAAAATATTTCTATTAAGTCAGTTCTACACACACACACACACACACACACACACACACACACACACGAATGCAGATTGAACCCAGGGATGCTCTGCTACTAAACTACATCTCCAGCTCTTTTTATTTTTATTTTGAGGCAGAGTCTCCTTGAATTGCCCAGGCTGGCCTTGAGCTTCAGGTTCTCCTGTCTCAACCTCCTGAGCAGGAGGATTACAGGCATGAGCCATCATGCCCAGCTTCTCCACAATATTTATATTTTTATTCTTAGACATAAAATAAAACGTTCAGAGCTCTCCTTTAGAGGCTTGACAAGAATTTTAGAAACTCAGGGATTATGACAGATCTGGACATTCCTCTCCCTACCTCCCGTTAAGTACTAGGAACTAAAAAACTCAATGATGAATCATCATTTACAGAAAAAACAAAAAGCAAGAGAGTTGGAATTATATCATTTCGTCGCCCTTTTTTACCTATTCTAGTAACTCTATATGACTCAGTCAGGCATTTAAGGTCAATTGAAAGATATTTTTTCAGAGTGACTTGAAACGTGGATTTTTCTGAATCTAAGTATTGGAGTTTCAATTTTGAGTCTTTCAAGTTCACACCCAGAAATAAAAGTGTCAAGAGAAAATTCCAAGAACTCTTCTTTGGTTTTCACTTCCAATGCATGTAGTTAAAAAGAAACCGTTCACAGAGAGATTCCTCTATTTAACCATCGTTGGGTATGGTGTGAAAGCCCCAAATTTCCCAGCCTTTTAGTTGGGTGAGACTGGCAACATTTTCAGCCAATGAAACAGCTCCTATTTCTCAGCCACAGTGATTGGTCCAGTAATAGGCACATGACCCTTGTTAGACCAATCAGAAGCAACCAGATTCAGTTCTGGGGGTTCTGGATACGTTCTTTCCCATTAAAGGAGACTGGGTACGGTTTTGGCTTCGGAGCGGGGACCTCTCCTCTAGACTCTTGCTTGGGAAAACCTACTTGGAACTGCGAATCTGAGAAATAAATCGAGTCCTGATTGCAGTGTGAAAGCGCAAGATTAAGCTTGGCCTAAACAAGTGTTACTGAATTGGCCTGTTTAGGCAGTTCTTCACCCTCTGTTTTTGGTGCAGGCATCTTTGATTCATAATTTGGATCGGTCACTTAAAACTAAACAATTCTAACTGACATAGAAGGAAAGAGTGTACAAAATTCATAATTAATTATAATTAATTATAATGAAACTACACTGGATAATATTTTTTCAAATATTTATTTTTTAGTTATAAGTGGACACAATATCTTTATTTTGCTTTATGTGGTGCTGAGGATCGAACTCAGTGCCTCACGCATGCGAGGGGAGCACTCTACCACTGACCTACAAACCCAGCCCCTATACTTGATAATTTAAAATCAAATAGAACTCTTTCCTTATATTGGTAATGTACGTATTTCTCCACCTGTGGTTCTTTGAACAATATGCTGTATTGTAAATCATCTTAACATTCTTCTCTCTTTTTTAAAATTTTTTTCTTTAATTGTAGTTGGACACAATACCTTTATTTTATTTATTTTTATGTGGTGCTGAGGACCAGACCCAGCACCTCACATAGCTAGGCGAGTGGTCTACCGCTGAGCCACAACTCCAGCCCCTTGAGTCTATTCTTATGCACTGTTATAAGCAACCTAACCTGGGTTCATTCTCAGCAACAAAAATAAATTTAAAATAGGCTTAACGTAGAACTCATCCTACTTCAGTATTTTTTCCAAGTGTCAAATGGTGGGATAATTAGCTGTTCAAATAAAAGAGGCCATTCTAAAGAACTAACTCAAAAGAATTGAGGCAGTTAAAACAAAAACATCTTCAATGTAAGGCTCGAAGAGCTATATGTTGGAAATCTTGCCAACAGTGCTTGGAAGAAAAAAGCTATTTTATTTTAGCACAGACATAGTTAGATGTGAATGATATTTGGAAATATCATTCAAATTCATGGTATATAAAATTGCTACAAGTATTGTGTCCCTAGAAGGCATAAGGGTTTCAGAATGAGGCTGGATAAAAGCTTGACATTTTGGGGAACAATTGTGAGGCATGTATATATTCTTGTATGACTAAATGAATGTGATGATGGAGAAGAGTACTAATTTTTTTTTATGTTGTACAACCTGAAACTGGAATTTTTAAGGCAACTCTACTTATTACGACCTAATAAGTAGTAGAGTTGCCTTAAAAATAATGTTTTTAATAATGTTTGTCTTGTTCCTTTATCAGTTTATTTAATGTTTGTATTTCAATGTATCTGTCCAATTTGGCTATAAATGGGCAAGAGCGTCAGCCTGTCTGCCTTGGATTGTAAACTGCTGGGGGGGGAGAGGCAAGGTTTAGCTAATTTTCTCTGTGAATCATTTACCATGACATAGCAAGGCACACAATTATGGATTTAATAAGGGTGTTGATTTTGATCTTTAGAATGATGCTTAGTCCCATTTATTATCTTCTTGATCCTGCCAGCACTTCTAAGACGATGGGGAAAGTTGACTTGACTTGATGTACTTATAATACATTGTAATCCCTGGAAACTTATGTTAAATAGGATAACTGAGATCTACAGTGATGTCTATTGGTAAATGCCTGAAGTTTTATATTTTCACTCTTCTGTAGCTGTTTGATGTGATTATATATATATATATTTGGAAACTTGAATGTTTTAAATTTTGATTCACTTCATATGAAACTCAAAAGTTGTGTTATTCAAAGTGATAGCTTTTAAATAGAGAATTACAAATCTTATTTTGACTTTTACCAATTGTTATTGGAAATAGAATACTTACCCTGACATTTAAAAAATATTTATTAATATGATTATGGTTATTCTTGTTTTTTTTATAATTATTTTTTGTTGATGGACCTTTATCTTATTGGTATGTGGTGCTGGGATTTGAACTCAGTACCTCACACATGCAGGCAAGTGCTCTACTGCTGAGCCACAACCCCAGCCCCTGATTATGGTTATTCTTGATTGGGTTTTTTTGCTTGCTAGACAAGCTCTGTATCCCTAAGTTACAACCCTAGCTTCTTTCCACACCCCCACCCCCCCAAAAAAAAAAGAAAAGAAAGGAAAAAGAAACCAAAGGATTAAAACAGGAAGAGACAAAGTCCAATTTATGGTATAGGAAGCTAATTTGTCCACAAGGTGGGAAATGGATTGGATGGATTGGCAGAGAGCTAGACTAACAGAGGGAGGCAGGAGACAGGCGCCCTTGCAAGAGGTGTGGCCTGAGAAAAGTTCAGGGGCCAAGGGAATGGAGAAGTGGCTCAATGTGAGTGGCACATGCGGGATAGAGTTGCCTGGATATGGGATTAATGGAGAAAGTGAAAGATGACTCCCAGATCCTTGGTATGGATTCCATATACCAAGATAAGGCACTCAGAAAAAGCAGCAGAGTAGGAGGGAGGTGGGGCAATGAGAGGGTGGATTTGATGGGCAGCTGAAGATGTGGATGGTTAGGGCATAGGACATTGTTGATAGGTCTAGACTTGGGGGCTGGAGGTGTGGCTCAGTGTCAGAACATTTGCCTAGCATGTGTGAGTCCTGGGTTTGATCCCTAGTACTAACAAAACAAAAAAACAAATCTAATCAAAACAAAATACCCAGATCCAGACTTGGACTTCCTGAGAATGATTACAGTGTCTGGAGCATCAGGGCCCGCTGGATGAGGTCCTCCAGGGAGAATCTGTAGAGTGAGAAGTAGAAAGGCCCAAAGAATTTGTATGAAGACCACAATTCAAAGGGTGGATGGAGGAGATCAAGAAGAAAATGGCAGAGAGAGAGAGAGAGAGAGAGAGAGAGAGAGAGAGAGAGAGAGAGAGAGAGAGACACACACACACACACACACACACACACAAAAGAGTAGATGACAAAAATATACAAGGGAGGAGAGTTATTGTTTGCATATTTGATGATTGTTTGCATCAGTAGTTCTCAACTGGAGTGACTTTGCCTTTTAGGGCACATTTGGCAATGTCTATGGACATTTAAAATTATCACAACAGTCGGCGGCGGCGGGGCGGGTGTGCTACTGGAATCTAGTTTTTAGAGGTAGGGATGGTGCTTAATATCCTAGAATTCACTGATGGCCCCTCCCTTCTCAACAAAGTATCAGTATTGCCAAGACTGAGAAATCCTGGTGAAAAGTTCATATTTTCCTTACTTAGTATAATGCTGTGTGCATCATTATTCAGAACCTTATTATTTTGTTTTATAGTAGCTAACAATCTGTTATATGTCAGGTATTATTGAAAGCACCTTACAAAACAAACACTTAGCTAGATATACACCTGTAATTCTAGCAATTGGGGAAGCCAAGGCCAGAGAATGACAATTCTGAGGTTGGCTTCAGCAACTTAGCAAGGCTCTAAGCAACTTAGTGAGACACTAACTCAAAATAAAAAATAAAAGGGGATGTGCTTCAACACACCGAATTCAATCCTCAGTACAAAAAAAAAAAATCTTAATTGCACAGGGAAAGTATTCTGACCCTGCATTTATTTCATGGAGGTGAATTGTTTCTCGATACTCTTCAGTGTTTACAATCACCATTAAGAGATGTGAATTCAGATTTACTGTACAAGAATGAACTTGTTATGCAAGATCTCTTTATTAGAAGAATAGAAGTACAAGTGAACCTGACATTGGACTGGGGATAGAGAGTTGGCAGCTAGTCTAACTTTCATCACTGTTCACTGCTCACTGTGAAGACAGTTCAGTGGTGGTTCAATTTCCCAAGATATGAAAAAAAGAAAACTATCCTATTCTCCCTACTAAGGAGGATTATAGAGGGGGAGCATGAAAATTGTCTCTACCTTATTTTTTTTTTTTTTTACTCTCTGGAAACCACTTCAAAATTCTGTTTCTGTTTCATTTTCAGTATTCTTCAAACATTCAGCAAAGTTGAAGACAGGCTCCCAGTTAATAATCCTTAACTCCATTTTACAGATGAAAAATTTAAGGTAGAAAATTACATGTTCAAGGCAACAAAGTGGGCTGGGGATGTGGCTCAAGTGGTAGCGTGCTCGCCTGGCATAAGTGCAGCCCAGGTTTGATCCTCAGCACCACATACAAACAAAGATGTTGTGTCCTCTGAAAACTAAAAATAAATATTAAAAAATTCTCTCTCTCTAAAAAAAAAAGGCAACAAAGTAATTCACTGGCAGAATTCCAAAAAGATTCCATGAGCCCAGACCAAAATGATTCTCTATAGCTGCAGAGATGGTTTTCTAAAGTGCAATAAGTGTTGTTGACACCATTTTTAACGTAGTGGAATTTGATCCAACAACCCAGCCAGGATTCAGGTGAGACCTGGCTTAAGCAATCAAATGAAGAGATACATTTTCATTCTACCAATGAATACACCTTTTATTACTTGTCCACAACCTTGCCATTTGCAAATTTAGGCTAAACTAGGTTGGTCTTTTAAATCATGATAGTTAAGCAATGGCTACAAAGATGAATCACCTTGTCTTGGTTAAATAGTTATATTTGTGAAAGTGACCAAATAGAACACAGTGAACTAGCTTCAATTCTCAAATACTTTCATTTGGCTCATATCTAGGCAACCAGAGTCATGCACCCATCTAATGATGCAATTAAACTCAGATGAAGGGTGGGTGGGGAGTGGGTAGAGAGACACAAGTTCTGGAGATGAGACAAGAATGGCAGAATATAGAGAACTGTTAAAACTGGGTGATGGGTACATAGGGGTTTCATTATAATCTATCTACTTCATATATATTTGAAATTTTCCAAACTGAGAGTTTAGTGCAGCAAGTTGTTAACCAACTTCGCAAATGCATTACTTTTATTGAAATTGTGTGATGTTTAAAAGCACAAATATTTGTCAATCTTCAGGTCTCTACTCCAAGTAGTTAAGAATTTTTAAGTTTTCCAGGTGATTTAACCATTCAACAAGAATATATTTTTAAAATATTTTTATTTGTTGATGGACTTTTTTCTTTAAGACTTTGGCAGTATTTTTATTTTTGTTTATTTATTTTTATGTGGTGCTGAGGATCGAACTCAGGGCCTCACATGTGTGAGGCTAGTGTTCTACCACTGAGCCCCAGCCCCAGCCAGTAGTTAAGAATTTTGAACTCATGTGTACCCTATTAATTTCCTTATGACTTTCAAATAATTATATTTTTTTCCAATCTTCCAGAAAAAAATAATTCATTCAGACAGTTACTGAGATCTTGTTTTATGCTAGGCACAGATCTGTGTGTTGGGTGAAAGGACACTCGCAAAGTTCAAGGACCACACCACACACCAGAATCCCAAGCAAGAGATTTATTGTCAGAAGCATGGAGCAAATTGACAAGGCTGTCCATCTGAGCATAGCAAGCAGCCTATCGGCACTCACAGAGCAGCTTTAAATTTCACAACCATGCTAAGGGGTTACATCATGGGCTGGAGTGGGGTCCACCCTTTAGCAGGCACATGTTCTTATGGGAGGCTAAGAAGAGGCCTCAGAATCTCTAGATAAAATGTTTCCTAGGGCTGGGTTTGTGACTCAGTGGTGGAGCACTTGACTAGAATGTGAGAGGCACTGGGTTCGATTCTCAGCACCATATATAAGTAAATAAATGAAATAAAGGCCTATCAGCAACTAAAAAAGTATTTTTTAAAAAAATGCTCCTAAACAGAAACAGAGGAGTCCCTAGATAAAATGGCTCCTGCCTAAAATGGCGGACCTAATGCCAATATTCATCTGATGTCAATATTGGGGACAAAGATAATACAAAATTTTCCCAAGAATTGCATTGTTTTAAACTGTCCCCCAATACTCCTTGCCCTTCGTTGTTCTAGTAGTTTTTCTGTGGCCATTCTTCAGCTGCATTAAATTTTTATATTGGTGTAAATCAATGGTAGTGTGCCTAGCATGCCCAAGCCCCTGGGTTCAATCCCCAGCATCAAAACAAAATGAAACAAATTTCATGTTGTTCTTTGATATTATTATTTTTTAAAAATATTTTTTAGTTGTAGTTGGATGCCATTGAGAAACTGATGTGACTCCATTTTTGAAAAACCAGCCTGTACCTCAGAGCAGGGCCTGTCCAAAGTGTGTGTGGGGTGACCCTTGTCCTTTGAAAACCCATTTCTAGGTACATAAGTTACCCTGCTTGGTCATTTGTATATACCAGATGTCCTTCACTCAGCAAATGCAAGTTCCTGAAAAGACCAAAAGAATGCATGAGGCCTAATTTCAGACCATAGCAACAACCAGAGTGAGACAGGGATAATACGTGAAATATCAAGTGCCCCTCCCAGTAGTTCTGGTGATTGATAACATGATTAGGCAACCCTGTAAGTTTAGCATATACACTCTGGCAACCCCTCGTGATGGCCCAAACCAATCGGTTCAAATGTATCTACAACTTGAACTAACCAATCACCCTTACCCAACTTGTTCCCGTCACTGAATGTGCTAATCAATGTTAAGAGTTGTTGTTTGATTTTCCTACAGTGTGAAATGATTTGCTGTGTGATGTTGTGACACATAGAGTATCCCTGAAAAACCTATAAATCCTCACTGAACTAAGGGTCAGGACTCACTTCTCGGGACCGCTGCGACAGAAACGGTTGTGAGTCCAGGCTTGGGCTTGCAATAAAGACTCTTATGTGATTGCATCGGATTCAGCTCCTGGAAATCTATTGGGGTCCCAGGAATCTGGCATTACATCATACCTTTATTTTCTTTATTTTTATGTGGTGCTGAGGATCAAACCCAGGTCTCCCACATGGTAGGCAAATGCTCTACCACTGAGCCACAACCTCAGCCCCATAATTGCCACAGTCTGGCTGGGCACAAAATCACGAGCCACTCAAGCAGGAACAAGCTTTATTTCCAAACCTCCCGCAAATGCCACACACGCGGCCTTCTCCCGGGACACATTCCACACACGCTCCCAGGAAAAATGCCGACCGCCATGCCACAAAGCTCCTCCCGGGGACACACTACTAACAGGAAATCTCTCCTCCGGAATTCCCTCCTACCGCACTTCCCCAACCAATGGGAACTCAAGAGCTCCAAAGTAGCAGGCAGAGGCAGACAGCAGTGGTCTAATGTCCAATTGAATGCACATCTTAACATAATCATTATCATCTCAATGGCTTGCTGGCATCACCTTTCAACCAAAAATGCCATGCTTGTCATTCCTACTTGGCTATGGCTCTCAGCATTTCCCCCTTTCTGTTTAATTAAACAACAAGCAATGTGGCTTAGGGACTGTGCCTGTTAGGTTGTCCAATACAACATATGGTCCTTACCCGTCATCGGATGAGCTGACCTCTAGGCATCAGCCTCCTGTCTTAGGTTGGTACCACTGCAATTGGATCATACCGGTCACTGACTACCGGTGCAGTATATAGCCATACTTGTGGATAGGCCTATGCACCAGTCGGGGGGTGAGGTTCTTTGCCTCACCTCTGTTGGTCCCCAAATTTGGCCTTTGCACCAGTGGGGGGGTGAGGTTCTTTGCCTCACCTCTGTTGGCCCCCAAATTTTAGACCATCACTAGCAGAAGGGAGGAGGATACAGAAATGCCACGACACTAAGCCAGTTGACGGCTCCTTTGAAAAATTGTACCACCAGTGACACCATCAGCAAAGATACTCCAGCATTACCACAATTCGCTGCACCAACAGATAGTTAATAATGTATACAAGTGATACATAGTCCAGGCAAGTTCTGCAAGCAGTTCAAAGCAGAGGAATCTATCAATATGTCCATTTCCTCCCAAAGTAAATCGATTCCTTGATTGAGCATTACTTGTTGAGTTATTATTCATTGATACATCAGTTTATACAGTTTACTGTGATAGCTATCGAAGAAGCTGTAGTTTGGTTTTATCCTTGTCTTCACCGGCACTGGGATGAAGATAGGAATTCTGGCAATGATGGCTAAAAAAAAAAAAAAATGTAACATTCCAACAGGTACTAAGAAAACAATTTTCTGAACAATTTACATTATCCTGAACAGAATTATTAAATATAATGAAAAGGAAAGGTGAAAGTAAACAAACATCTGTTAACCTCCTTATTTGTTCACATATTAAAACAATCCTCAATATCTGTTTACCCAATTTAAACTATTAAAATCACATGAATAAAAAAAAATTCGGATCCATTTTTTCATGAGTGCTCCTCATATATGATATATGGACATACACACACACAGACATACAACACAAAACACAAGTGTGCACACATAACATACAAGTAGCAGGCAGAAGCAGACAGCAGGGGTCTAATGCATGAGGCCTAATTTCAGACCATAGCAACAATGCACATCTTAACATGATCATTATCATCTCAATGGCTTGCTGGCCCTTTTATAAGGGTCCAGCGGAGTGTTGGAGAAAGAGACCACACGAGAGACTGACTTCATGCAATTGGCAACGGGGATTTATTGGGGATCCATTCCAGCACGCTGGGGCTCCGTGCTCACTCAAGAAGGGAGAGCAGCCCAGAGCCCAGAGAAGAGGTCAAGCAGAGCTTAAGTACACTTTCTGGAGAGGGCGGTGGGCTTTGCATACATCAGAACAAATCATCATGAGGCGCGGGAAAATTGAAAAACAACTCTGAGACGGGATTAGTACATTCATTGGCGGAACAGGGCGGGCAGGGGTGATTGGTCATTCCTAAGCAGGGTACAAATTTAAACTGATTGGTTTTGGAGCCTAGATGCTTACGTGCTGGGTTACCTGGAGTCCTTAGCTATTAAACAACCAGGGAATCAATGGAGATATTTACTGGGCAGTTCCCGCATTGTCCTAACAACTTGCAGAGATTACAGGTTCTGGGGGTAGCAGAAGAATTTTAACAATACCTAGTCTTTACTTTTTAGCCCAGGCCTTGCCATTTAGAAGCTTTACAATGCCCAGTCTTTTACACTTTAACTCAGACTTTTGTAGCTTAGAATCAGCTTAGAAATTTTACCTTTACACTTTCAACCAAAAATGCCATGCATCATTCCTACTTGGCTATGGCTCTCAGCACATAATGATATTATTGAAAGGAAAGCAAGGAACTGGGAGACAGGTGAGCAAGAAATGAAACACAGAGACCAGGCAGAGATACACATAGTTTGTCACAGCTGACAAGTAAAAGCCATCTCTCCATAGATGTAGAGAGGCAACACAGGCTTGGGGTTTGAGACTTTTATGGGGGAGGCTCAGGGATTAGAGCTGGGTGGGCCCTAATGTGAGCCGTTAAGGGTGGTTTCGGTATGAGGGAATGGTGGGCCTTTCTCTGAAAGATCCTTGGGTGGGAAAGCAAAACTTTTTCTTAAGATGGCAGCTGTCACTTAAAGATGGCCAGATGCTAAGCAAGGGCCTTACAATTATTATTGTAACTACTTTATTGATGTATAATTCACATAGCATAGAATTCACTTATTTAGATTTCACAATCCAATTTTTACTATATTCACAGAGTTTGGCAACCATTCCCACAGCCAATTTTAGAACATTTTCCTCATCCAAAAAGAAATGTGAGCTAGCCAGTAGTGCATGCCTGTAATCTCAACTACTTGGGAGGCTAAAATGGAAGATTCAAAGTTCATGGCTGGTTAAGCCAGAATTAGACAGGCAGTCAGTATAGATAGGTAAATCTTGCATTACAGGGTAACTTAACAAGACTGTCTAAAAAAACTTAAAAAAGGGTTGGGGTAAAAGTTGGGCATGGTGGTGTAATGCCAGATTCGTGAGACCCCAATAGACCTCCAGGAGCCGTATCCGATGCAATCACACAAGAGTCTTTATTGCAACTGGAGCCTGGACTCACAACCGACTGCATCGCAGTGGTGCCGAGGAGTGAGTCCTGACCCTTAGTTCAGTGAGGATTTATAGTTTTTTTGGGGGGATACTCTATGCGTCACAACATCACACAGCAAATCATTTCACACCATAGGAAATCAAACAACAACTCTTACATTGATTAGCACATTCATTGGCAGGGACCAGTCAGGTAACTGGCTAGTTCAAATGGTGGACACATTTGAACTGATTGGTTTGGGCCAAGAAGGGTTGCAAGAGTGTATATGCTAAACTTGCAAGGTCAAGGGTCATCCCCCCCTCCCTCCTTTGGACAGGCCCTGCTCTGAGGTATAGGCTGGTTTTTCAAAAATGGAGTCACATCAGTTTCTCAGAACATCAATTTAAAACGGCACCTGGGATTTGAGAGCCCTTGGTTGTCCAAGTGTTTTCAATAAGCCTTGTTCTTAAAGGCTTAGCCTATTACTTGCAGTTTGGCTGCTAGAGGAGACCCTAAGTCATTATCATCCAGTGGGCACAGTGAGCCCAGATTTAAAGATAGGTCCTTAGTGTAGTTGGGTAAATGCGGTCTATTATCCGGTAGGATAAAGAAAATGGAAACCATATTGAGACTGGAGTCCAAAAAGAAGATAGAATCCGCTGTGAGCCCAGGAAACCAGAACAACACCTGGGGAAATTGAAATGTTAATGTCTCCAAGGCTTAGGGCCCATCTTAAAGAACTGTCAATGAAGTAGCTCTCAGCAAACAGGGACGTGCTAATCAAACTACCCCAGGCCCTCCCTGCCCAGTTGGTCCACCAATTTCCCACCTTTTGGCCTCCTCACCTACATTCTATCACTGCAGGAAAACAAAGGACAGGAATGTGGGGGACTAAAAGAAGACCTTACATATAAAAAAGGGAGGATCTCCTCTTTCCATGAATTCCTCCTTTCAGGTCCCCTTCTTCCTGGGGGGGGCGGTCTTTTCTGCTACCCTTTAATAAAGCCTTCCACTTTCCATTCTACACTTGCCTCCAGTGCTTCTCTCATATTATACTTGAGCATTTGGGAAGTAAGGATTGGTAAAAAGCGGTAACAACAAGGCAGTGTTAGCTCCAGTTATCAGTGACAGTTCTGCTCCCTCACATGTTGAAATTTGAACATTAGAGAAGTACCCCAGGAAAGCACATAAATCAAGGTTTACTTAAAAAGGGGTAACATAGACCTCTCCTGGGAGGGAGAAGAGGGCCATAGCTGGTATCCCCAGAAGCCAGGTGTTCTGCCCTTGGTATGTGTCTTAGGCTTCCTTTGTTCTCCTGCTCTCTTCCCCTTATCTTTTTCCTTCCGGTGTACATAACTAGGCCCAGCAAATGCTCTGTGAGATGGCCAAAAGGTGTGAAACAAATGGGCTGAAGAGGGAAGGACAGGGTGGAGCAGCCCAGGACACATTAATTAACAACTTTTATCACTGTCTTTAGGGAGGGGCCATTCCTGGGACTGGTTACCTTAGTAACAGGTGGGAGCAGGGGCAGGTTCTTGATAAGGGTGGAGGAAGGGCACAGAAGGCATTAACGTTTCAATCTCTGAGAGTACAGTCTCCAACTTCCCCAACTCACTCAAAATGGGCCTCCTTGATCCGATTTACTTACCGCCCAATTCCTGCCTCAGCAGGTCAGGCAGGAGGAGTGGGAGGAAGATCTGAGGCCTTGCTCTGAGGTTTTAACAAAAGCCTTCCAACCACAGGCATTTTCATATTCACCACGGCCCTTAGAGCCCTCCGCGCTCCGTAAACTTGACCCACCCACTCCAGAAAGCCCACTCTGCAGAAGGAGGGCCCTCAGGTGACGCTAACTTCCATTTCAGTCTCCTAAGAAGTAGGGTATGGAAAGCCCTTTCCGCCACGCCCACACTCGCCCATCTGGGCTCTGGACGGAGCAGAGTCCTCCAGGGTCCGCCCGCCTGCGCTAGAGGCCCCACCCCTCCCTGACCCTTCATTGGCTCTGTTGACCGGCCCCCCTGGCTTTGGCTTTCTATTGGTCAACAAGGCCGCCGCTCAGCTTTCTTCCCGGGGCGTGCGGCGAGCGTGACCACGCCCCTTACGTCCGGACGCTAGGTCGCCTCGGGAGGCGGCGTAATCACCGCCTAGGAGGAAGGAGGTCGGCTGTTCCAGGAGCTGCTATGGTGTTGAGTTCCCCGGTATCGCCGACCGAGCCAAGGCGTTCGCTGCCATGAAGGTGAGCAGTCGGTGGAGCTGGGCAAGCCCTCCTCGCCCCTCCTGTACGAGAGGAGTGCCTCCTTTCTTTCCGCTTTAGCGGGTACCCCACCGGCTCCTCGGAGACCTCTGCGGAGGGTGGTCGCCGGTCGGCGACTGGGGCCCTGGGTTGGAGGCTGGTCTCCCGGACCCTCGAGCTCGCATGAGCGAGCCTAAGGAGCCGGGAGAGGCCGTGTGGGCCCGGCGCAGAGAAGGGCTTTCCTCGGGGGCAGGAGGCAGGACCAGTAGTGCTCGCTTTAGCCCTCCGTGGCTTTGCCCACGGCATGCCCTCTCCCTCCCCGAGTCCTTGAACTAACCCAAATGTTGGGAACATCACGGGACCAAAAGGAAAAAGAGTGCCGGGAGTGAGGAGGCTGGGGCCAGGCTAACAGGCTAGAAATGCCTGGAATAGGGGATCCTACCCTCAAGGAGTTCTTGGGACGGTGACCTGGAGCACCAGCAAGGTAGATGTGGCTTCTTCGCCACTAGGTACGCAGCAAATAATTTGACAGCTTTTCTCCCAGGTGGGAGTGAGAGCGTGGGAGCATCACTGATGAGAAGTTTAAGAAAAGGGGGCAGAGGGGAAATTCCGGCCTACTTTTCAGAGACGATTCTCTCAACTTGGTCGCTGAGAGTTCTAAAGGGCTTCTCCATACAACGATCAATTCGAGTATTGATTCATTTGCCGAATTCAGATGAAGTGGGATGAGTCATAAGGTGGTGATACGCTTCCAGACATGGAGGGTTTCATTAATCTCAATGAACTGTGTTTGATGTGGGTAAAGAAAATAACAGTGAGCTGTTTGTTAGGTTAACTATCTTCATAAAGCCTCGAAGTTTTACTGTGGAAGATTGAAAAGGGGTAGGGACAAGTGGGTAGGGACATTCAGTAAATATTTTGTTGAACACTTTCTGTTTTGGCCAAGAGGAAGACATGGTGAGTAGGAATATTTCAAAATACAGTTTCATCCTTAGTAAAGAAGGATTTTGCCAATAAAGGGAAAAGACATTCGCTTGGCAGCTAATTACATTTCAAAGCAGAATGATCTAAGTTATCCCCCCCCCCCCCAAAAAAAAAAATTCAGAGGCAGGAAAAGATACCTCTAACTGCAGGAAACAAGCTTTTTGGAATAGGTAACTTTTGAACAGTGCCTTGAGGTATGAAGATATTATAAGAGTATTTATAATTCCCATTTTAGTTATAAAATATTTCAACTTCGGATACCTATTAAAATATCTAGATATATTTTATTTCCTGAAAATCATTATCTTACTGTTAAGATTTAAAATCAAAGCAGGGGGCTGGGGATGTGGCTCAAGCCGTAGCACGCTTGCCTGGCATGCGTGCGGCCCAGGTTTGATCCTCAGCACCACATACAAACAAAGATGTTGTGTCTGCCAAGAACTAAAAAAAATAAAAATAAAAAATAATGAAAAAAAATAAAATCAAAGCAGGGAAAAAAAGACAATAATAAATCAGGGGTCTCATACATATACCTCAAAAATATCATTGACTTGTTAATGTTAAGTTTTTATTTTTAATATTTTTTTAGTTGTTGATGTTTATTTTATTTGATATGTGGTGCTGAGAATCCAACCCAGTTTTTCACACATACTAGGCAAGTGCTCTACCAGTGAGCTACAACACCAGCCCACCTAATGTTAAGTTTGTGCCCTCTCAAGGAACTAGATAGATATGGAAGAGAATTAGGAATAGGCCCAGTGTTGAAATTTTTAAGTATGTTCTTTAAAAACAAGTGTTTTTGAACTTAAGTGGAAGATACTGCTAGGTTGAAATTTTTAGAAACAGTTAAATGGCATTTGGAAACGTAGAAAAGATATTTTCTGAAGCACATTGCAAACTTGGGTAGTTATATATCTATGCAAGATGATAGGAATCTAGCTTTCATTTTTGGTTTTGTGAAACTGGATTTACAAAATTTAGGATTGGACTTTTTTTTTTTTAATTATTGAAACTGTGTAATTGTGGATATTATTATCTGTAGATTTCTGGGAAAGACCAGTGACTCCTGATGTCATGGAATGGTAACATGAATATTCATGTAAGCAAATACTTTGTATTTATTTATTTTTTTAGTTGTAGTTGAACACAATATCTTTATTAATTTATTTATTTATATGTGGTGCTGAGGATTGAACCACAGCATGTGCTAGGCTGAGCCACAACCCCAGCCCCTCCCCCACACACACATGTAAGCACATAATTTGAGTTAGGATTAAAGTTACTTCAAAAGCTAAGTGACTAGATAAATACATCTTCATTCAATCCCAGGAATATGTGGAATGCATGTATTCTTTTTTTTTTTTGATTTGTTTAGAAACTGATGTTTTGGCATCAGTTTACTTCTTACATGAGTGAAGGACTAGAATTCATCTGCTTACCTCTAAAAATTTAGATTTTTAAGACAATGGATTGTCTTAAAAATCTAAATTAGTCTCCTGTGTTAATTTGATTTTGCTCCTCCTCTGTTTTTCCAAGTTTATATTGATCTCATCCTTAATTGTGCTAATCACATTCAATATTCCTAGCTCAAAATGAGTTGTCAAGGATAAAGTAATCTACTAACTGTAATTTCCTGTTTTTTTTTTTTCTCTGAAAGGAGGGGGAGTGGTGCTAAGGGTCAAGTGTACTGTTTTAAAAGACAAAAACCCAACATGAGGAAGGCAACATTTATGGTTTATACATGCTTTACCATAATAAATCTATCAACTTGACCAATGTCTTGCCTACAAATATTACATTTTAAAGGCCAACATCTGTTTTAGGATATAGCATTTATTTTTTTGTGGTATACGGTTGGATATTTTATTGTTAAAAAGGCAGAGTTCCTATGTGTTGTATTTCATTTGAAGCAGCAATTTGAGTAAGAAGTCCTTTTACATTCTAAGCACTATGTTTCTCAAGTGGCTCTAAATAGGGTAAAGATTTTGTTTATCTCAACTACTTTTTTTCTGTTTGTTTTTAACTTCTCTAGGAAGGTTTAACTACTGAAATTTAAACTATAAAATGTGTTCTTTTATATCACTGGTACAAAAATTTGAAACATCTTTTTCTTATTTTTTAACACAAGTGCATTCACTGAATTTTATAAAATTAAAAGTTGTCCATAATTTAAAACAGAACCCATAGTTAGTTCTTAATAATAGCTGAGAAAATTAATATTCCTGAATATGAAACTTCTATGTTCATTTTTAAGATAACTGTAAAAATATTACTGCATATCGATTTAGAATTTTCGTAAGCAAAGTAGTACACTCTTAAGAGATGGCATTATTACTGCTGTTTACTTAATCAAAAACAAATGACTTAGATTATTTTGTTTTTATACCTACCTTTCCCTACCCTCTGTACATGTGTCCTCCCTCCTGTGTCAGTCTTCATGGAACCTACCATCGCTTTTCTAATTCTTTATTCTAAATAGTCTGGGTGGTTAGTATTACATTTGATGGAATCATTAAAAGGGCTCCTATGCTAATGCAATTGAGAATAGGATCCAAATTTTGTAGTAAACTTCAGTTAATTCTTTAGATTATTTTGAAATATTTTTACATAGATTCTAAAAGGACATTAGATCATGCACATGATCAAAAACTGCAGAACCTGAGGCCATTTGAAAACTGGCACTCTGCCACAAAGAGGGCTGGGCTGTTGCTCTTGTAAACATACAGAACACATTTCCTCTTGGTTGAGTTGACTGAAATAATGATTCAGAATGAGTTTGTATTGTTTGAGTCTGATGAACCTGAGAGAGTACTTATAACATTGGTGGTCTATTGTTGTGGAAACCACAGTGCTGGCAACTATCACCTTCATCCAAATTATATGGGCTTGTAGGTAGTACCTTCCTTTTGCTCCTGCAGAGGGGTAAGACAGTTTGTGAACACTTTTAGCCTTCCTGCTACCTGGAGAATATAGAGGAACTTTGATGTTGGTGAATTTGAGTGAAGGACTAAGTATGCTTGGCTCAGTATATTCAGGATGAGCTCACATCTGCCCTCTGAGAGAAGATGACATTTTGGTTTCCATCAGCTAGCTAGGTGATAAGCTGCCCTTGATTAATTATGCCAGTGGCTAGAAGGCATATTAAGACCAGTTAGTTGGCTGCACAGCTGAAGTCATGTTCTCCAATTGGTGTTTTCAGTACAAAAGCAAACATTTTAATTTTCATTTGTTTTTTTTTTCTTTTTTTTTTTTAATATTTATTTTTTTAGTTTTCAGCAGACACAACATCTTTGTTTTGTATGTGGTGCTGAGGATCGAACCCGGGCCGCATGCATGCCAGGCGAGCGTGCTACCGCTTGAGCCACATCCCCAGCCCTTAATTTTCATTTGTTTCTTTGTTCACATTGGGAGTTATGGGTATGAGCTGCTTTAAAATCTTGGTGCCTGGGCTTTGGAAAAAAAAAAAGGCCAGAAATGTCATTGGATGCTAGAATAACATAAAGAAAACTAATTGTTAGGGGAACTCCAGGTGGGTTTTAGAATTTCTTACTACAAACTATGTAAAGTTTTTAAATGATGTCTGGTTCTTAACTGATGCACAAGACAGGAAGACCATGGTCTCATGACTGATCTATCAGGACCAATTTTGGTCAAATGGTTTAGATAGGAAATAAGCTGCAAACACAGCTAAATTCTCTGAGGTTGGGATTTTGTGCCAGGCATAAATTATTATGTTTCAAACTACATTCATGGTCAAGGGGAGGGAATTTAGCACCTCTGTAGATTGCTGTTCTAACATCTTGGACTCGTGATGTAGCCTATATAGCTCTGCTATCAACCATGGCCCTGAGTAGGGCATGTGATTCCCAATCAAGACTTAATTTCTAGTGATCCTGACTTTGGTTTTTTTTAATACTCTTTTAAAATTATTATTATTTTTATTTGTTCTAATTAGTTACATAGGACAGTACAATGCATTTTGATACATTGTACACAAATGGAGCATGACTTCTCATTCCTCTGTCTGTGCATGGTGCTGAGTCACACACAGTATTTATGGGTTGGTGTAGATAGGGTAATAATGTCTGTCTCATTCTACTGTCCTTCCCATCCTTACTGCCCCACCCCTCACCTTACTCCCCCCTGCCAAATCCAAAATTCCTTCATTCTCCCCCAACCCCCTGCCTAACCCCGACTTTGGCTTCACAAATAGAATTGTAATTTTATTTATTTATGTTTTTTGTAGTGAGAATTGAACTCAGAGTGCTCTACCACTGAGCCACAACCCTTACCCTTTTTTGTTCATTTGTTGGTACCAGGGATTGAACCCAGAGGCATTTAACCACTGAGCCCCCATCATCAGCCCTTTTAAAAAATATATTTTATTTTGAGACAGGGTCTTGCTAAGTTATTTAGAGTCTCGCTATACTGAATTTGCCATCCTCTTCTTCAGCCTCCCAAGTTGCTGGGATTATAGACATGTGCCTGTGCCCTGCTCATTTTGTTTTATTTTGAAACAGGAACTCAGTTCCTGAGGCTGTTCTTGAACTTGCAATCCTCTTGTCTTAGCCTCTGGAGTTGCTGTGATTACAAGTGTGCATCACTGTGCCTGGCAAAATGAAACATTTAAAGGGGAGCCAGGTAGATGAGTTCAAGCCTGGAAATATTTTTCTTTTGGGTGGATTCTTAACTACTTAACGATGAAGGACAAAAATAGTTTAAACAATAGGATTGCGCTCAGGGTTACTTTACTACCAAGTTATATTTTTTGTCCTTTTTATTTTTTACCACAGGGTCTTGTTGAGTTGCCCAGGATGTGATCCTCCTGCCTTAGCCTCCTGAATAGCTGGAATTGTAGGAAAGCATCACCATGCCTGCCAATGGCTGCTTTTGACACACCCTAAAAGTCACACTTTCTCTCTATAGTGGGAGATTTCATACACCAAAACATGCATGAGTGTTAGGAAACAAAAGCTTGGGTAAAGAGTGAGTTAAATGAAGAAAATCACCAAATTTTAGCAAAAGTAAGAGGGAAAGGAACTAACTTAATCAGATCAAGTTAAAAAAAGGCTGAGCATTTCTGCACGGACTGGGGGAAACTGTGGACTGATGTGAAACTCTAGGGATATGTCCCATTACTGCAGGCATGGCTGAGGTATTTGTCTCAGAAAGGTAGAGGCACAGGCTTCAGAAGTACCTGGGCCCCTTTTGTTCAGTAGTCTGTGGATGGTGATTTTCCAGTGGAAATAGTATAAGCAGGAAGGAGAAATCTTCAGACTGAATATCCTTGACTTTAAATTTTTTTTTTTTTAGTTGTAGATGGATATAATACCTTTATTTATTTTTATGTGGTGCTGACGATCAAACCCTGTGTTTCACACATGTGAGGCAAGTGCTGTACCACCGTGCTCCAGTCCCAGCTTTTGACCTTTTAACTTTGGCTGTATATCAAAATCACCTGCTTAGGTTTTTTTTTTTTTTTTTTTTTGGGGGGGGGGATGCCCAGGATCAACCTCAGACCAGCAAAATCAGTGTCTAGGACTGAGACCCAGGCATCAGGATTTTTTAAAGGATCCTTTGATGAGTCCATGCAGCCAAGATGGAAAACCTCTCCCTGTCTTAGGGCAGTTTCATAGCAGTTCTTACCAAGAGGCAGTGACCAGTCCCTGAGGTACAGGACTAAAACTGCTCCAGAGTTGGGGAAGGTCAAATCACCAATGAAATTACTTCCATTACCACACCAGGATGCCAGGAAAATGGGGTTTAATAGGGAAGTGGAAATAAGTTTTTCAAACATACTTAACCGTAAAGAAAGGTATTTCACATAAGACTGGTGATTAGGACCTCCGTTTCAAATTTCTGAACTATCAAGAAGGTTGGAGTGTTGCAAATGCTATTTTGAAGATGAGAGCCGTGCATACATGGATACCTTTCAGTATTCTAAGAGTATGCTCTTTTTTTTTTAAATTTTTAATTTTTTTTAAGAGAGAGAATTTTTAATATTTTTTAGTTTTCGCTGGACACAACATCTTTGTTTGTATGTGGTGCTGAGGATCGAACCAGGGCCGCACGCATGCCAGGCAAGCGCGCTACTGCTTGAGCCACATCTCCATTCCTAAGAGTATGCTCTTAATGCATGACTTATTATTGGTTTATTTTGTCCAAATTTAAATTCACAGATCCTAATGAGGCTGCAACCTATATTTTCCATGTTGTTTTTTCTCCTTCTCCCAGACCCCCTTTTGTATCAGGGATTGAACTTGGGGGGGCACTCAACCAACCACTGAGCCGCATCCCCAGCCCTATTTTGTATTTTATTTAGAGAGAGCGTCTCACTGAATTCCTCAGCACCTTGCTTTTGCTGAGGCTGGCTTTGAACTAGCAATCCTCCTGCCTCAGCCTTCCAAGCTGCTGGGATTCCACACTGTGCCCAGCTTCTTCTTTTATTCTGTGATGTCTTTGGCTAACAGCAGTAAAGTATATCTACATTGCACTGAGTATTGGGTTAGAGCAACATACTCCTGCCTGGGATATTTTGGAGGTTGTCTTGGGCTTTTTTGTTTTTAAATCTGGAGATGGCTGAGGGGAGATAAAAGTATTTTTTGTTATTTTCTTTTTGGGGATGTAGAGGAAATTCCCATATTCTTGTAGAAATAATGAGGAATGGGACAACATTGTTACCTTCTAATACTGACCTCTACACAGAGATTCCACCTGTTTTCCCCAAATAAATTCTCTGTTCCCTTCACTAGATCTGTGTAGATAAAAAAAAAACATTTTTAGCCTGAAGAATCTTTTTTTGAGAGAGAATTTTAATATATATATTATATAATATATATAATACAATATAATATATATAATATAATATGTATATATATATATATATATATATAGAGAGAGAGAGAGAGAGAGAGAGAGAGATATTTTAGTTTTTTTGGCGGACACAACATCTTTGTTTTTGTATGTGGTGCTGAGGATCGAACCTAGGCCGCATGCATGCCAGGCGAGCGCGATACCGCTTGAGCCACATCCCCAGGCCTAGCCTGAAGAATTTTGATGATCATTCTCATTAACATAGTTTGAAAATTATATCCTTCCTTAACTTGTAAGATTGTCTCTGGTAGAAAGGGTGAAGTATGACTTTTTAGAAGTACTGCCTTTAAAAGGGAGTTTCATTGAGGTTTTCACCTGCTAAATCATGATCTCTTTTACCTTAATTGTTCTTTACAAGAAAACAATTTGAACCACTTAATAATGTGCAAAATTTAAATAATGTTACATTGCCTGTAAAGAGGTAATACAAAGAAACCTTTTGCACAGGTGTCAGCCATGTGGAACTAGAGTCCTTGGAAGAAAGAAGGTTGTGGTCAAGGAAACATCTAGGGGAATGAGAAGGGGGATAAAAGCAAATAGGCCTCTTAGCTCATCAGTAGCTATATTAGCAGCAGGCTAAAGCTTCCTTAAGACTTTGCTTCTTTTGACTTCTATAATGAAGTGAAATTTGCCCAGTGGCAGTTCTGCAGTTGTATTCCCTCCTTTCTCCCAAAATTATGTGCAATTTGAATTTTTTAAAAACAATATGTTTTCAGTTGTTTTAACAGGGCTTACTTTTTTAAAATATTTAAAAAATATTTTAAAAAATAAAGGTATTGGACACAATACCTTTATTTTTATGTGGTGTTGAGGATCAAACACAGACAGAGCCTCACACATGCTAGGCAAGCGCTCTACCTCTCAGCCATGACTGTAGCTCCCTATTTTCTTTTTATTTAACAATATTGAGTGTTTTCAATGCCAAATATTCTTTGGTAATACCAGAAGATTATCTTTCCAAATAGCTTGAAATTTTGGTGCCTAGAGGAATGCAGGTTGAGCTTCTCTTATCCAAAACGCTTGGGATTGAAAATCTTTCAGATTTTGGTGTTGTCTGTGGAAGCTTCACCTGTTAAGTGTCTCCTATTCAAAAATCCTATGAGCATCTCTTATTAGAAAATTCAAAATCTGAAACTTTTTGGTGATTTCAAAATTTCAGATCAGAGATGCTCATCTCTAGATGTGAGAACTGTGTTCCTACAGTAAGTTAGTTACCCCACCAGAGTGGCATTCCCTGGGGATCCCAGACAGCCCAGGTTCCACTTAGCTTTAAACTGTGGCACTTGTGTTCCTTTTCAGGCGGGTGCCACATCTATGTGGGCTTCGTGCTGTGGGCTGCTGAATGAAGTCATGGGAACCGGAGCTGTCAGGGGCCAGCAGTCAGGATTTGCAGGAGGCACTGGTCCTTTCAGATTTACACCAAACTCTGATTTTTCCACCTACCCACCAGCAACTCCTGAAGGGCCTAATATAGTTTGCAAAGCCTGTGGACTTTCATTTTCAGTCTTTAGAAAGAAGGTGAGTTGGATGACTTGTTACATACAAGACACATGGGATAAGAATTATTAATCATAGTTTATTTTGAATAGGTAATTAATTTTTTCTTATAAAAATATGAAAACTTGGTCCCATTGACTTTTTTTTCCCATTTAGAGAGGTATGCAGTCAGGGATTATATTCCTGTTGAGTGTTATACATAGACATTGTTATGTGTCACATTGTCAGGCATCCTTTTGTCTGAACTCTGACCTGTTTGTACCATTTCATTCTTCCTGATGACACTTATTTTTTTGAAGCAAGAGATTTAATTAATCTGCAGTTTCATTCAGAGATGATTTACTATAATTTCGATCTCAAGTTTCAAAAAATTTGTCTCTAACCATGCTCTTAACTCACACGAAGAAATGAGTGTAATAAGCTAAGTGCTGTTTAGAGGCTAAACATAAAATGGGCTTAAATTTAGCTCTTTTCACTTTTCTTTGATCTTCATTTCAGTGTTTTGAATATGCAGAGAAAAAACTGTTAGCTTATGAGAATAGCACACCAGGCAGAAGTGGCCACAGCTGAGTCTGTGAAGTTCTCTAGGGCATTGGTGTGGGTTGTGATTAAGGCCACATAGGTGACAGGTTCCTGGATTAGTGGGTCCTCTCTTGAATTGACTTGGAAAGATCAGTTGCCTTTCTCTTCATTCTCTGTGGGATTCTTTTTTCCTCATCTTGAAGTGAGGAAGTCCTTCACATGGGAGACTAGGCAGAAAGTGTGTGGCTGTGTTTTCTGCTCCATGTGGTTCAAGTCAGCTGTGTTCTGCTAATTACATGTTTGCACCAAGGGGCGGGAAGGTTTTAATTCATTAACACAAGAGTGTCTGTTTTCCTTAAAGTGCAGTATTTGAACTTCAGTGAATCCAGACTGCCTTGGCATCGACCGTGTTGATTTTTGTGGCTTTTGGAACATTAAAATTCCTGTGAAAATGGTGCCACAGAGGATTTCATAAAAACTAAAATTTAAATTTTAATAAAGGCAAGAATAAGGCGTGGTTTTCATAATAGCTTGTATCTTGCTATCATTAAATGCTTCCCTTCTGTCTCTTCAGCATGTGTGTTGTGACTGCAAGAAGGATTTTTGCTCCGTTTGTTCAGTCCCGCAAGAAAATCACCGTAGATGTTCTACTTGTCACTTATTACAAGAGACTGCCTTCCAGCGCCCTCAGTTGATGCGACTAAAAGTGAAGGATCTTCGGCAGTATCTCATTCTTAGAAACATACCAATAGATACTTGTCGAGAGAAGGAAGACTTGGTAGATCTAGTACTGTGCCACCATGGACTAGGCTCTGAGGATGACCTGGACACAAGCAGTCTGAATTCTTCACAGTCCCAGACTTCTAGCTTTTTTACACAGTCATTTTTTTCAAACTACACCGCCCCCCCTGCTACCGTGTCTTCCTTTCAGGGGGAGCTTATGGATGGAGATGGCACCTCGAGATCTGGAGCACTGGCACAGGTACGAGAGGGTGATAGATTACCGGGGTCCCTGCATGCTTAATCTTGGCCATATTTGGTGTCCTTTAGTGCCTGATGACTTCAGATAAACCGGAAGTTAGGATTTGGAGCGGAGGTTCTGCACCCAGCTGAATTGGCACTTACAGCCTCTCCCGCTGCATGTGGTCTTTTGTGTAGATACAGGGTGGCCCCAGAGTCTACTGCCTGGAGTGTCCAAAAATAGCTCATGGATTTCTTGACCTTACTTCAGCACTAAATAGTACAGAAGCTGGGCATAGCGGCATACCTAGGTCATTCCAGCTACACTGGAGGCCAAGGCAGGAGGATTGCAAATTTAGACCAACCTGGGCACCTTATCTCAAAATATAAATAAAAAAGGGCTGGGGGTGTAGCTAAGTGGTAGAATGCCCAGTGTTCAATCCCCAATGCCAGATACACACACACAAGTGATGACTGAAAAAGCAGCATGTACATATTTGCATGACTATTTGTACAAGTGTCAGTAACCATAGAAATAATCAGTACAGTAAATTAATCTGATGCCCTCTCTTGACATTAGTGAAATTGTTCCTAGTTTAGATATTGAAAGCGCCATCTAAGTAGAAAAATGTAGTTATTTACTAATTTTAATTTGAATATTATCCCAATGAGATTCTTCAATATCCTGGTTGAATAACATGTAAAGACTTGTAGTGGATATTCCCTGGTGTGTGAGTGATTATAAAATGTTGATTTAAGCCCGGCATAGTAACATTCACCTATAATTCTGCTACTTGGGAGACTGAGGCAGGAGGATTGGGAGGTTGAGGCTAGCCTGCGCAATTTACATAGACATTTTTTCAAAAATCTCCGAAAATAAAATGATTTTTTTCCACATTTAATTTTCATCCCTGAAGAAAGGGGTTTTTGTTTTGTTTTTTGGGGGTGAGGGGTACTGGTGATTGTACTTGGGCACTTGACCACTGAGACGTATCCCCAGACCTATTTTTTTTTAACCTTTTGTTGTTGTTGTTTTTGTGCTGAGGATTGAACCCAGGACCTGTACATGTGAGTGCATGTGAGTCGAGCACTCTACCAACTGAGCTATATCCCCTGTTGTAGATGACACAATATCTGTTTTATTCATTTATTTTATGTGGTGCTGAGTATCAAACCCAGGACCTCATGCATTCGAGGCAAGTGCGCTACTACTGAGCCACATCCCCAGCCCTGTTTGTATTTTATTTAGAGACAGGGTCTCACTGAGTTGCTTAGCACTTTGCTTTTGCTGAGTCTGGCTTTGAATCTGTGATCTTCCTGCCTCAGCTTCCTGAGTTGCTGGGATTACAGGTGTGTGACACCACACCCAGCAAGAAAGGGGTTATTAAAAATAGATTTTTCATCTGTATTTTACTCAAAAATAAGTCCAAGCTGGGAGATTTTATTATTTTCTCAAATAAGAACTGGCATAATAAGACTTTTGTATCCTTTTCGGGTATAAGATGCCATTTGGGAGATGTGGGTGGTTGGATGCTACAGTATGGTACCTATGAGTCAGTCAATTGGGAATTGACCTAGACTATTGTAGAACTGTGATTGAAATATATTGAGAGAAAAGATGTGCAATGTGTGGTGACACATGCCTGTAATCCCAGTAGCCTGGAGGACTGAGGCAGGAGGAAGACAATGGCAAGATCCGGGCCAGCCTCAGTAACTTAGTGAGACCCTGTCTTTAAAAAAAAAAAAAAAAAGTCTGAAAGTATAGCTTAGTGGTTGAACCTCAGTGTTCAAGAATAGGGCTGGGGCTCAGTGGCAGAGCGCTTCCCTAGCACATGTGAGGCACTGGGTACAATCCTTGGCACCACATAAAAGTAAGTAATTAAAGGTATTATATCCATCTACTCTAAACAAACAAAAAACAAAAAAGATTTGAAAGGCATATGATCATAATTGAAGGGATTTCTGTTTTCCTTAAAGCAGACTGATGGTTGAGGATTTTTAAAAACTAGAACCAGCACAAACACTCTGAAACAGATTAGAAAGCCTTCTTTGGAATTAGAAGTGTGACTTAGGATTGAGACCTTTCAAATTGGATGCTTATGACACTGGGGTGGATCCTGGTCAAATTAGCTTTCTTTCTGTTTGTTCAATTAAATTAGCCTTTTGCATCTTGTAGTGCTACCCCTTTATCCTTGGCGGCTTTGGCATTCCATAATGGGATGTTTCTCAGGGAGTTAGTCCTTTAGTTTTATTACAAATTCTCTCCCTCCCTCCCTTCCTCCCCTCCCCCCACCCCATGAATTTGTTTCCACATAACTTGATGGAATATAAATTCTTTTTCTTCTTAATATTTTTTAGTTGTAGTTGGACACAATACCTTTATTTTATTTATTTTTATGTGATGCTGAGGATCGAACCCAGTGTCTTACACATACTAGGCAAGCTCTCTACCACTGAGCCCCAGCCCCAACCTGGAAGGTAAATTCTTTAGTCATGTGGGGCCCAACTCTGTGGGAGGGGCAGCAGCATTGAGGATCCAGAGAAGATGTGGAGTGTGCAAGGTATCTGGGTCATCCTTTTTTTTTTTTCCCCCTCAGTACTGAGGATGGAATCCAGGGCTACTGTATTTTTATTTTGAGATAGGGTCTAAGTTGCATTGGGCCTCCTTGCTAGATTATGGAGGCTGGCCTGGAACTTGTGATCCTCCTGCCTCAGGCCCCTGAAACACTGGCATTACAGGAGTGCCCCTACCAGGCCCAGGCCCAGTTTGAATCATTCTTGAGGATGATCAGTAGAAAGCTTTTCTTTCTCTAGTGATAAATATGGGTTGATAATATTAGGAAAACATGATTCTTGACCTAATCAGATGCATCATGTATATAGGTACAAAGTGAAATAGCTTCAGCAAACACAGAAGACGATGATGATGATGATGACGATGATGAGGATGAAGAAGAAGAAGAAGAAGAAGAAAATTTACAGGATCGGGTGAGACCACTTATAAAATTTTTCCCTAGGGGCTATGGTGGTAGCTCAGTGGTAAAGCACTTGCTTTACATGTATGAGGCCCTGGGTTCGACACTCAGCACCACATTAAAAAAGATAAGTAAAATATTGTGTCCATCTATAATAACAAAAATATTTTCCCCAAGGGCTGGGGATATAGTTATGGTACATTGCTTGCCTAGCATGCCTGAGGCCCTAGGTTTGATATCCAGCACAACCCCCCCCCCAAAAAAAAAATTGCTTTCCTAATATTTGTGAGCCAGCAGGAAGGGCAGGTGCCCATATAGACTTCTCTAGGATAGCATTAGTTTGAATGTAAGACAGTACATTAAAACCCTTCAAGGACTTCTGAGAAGTCTAGGAATCCCCAGTGGGGATTGTCTGGTAAAAGGGGTCTGGACTCGTGGGAACAGAGGTAATGGGACACTCTGATTTCAGACCCTTGGGCTCTCCAAGAAGCGAGTGAGAGCTTCGCTGTCTGACCTGACAAGCCTTGAAGAGGTGGAGGGGATGAGTGTGCGCCAGCTGAAGGAAATCCTGGCTCGGAATTTTGTCAACTATTCTGGCTGTTGTGAAAAATGGGAACTGGTAGAGAAAGTTAACCGGTTATACAAAGAGAATGAAGAAAACCAAAAGTCATGTAGGTTTCTTTTTTCTTTTTTTTTCCCTATAGTATCTTTCCTTAGGCTTTAAAAAATGGGGTTGTGTCAGATTTAGTTTTGGGAAAACTATTTACTTTTTATTGAATCTGAATTAGTTATATGAGCCTGTTTATAGAACTGTTAGATAAGCTCATTGTGTGATGTTGCTCTGAGACCACCCTTACCAAGTGTGTTCAAGAAATTATTTGTTGACTTGAAAGGTCCTTTCATCACTCTTGTCATTTTAGTGTTAATCTTAAATCCTGGCTGTGATATGGCATCCATTGACATTTATGCTCAGAATAGGCAGGAAGTCTTTAGGCACATCTACTTCCAGGGCAGTGCCACAGTGGCAGGCTCAGGAAGCAGTCCACAGAGGCTTTAGAGGTTGGAGGCCGCTGGCAGTGTAAATCCCTGCACGGTGCTTGGTGGACATGCGCGGAAGCCCCACCCTCAAATTTTTGGTGTAGGAAACCATGACGTGGCTTAAGAGTCTTTTTTGGTTAACTGTTTAATTTAACCCTAGGTCAGTCTGTTTGGACACTTATTTTGTTTTGAGCATAGCTGGGACTTTCCTAGCTTGATTGTCTTGACACCACTTATGCCAAGATTGACCCAAACAGTCTGTACTCATAACCTGCTGCTGGACTATTTCCTTTCTTGGGCCCATAAGTTGTAAAGAGTTGGAAGGAACCTTCCTACCCAGGAGAGGGGGCCAAGGCCCAGATTCCAATCTTACCCGAGTTCTCAGATGCCTGTTCATCTGCCATTTTACGCTATATATCTTCTCTGCAGGTCCACACCAGTCATGGACCATGAACTAAGACCCCACATTACAAGATCTCTTGACATTGCAGGCTGTGAAGTTTATTTGTCTGTCTGAAATCAAAATATTTCAGTCCTTCAAGCTTGAATTCTGGTTCTGTTCTAACCATGTTTCCCATTGCTCCCCTCTCTGACCTGTAGAAAGGGAAGCCTCCAAACTTCTAGCTGTAGGGTCAAATCTCAGCTGAGGTTAACTTTTTAAAACCCATTCATTGCCTTTCTTACTCAGAGCCTGGATTTTCTCAAAACCTGAGTATGGGTCATGGAGCCAGAATGGTTCATCTTGTTTTAGGTAGATGGACTCCCAAGAATAAAATGGCAAAAGTATTTCTAGGGTTGTGGCTCAGTGGTAGAGCACTTGCCTAACATGGGTCAGGCACGGGGTTTGATCCTCAGTACCACATAAAAAACAAGTAAAAATAAAAGTTAAATTCTAAAAAAATTTTTAAAAAGTATTTCTAAGGCTTCAGGGGAGGGGACACAGAACTATTTGATATAGGCAGAAGGGTTACAAGTTTAAGGCCAAGACTAGAGATGTAGCTTACTGGTAAAGCATTCCTGGGTTTAATCCCCAATACTAAAAAGAAAATAAAGGGAAGCGGGGGGTGGGGTGGTGAGGCTCTTTTTTCCTACTGAGATGGAATTCCAAAGTGGCCTGACTCCTAGTCAAGTGCACAGTGTTGCATATCTGTCATCTCAGCAACTGGGGAGGCTGAGGCAGGAGGACTGTGAGTTTTAAGCCAGCCTGAGCAACTTAGACCCTATTAAGTAAAATAAAATATTAAATAAATAAAAAGGGGGGCTGAGGAATATAGCTCAGTTGGTAGAGTGCTTGCCTTACATGCACATGGCCCTGGGTTCAATCCCTAGCACCCCACCCACTAAAAAAATAATAAAGGACTGGGGATGATGCTTTGGGCTTAGTCCCCAGTACTACCAAAAAAGGGGGGAAACCCATTGTGGCCTGACTCTGGTGGCCCACATATAGAAGGCCAGGCTGGGGTTTAAGTTTCTTTTTTCTAAGTATAGAGTCAATATGTCTTTATGAAAACACCTTAAATTACACCAAGATATAAAATAGAAATAAGTAGCTGACATTTGTTGTGCATCTTACCTGGCCCTAAACACAAAACCTTGAGGTGTAGACACGGCGATTTCTAATGAAAAGAACCAAAGTACACAGAAGTCAGGGATGGTCTCTTGAACAGCACTGTGCTGGTATCGGGGCCTTCGATGGTCACCCAGCAGGTGGCTGCTCAGCGGAGGGCAGTGCAGCAGGGCAGGAGGCCTGGTCCACATCTCCAGCTCTGTTGCCTTTCAGATGGTGAGCGGCTGCAGCTGCAGGACGAGGAAGACGACAGTCTGTGCCGCATCTGCATGGATGCTGTCATCGATTGTGTCCTACTGGAATGTGGGCACATGGTCACCTGCACCAAGTGCGGCAAGCGCATGAGTGAGTGTCCCATCTGCCGCCAGTACGTGGTGCGAGCTGTGCACGTGTTCAAGTCCTGAAACCAAGGTTCTCCCCAGTGGGACACGCACCCCCAGACTCTATCCCAAACATTTCAGTGCACAGAAGGGACTGGAAACTTACTGTTCAAAGGCAGAAGCTATTTTTAAAAATTATTTTCACTACTTATTGGGGGCATAAAGTTTCATCCTAAGATGAAGAAACATTGGTCCGCGCCATGAGCCTGCCTACGATCACGAGCTTCCTAGGTTTTACGGGGTTCTGTCACTTGTCCCTCGTGAGCGCTAGTTGTTGAAGTCAGACTTTTGGGCATCAGCTCCTGCTCTCTGGCCAGTACTTACCCCATTCTTGTTTCCCTTTGATCCTATGTTGGAAACTTCTGTTCTCTTTGGGTGAGGTGAGCTCACTGTCCACAGTGGCTCATGTGGAACATGCTAAGCAGCGGCCCCTTTGAATGTTCAGTTTATTAGTCATGTATATTTTAAATGCTAATATTTGATGAATGTAAGTTTCCACATTATTGCCATTTCTGGGTTTAAACATAATTGGGAACAACTGACAGGGCCTTAGATGAAACATGTCCATTTTTGTTTAGGTGCAGCTTTTTATGCTGTGCCTAGCTTCTTACATTAGGAGTGTGTGTGCTTGATTTTTTGTTAATGTGTAATCAGTTTACACTGTTTTGTATAGTGAAGGTGTATTTTTAGTGCTACCTGCTAGCTAATTTCAACTTTAGGAATAAAATTAGATTTAAAGGAAATGTTTTTGTTTACATCGTCTCAAGTCGGTTCCTGATTCATTTGCATACAGCCTGAATGGTATCTGTAACCTGGTCTAGCATCCTCTTCAGAATAAATGAGAGCACCTTCAAAGATGTCATAACAAATTGCAATGCTTATCTTTGCTGCTTACTTACCAGAAAGGTCAAGTACTGTTTAGCTGTTTATTAAAATCGGGTGTTATGCTTGATGCTGTGTAGTTTCCAGCAGTTCTCAGTATAAATCTGGATAGATAGTGCCCAAGAAGTTAAAGGACTGTACAGAATCTCAGTTAAAATGTGGCTGTAGCTGGGTACGGTGGCACACACCTGTAATCCCAGCAGCTCAGGAGGCTGATAGGAGCAGCTCATCGAGACACTGTCTAAATAAAATACAAAACAGGGCTGACAATTGGCCCAGTGGTTGAGTGCCCCTGAGTTCAATCCCTGGTAAACCCCCCCCACCAAAAAAAAGGTGGCTGTATCAGGATCTGGGATGCTGTTTAGTGGTAGAGCACCCTGTAAGCATGCACAAGGGCTGGGCTCCATCTGATACTACGAGGGGAAAAAAAGATGGTTATGTCAGAATAATTGGAACCTAGCTTAGATGTCAGTTTCTTTTAACCTTCTCAATACGACATAGCAAATAAGAAACTTCAGATAATTATGTTTCTTTCCTTAGGTCCCATTTGAATCAGGGTGTGCTTTTGGTTGATCCCAGCTGTGGATTCTTCCTATTGGTAGGGGGCAGATGTTTTTAGAAATGGCCAATTTAAAAAATCTCCAGGTTTTTTTTTTTTTTTTTTTTTTTTGACTATGAAGCTGGTAACTCATGCCCTCATGTACTGGGGGATCTACTAATAGATCTAAAAATAGCTTTGAACTTAGGGCTGAAACATGCCTTTCTGCCCTTTTTTCCCCTCTTATCAAGGCCCTGAGGGTATTTTCAAATGCTGAACCCAGGCTGGGCTGGCAGCTCCCAGCTTGAGCGATCTATGTAAGCTACAGCTTTGCTGCCCATTCCCTGCCACAGCTGCAGGGGCACTGGCACCTGGTCTACATTTCAAGAGTGAAATCTTGAAATTTAATATCATCCCCACCCCCTGGCCCTGCAAATCTCTAACTTGATGGTGGGAAGCCTTTAAATTCAGGCCAGCAAATGATGGTACACAAATTCAGATTTATTTACATGTTAGCTTAAAACATGCTTCTTATTCTTGACTTTTGGATTTATATAGTTGGACACAGTACATCTGTTTTATATATTTTTATGTGGTGCTGAGGATTGAATCTGGCCTCTGCATGTGCTAGGTGAGCGCTCTACCACTGAGCCATAACCCCAGCCCAAATGGTGGATTTTTTTTTTTTTTAAAGGTAGTGCTGAGATCACTTAGTTCAGTGACAAACTGACAGAGATGTTTAGTACAACAGGCTTGACAAAGTACGGACAGCCCTTTTGTATCTGTGGATTCAACCAACTGAGGATTAAAAATATTTGAAATATTGGGCTGGGGATGTGGCTCAAGTGGTAGCGTGCTCGCCTGGCATGCATGCGGCCTGGGTTCAATCCTCAGCACCACATACACAATTAAAAAATTCTCTTAAAAAAAATATTTGAAATATACTAAACATGTATAGACTACTTTTTCCTTGTCATTAGTTCCAAAACAATTAGTTGTTACACTGTAACAACTATTATGTAGCATTTACATTGCATTAGGTATTATAAGCCATCCGGAGTGACTGGGAATATATAGGAGGATGTGTGCAAGTTATGTGCACATGGTGCACCATTTAGTAAGGAACTTGAGCCACTGCAGACACCAAGGGATGGCTGCTAACTTGTGTGGCAGAAGGCCAGTCATTTCCCCTGCAAGTTGCATGTTTTAACTGGCATACCATGCATCTTTACGTTAATTCTTTGATTAGGTAATGTCACATGGATAAAATTCTGCAGGTCCACACTGGAATATAGTGAAGTGCCTTATCCTCCTCTTTTTTTTTTTTTTTAATATTTTTTAGTTGATGAACCTCTATTTTATTTATTTTTATGTGATGCTGAGAATTGAACCTAGTGCCTCACGCATGCTAGGCAAGCTCGCTATCACTGAGCCACAACCCCATCCCCCTTATCCTTCACAGTGACAGGGTAGTCATTTGAAGCTCCAGTGTACCTTTCTTCATCAACATCAAGTTCCCTAGAGATAGGACTTCTCCTCTGAGGTGGGAAGCTATGGTTCAGCACAGCGAGTGCAGTCAAGCAAGTGACTCTTTCATCTGCCCTGTGTGGGCCTACAGCTGTTGGCAGCAGGTAGCTTAGGCTGGCTTCACCCTAAGTTTATTTATTTTTCTGAATGGAAATCTTTCATTTTTTAATTTTTTTTTTAAAAAAGAGAGAAAGAGAATTATTTTTTAGTTTTCGGTGGACACATCTTTATTTGTATGTGGTGCTGAGGATTGAACCCAGGCTGCATGCACACCAGGCGAGCACGCTATCGCTTAAGCCACATCTCCAGCCCACCCTAAGCTTATTTTTAAAAGGTCTGTACAGAGACCTTGGATTTGCATTGGGGTGAATCTCACCAGGCTGTTTAGTACTCTTGTGGCAAGCTCACCTATGGCCTGTCTTGCATGCCTAGAATATGTCAGGACATTGCTGTGTGTCCCTATGATAGCGTGGATCTCTAGCAAGTGGCAGTCCTGCCACAGGTGCCTCTCGTAGACCTGTGTGCTTCGAGAGTCCTTATAGGAGAGGTACTGCCTTCTAACATGGAACTCTGCTATATTTTAAGCAGTCACAGCTTAAATGAATATAAGGACCTCTGAAAACCACTATTACTCTTAAAGCTATTTCCCAAGGAAGAGAATAACCCAAGTAGCAAGGTAACTTTCATTTGCAAGTTCAAAGGACTAAGGCTACTAAAAAACAGAACTTGTGTCTCTCCATCATGAACCATCAGGACGAGCAAAGATAAGTTACACTTTTATACTTAATTCTGTTAAGTGGACCACTGAATTAGTTATAGGGTGCAATGACTTCAGTGTCATTTTGCCACAATGGCATAATAAGGAAAAGGAGGGTAAATAAAAAATTGGACTGTTGCTGGGCATGGTGGCACACACCTGTAAGGCCTGAGGCAGGGGAGGCTGAGGCAAGAGGATAACAAGTTCAAGGCTACCCTGTCTCAAAAAGGGATGGGGACATAGCTCAGTGGTAAAGTACCCTGGGTCTCATCCCCAGTATTGCAAAAAACTGGACTATTAGCAGGAAGGGCTTGTCTAAGGGGGACAAGATTTTATGTTCTTGACTATTGAGAAAAGAAGTTGGTTATCCTCCCCATCTTCAGATTCGCCACAGCAGTTATTTCTGTACATGATTACGAGGTTATAAGACCCTACTTAAAAAAAATTAAGTGATCTAAAATTATTTCTAAGAAGCCAATCCTGGCAATTGGGAGGCTGAGGTAGGGATATTACAAATTCAAGGCCAGCCTCTGCAACTTATACCCTGTCTCAAAATGAATTATAAAAATTGGGGCTCAGTGGTTAAGAAGCACTGGGTTCAATCCTTTACCAAAATTAAGGAAAAAAAAAAAATTCCTCACTAGTTTTTCTGCCACCTGGGTAAGAAGTGTCCTCTCTAGCTACTTTGCAGGAGGGGAACCTCTCCTTGAGTTGTCTCCTGTGGGAGATTTTTTTTTTTAAAATATTTATTTTTAAGTTTTAGGTGGACACAATATCTTTATTTTACATTTATGTGGTGCTGCTGAGGATCAAACCCAGTGTCTCGTGCATACTAGGCGAGCTCTTTACCACTGAGCCACAACCCCAGCCCCATGTCTCCTGTGAGAGATTTGAGGAGATGATGCCCAACCCCCACAAATCTTGGAAACTTCATAGGATAGGTGATACGAAGCAGCCATGGAAGTTATTGTACAGATACGGCAAGAGGCCTCCACACAGGTGAGCTGCCCTACCCCTTAAGGAAAGTCTGTTCCTTAATTTCTATATTTGGCCATATTACTTTATAGTCCAGAAACAGCTGAAGGAAAAAAAAAAATCATGTACTCTTGAGGCTGCTATACTTTTCAGATTAAAGAGAAATTATATTGACCTACAGACCCTGGGCTTTCCAATTAAAATTCCTAATTCTCTCCTCAAACAAAAACCCCCGAACACAAAGATTTTTTTTTTTTTTTTTTTTTACAACTGTTTATACAAATTCAACAAAGGTAAAATCGCATCAGGGAAAGTCTAGGAAACACCACCATACGACAATGGCACTTCTGAATGCAGAACATTACAACTAGGAAACAGCCAGGTTACGAACCTAAATGAGAACTCAACTCACACTTCAAAGGAGAGGAAAAGAGGCTGTGTGGGCGCATTTATTCTACTTCTTGTCTCACGGTATAAATTAGATCTATGTAGAGTACAAGAGCTCATGCTGGAGCAAAACCCTCCTGAGTGCAAAGGCTGAAGTCTGATTTGTAAAATTTCAGAAAAAGGTGAATTCTCTACAGAGGAAACTTGGCAGAGTGTCTTACTTCGACTGTAATTTACATCTGTCCACATCATGCTCGTGTAACTTCTTGACATACCAAGCAGGCTCCACTTCCAGTTAAACATGCTTTTAAGTGGAAGGTCTTGGCCCACTCTGTCAGATCTGGGCACATTTGTAGATGAGTTCTTTGTGTTGATGAAGTACAGGTTAAGTTCTCTCCTACCTGAAGGAAACCAGGAAAGTTGGCAATCTCAAAACAATAAAAATACTGGTATGCATTCAAACCTTGCATAAATAACTTTTAACAATTTGTACAAAAATAGTTCTGCATAATGTAAGATGTAACAAAACCAACCAAACAAAATGTGTCAAGACGGCAGCAGATGTGGTGTGTGGTCCACTTTATATTGACACCAAAAACCTCAGCATTTCAAGGAACAAGGTGTCCAAAACAAAAACACCACAGGGGGTGGGGTAGGGAGAACCCCTAAAGCTCATGCTTCAAAGAAAATTCCTCCAAAGCCCATCTTCCTGCAATGGGAATGTCTTCTTGTAAAGGCCGCTTAACTGTGGTCCAGAAAGCAGTGCAGTTACAACGCAGAAAGACCAGAGGGAAGAAAGAGTCTGGCTCACACATCCCCAAATGGGTGGCTTCTCCCTTGGCAAGACTTGCAAAATGGAATCGTTCTATGGTCTGTTGTTCCAAGTTCCATGAGAAATAAAAGCCCTCGTGTTTTGTGAAGTCTTTCCCCTCCCCAGCTGCGCCCACCCCCACCTACCCCATATTTACATACTTGTCCTTGGACTAACTCAGTTTTTGCAGGAGTTTTTCTTCCACTTGCCCAAACTGGACACTCACAGACATTTCAGCTATGAACTGCTCACAGCCTTCCTTGGTGACTTGCTTGCAGTACCTCAGGTCAATATGACAGATATTTCCACAGCGTTTGAAGAAGGACAGGCACTGATCAGTGACCTTATTGCAGTCTACAGGGAAGACAAAATTATGTTAAAAAAAGAAAATGTGAAGTGGGGGAAAAGGTGCATTGTACAAAAGCTCCTCCTGGCACTCTACAGTGGAACCAGGCACAGCTGTCTCACATGCAGCCTCTAATGCCCTAAAACAAAATGTATTTGCTTAAAATTTTTCTTCTTTAAATGGGCAATGGTTTCATCCACCAAATATACAGGGTTCATTCGGACTGGGCTGGGGATGTAGAGCATTTGCCTAGAATGTACAAGGCCCTTCGGTTCCATCCCCAGTACCACTGGAAAAAAAAACAACAGTATATCAAGTGAAAACCACTTAGACCACAGAGCTGCCTCTTCATGTACGCTCAAGCAAATCCATCTATGCTGTCAAGAAGCTTTTTCCTTCTAATATACTGTTGAGTACTTTTCTATGTGCATTATTGTATACTCTTATGCCTATTCCCTTTCAGATAATGCTCAGGGGGACATTGCTGGATCAGAGAGAATATTCTGTAAGGTCATCCTGGGGATCCTCCTTTGCCTCCTGGTTCATTCCCCCCCCCTTTTTTTTTTTAAATTCTGAATGTCTACCTGTGAAGCAGGATATGCCCAATATGTATGCTGGAAGGGGATGGAGAGGTTCTGTCCAGAAAGTAAATCAGAATGTATAACCCTAAACCACATAAGGCACCCCCTTCAGCTACATATGTCCATATGTCCATCAATTTATACTTTCTATTTTCCTTGAAAACTGAATCCACGGTCAATTGCCTTAAATGTCAGTCAACATCTGAGATTCACCATATAGCAAAAGGAATGATTTCTTTTAGGGCAAATTAAATGGAGGAGATAATGATTCCTACCTTCCTCTAAATAGTGTCAACCCAAGCTTTCAATTCTGCAAATATTTCAACAAAATTGATACAGGTGCATTAAAATAAGTTGGAAACCATAAACAGAACATGAGGACAATGTGCTATCTTTTATACATATAAGCTGTCCTATAAAGAGAACATAGGGCAAATGATCCCTGGGATGCTGGGACATGTAAAGAAAACTCATAAAGGCAATGGGAATTCATGAATGGGGAATAGGTGATGCTGAGAGGCTGTCTACACCACCTGCAGAGTCACTGACAATGAAAGCTGGGCAATTAGTGAAGGTGGGAGAACTGACAAGGACCCTGGCAAAAAGATGCCTCTCACTTTCTCTAGAGCAATCCTTTAATCTAACTAATCCTTCAAAAATGTTCCCCCAAGAGAGCCACATCCCCAGTCCTATTTTGTATTTTCTTTATAGACAGGGTCTCACAGAGTTGCTTAGTGCCTCACCTTTTGCTGAGGCTGGCTTTGAACTTGCAATCCTCCTGCCTCAGCCTCCTCAGCCACTGGGATTACAGGTGCCCTGCTCACTTTATAATCTTGTACAAAAGTCAAAGGAAGGATATTATATATGCTAACATATTAGTCCTTCAGAAAAAGATGCCCTCAAAACAGTAATTGAGTCATTTTAAGTGTAAAGATAAGGATTTTGGCAGTGATAAAATATGCTTGTTTTCGCTACTCAAAATTTGACATGAGGCCCTACATCAAACAGGTCTTTTTCCCTGAGATCCAGTTATCCTTAGATGGCAAGAGTCGCTTATGGTGTTCACCTAACCCGGACAGTATGAGCAAACTCCATGGATGACCAGCTAACCAGGGGCTCTAGTGTCAGTTGGTAGGGTGCACCTGCCTGTGGAAGTCTGAGAAACGAGGCTGGAAGAAGTCTAATACACAAAAAGAACCTCCCCACAAGAGTCCTTTCTATTCAGCTTTCTGAAGGGACATGCCTTTGGGCTTCAGCTTCAGGGATTTTTTTTTTTTTTTTTTTTTAACCAAGGGGGCTGGGGTTGTGGCTCAGTGGTAGGGACCTTGCCTAGCACGTGTGAATCCCTGGGTTCAATCCTCAGCCCCACATAAAGATAAATATGTTGTGTCCATCTATAACTAAAAAATATTGAAAAAAACTTCCCCAAAAAACCCAAGAACCAAGGAGCATGCTGGCTGACATATGATCCTCCAAGGAGGTGTCAAGGCTGTCTGCAGGAGCCAGATAAGCACAACAGAAAGGTAAGCATCAAGACACAACTGAGGCCACTCAGCTGCAGGACTTGTCCAGCAGGCCTCTCTAGCTAGGGGACCATTTCATGGGAGGAGTGGTGATGGCAGTTGGGATGGGGGTAAAACTGGACAGCTCTGAAAGGATCCCCTTCGGGAGGAAGGTGGGTGAGTCTGGAAGATTCTCAGGAGGACTCAAGGGAGGGGTCTAAAAAAGGTGCCTGAGTGTGTCAGCAATGGCAGCCAGGAGAAGGAACTGCCTACAGCAGGTGGGGCCATTCTCTGGTGTAATGAACTCTGACCAGCAGTTCCAAGGCTGGGAACTCACCCTGAAGAACACAGTATATGATTATCACCTGTGATGTTTTCTTGTCAAAAATATCCACATTGAATTTAAGCAAGTCTACAGTTCACAGGAAAAATGAAAACACAACAAGTTAAATACCACAAAGTCAACAAATTCTGAATGTGCACATTCTTCTAAGAAAACCGTAGAAAGACTAGAGGGATTGTAAGGCTTTTTAATTTTTTTTTGATGGCTTTTATTCATTTATTTATATGCAGTGCGAAGAATCAAACCCAGTGCCTTGCACATGTGAGGTAAGTGCTCTACTACTGAGCTACAACCCCAGCCCTTCAAAAGTAGTTTTTTTTAAAAAATATTTTTAGTTGTTGAAGATGAACACAATACTTTTATTTTATTTTTATTTGGTGCTGAAGATTGAACCCAGTGCCTCACCTGTGCTAGGCAAGCACTCTACCACTGAGCCACAACCCGAGCCCTAAGCAGCTGTTTTGATAATGATTTTTTTAAAAAATATTTATTTTTTAGTTTTTTAGGCGGACACAATATTTTTTTTTTTAATATTTATTTTTTAGTTTTCGGCGGACACAACATCTTTGTTTGTATGTGGTGCTGAGGATCGAACCCGGGCCGCACACATGCCAGGTGAGCGCGCTACCGCTTGAGCCACATCCCCAGCCCCAGACACAATATTTTTTTAATCTAATTTAATTTTTAATTTTTTTTCTGGACACAATATATTTTTTCATTTTTATGTGGTGCTGAGAATCGAACCCAGGGCCTCACACATGCTAGGCATGCGTGCGCGCTTCCACTTGAGCCACATCCCCAGCCCAGATAATGATTTTTTTTTTAAAGGGCTGGAGATAGAACCCAGGTGTCATGCATGCTGGCAAGTGCTATCACTGAGCCAGACCCTCACCCTACGGTTCCTTATCTAAGGATAGCTAACTGATAACAGGAAGAGGCCTGATGAATATGGGGGCCCTTCACCATGAATAGTAGAAAACAAAAATATATGGAAATAAGCATATTTTATCAAATAGGCAAAATCCCTCTCCTATTTACACTTTTATTCTTCATTTGACTTGCACGGTCAGCCATCTTGGTATGTTTGAGGGATTAATTAGAAGAGTAAGCAATGCCTTTAGAAAAAGTTAGAGGTTACTTGAAGCATATTTTTTGTGCATCTCCTTTTTGACAGTTTTCCCGTCTTCAGTCTCACTGAAGAAAAGGCTACATTTGGTGATTTTTAATCTTTTTAGGTGTGGGACTATTGTTGTAGTCCTTATTCTTAGCAAATATACACAGAAGTATTTAAAGATGTTTAGGGGTGAAATGATGTTTGTAAACCTTCAAACAAATAAAAAGAAAAAATATGTAGAAAAAGCACGTGTGACACAATATCTACAACTGCTGCATCTAGCTGGAAGGAAATGTTTCAATTGTTCCATTTTCCAGTTTTCCTGTATGTTTGGACATGTTCAAAATACAGAACTGGTGGTGTGAGGAACTCTATGGATAGGTGAAGAAAGATGTTTTTCCTCAACTTTTTTAATGGTGAAAAGTAGAAGAGTCCAATGAAAGTAAGCTGATTAAGAGATACAAACCTCCATTAGTACAGTCCATAATAAAGAAGTGTTCCTACATGATAACAAAATTCTAGACAAAACATTCAGTGTAAAAAGTAATAAATAAAAATGATCTGTTTGCAGATGACATGATCTTACACAAAAGAAAACCCTATGATTCTACCCAAGAGGTGTGGGGGGAGAGAGCTTTTTATTTTTTTTCCTTTTTTTTTCCTAATAAACTAAAATTCAACAAAGTTGCAGGGGCTGGGAATGTGGCTCAGGCGGTAGCGCGCTCGTCTGGCATGCGTGCGGCCCGGGTTCGATCCCCAGCACCACATACCAACAAAGATGTTGTGTCCGCCGAGAACTAAGAAATAAATATTAAAAAAAAAAAATTTCTCTCTCTCTCTCTCTCTCCTCTCTCACTCTCTCTTTAAAAAAAAAAAAACAAAGTTGCAGGATACAAAAACCACACAAAACTAACACCAGTGAACAATTATGAAAGGAAATTAAGAAAACAAGCATTCACAATAGCATCAAAAAGAAGCAAAAAAGGGCTGGGGATGTGGCTCATTTGGTAGTGCACTTGCCTAGCATGCATGAGGCACGGTTCTATTCTCAGCACCACATAAAAATAAAATAAAGATATTGTGTCCACCTAAAACTAAAAAATAAATATTAAAAAAAGAAGCAAAACTTAGAAATAAATTTAAACAAGGAAGTGAAAGACTTGTACAATGAAAACCACAGAGCAGTGCTGAAATTAAAGATATATAGGGGCTGGGGATGTGGCTCAAGCAGTAGCGCGCTCGCCTGGCATGCGTGTGGCCCGGGTTCGATCCTTAGCACCACATACCAACAAAGATGTTGTGTCCGCCGAGAACTAAAAAATAAATATTAAAAAAAAAAATTTCTCTCTCTCTTTCCTCTCTCTTTAAAAAAAAAAAAAATATATATATATATATATATATATATATATAGCAGCACAATTCACAATAGCTAGACTGTGGAACCAACCCAGATGCCCTTCAATAGATGAATGGATAAAAAAAATGTGGCATTTATACACCATGGAATATTACGCAGCACTAAAAAATGACAAAATCATGGAATTTGCAGGGAAATGGATGGCACTAGAGCAGATTATGCTTAGTGAAGCTAGCCAATCCCTAAAAAACAAATACCAAATGTCTTATTTGATATAATGAGAGCAACTATGAATAGAGCAGGGAGGAAGAGCAGGAAGAAAAGATTAACATTAAACAGAGACATGAGATGGGAGGGAAAGGGAGAGAAAAGGGAAATTGCATGGAAATGAAGGGAGACCCTCATTGCTATACAAAATTACATATAAGAGGTTGTGAGGGGAATGGGAAAATAAACAAGGAGAGAAATGAATTAGAGTAGATGGGGTAAAGAGAGAAGATGTGAGGGAAGGGGAGGGGGGATAGTAGGGGATAGGAAAGGTAGCAGAATACAACAGTTACTAATAGGGCATTATGTAAAATTGTGGATGTGTAACCGACGTGATTCTGCAATCTGCATTTGGGGTAAAAATTGGGAGTTCATAACCCACTTCAATCTAATGTATGAAATACGATATGTCAAGAGCTTTGTAATGTTGTGAACAACTAATAAAAAAAGAGATATATAAATAAAAATATTCCATCTTCATGGACTGTTCATGGATTAGAAGACTTAATACTGTGAAGATATCAGAGAGATCTATAAATGCAATGAAATTGCTAAAAAAATCCCCAATGTGTTTTTTGCAGAAATAGAAAAATCCATCCCCAAACTGATGTGCAATGCAATGGACTTGAAATTGCCCAAAACTCTTGAAAAAGCTAGTTTAGGAGACTCTTGCTCCGATTTTGAAACTTAGCTGCAAAGCTAAAGCAATCAAAACACTTGGTACTGGCATAAGGATACCATAATTGAGAACTCAAAAACAAACTCTTGACTGCAGAGTCGAATGATTTTTGACAAGGGTGTCAACACCGTTCAACAAGGGAATAGACAGTCTTTCCAGTAAATGATACTAAGAAAACTGAATATCCATATGCAAAAGCATGAAACTGGACTCCCTACCATACACCATATACAAAAATTTAACTCAAAATGACCTAAACATAAAACGTAAAGCTGTAAAACTTTTCTAAATCAGAAAATCTTCATAGGATTTGGGAAAAGGAGGAAAAATTGGCCTTCATCAAAATTTAAAACTATTCTATGTAAATGACACTATTATAAGAGTGACAAAACCACCCAAAGAATGGGAGGAAATATTTGCAAATCATTACCCAATATTCAGAATACATAAAGAACTAAACAACCTGATTAAAAAAATGAACCCTGAAAGCATTATACCAAGTGAAATAAACCAGTCAGCCATATGAAGGACTGAATGATTCCACTTCTATGGGGTATGTACAGGAGTGGAATGGAGTGTTTAGGGGGACTGGGGTTCTGCCCAATGGGTATGCTTTTTTAAAAAAATTTTATGTTTTTTTTTTTTTCTTGTAGATGGACAGCATGCCTTTATTTTATTTGTTCTTATTTCTATGTGGTGCTGAGGATTGAACCCCGTAGTTGGTGATAACCCCAACTTCCTTCCCCATGCCCAGCCCAAGAACACTGGTAGCTCAGCCTACACCCACCAGTTTGGAGATCCAGGAGTCTCTGGTGACCCTGATCAACTTAAGAGGAAGACAAAATCTGGTGTCTGGGTTTCTGCAAAGAAACCACCAATGAAGATGACTCTTTAATGGCTGTCCATAGCAGGTGAACTCCAATCATCTGCCCAGAGTGTCCGGTCACCCTTGATTAGACAAGCAACTGAGTGTCAACATTCAATCTCAGGACAGCCTCTTATGAATATAGCTTGTGAAATTAAAAATATGGCTACCATTTGTTTTTGATCAATATAAACAGCAATTTCACATGGCTCAATCTACATGATGACAGTAGAAATGGAAAACTCACTGTATACATTGTATGACAAAAGAGAAGAAAACTGATAGAAAACAGCAAATAGATATAGAGGTAGAATATAAGAAGAAAAATGGATGATAGCAGGAGTAGGACAGAAAGAAACAGAAGGGGAAAACAATAAGAAGAAATTCAAGAAATTTTTCTAGAATTGAAGAACATATGTATCTAGATCAAAAGGGCTCATGAGTGTTTAGTGTGATAAATCAGACTCAAGCCAAGGTTCATCATCAAAAATTATGAGACAAAGACAACTTCTATAATCTTCCCATGAGAGAAAAGAGATTCACTGATGGATGAAGAACCAAATAGTTTTGGATCAGGCATGTGGATCTGGAGGACAGTGGAACAATGCTGCTCACTCACTGAAGCAACATGTCTCCCAAGCTAGAGCTCTAGACCCAGCTGAATTACCAACAAAATGAAGATCTAATAAGGACATGTGTCCTCTACCCAATGAGAGTCAACCTCGAAAGATGATATGGGATCAAGGAAGGAGGGCAGAAACAAAGGCAGAAACCCGAGGGGATGATGGTAAAAGACCCAGCGGTACAGCAGAGGTAGCCAGTCCCGTTGGGATCAGGAATCCAAACAGGAAAAAAGAAAGGGAGGATAAAATGGTGGCCAGAGGGGAGGTCTGGTTGTGGGATTGATGAGTTTGTGTGGGGTAAAAGATTACTCTGTTCTGTTGTTTAGTTTGCTTAGAAACCAGGCAAATAAAAATGAAACATTAACTCTAGGAAACCCAAAAACAATTGATACAGGAAAGGAAGTTTACTCACAATCCACTATGTGGCTCAACAGTGACCAATACTCGCATGGTCATAATAAATAATAGTAGCTTAACCAAAAACTAGACTAGAAATAAAAGAAAAAAAGGGTGGTGGTGGGGTGCCAAGAGGATGCAACAGCAGTGAATCTTCATGTTCTGTAATAGCTAGTTAATAAAGACTAATGTCTAAATGGAAATGGCAGTAGAGGGGCTCACTCTGGAATATGGGGGTAAATACTGGAATAGAGAACTCGAGCTAAAGGATTGCCTCAGAGGGAAAATGGGAGGTGAGGCAGAAGCAAGGAACTGCCTTGAGCATTCAAAAAAACCTTCTAGGTTGAAATATGGCCTGGGTGACAGCAGCTAGAATTTCAGTGTCATTTATCATGAGATCAGATCCTCCAACCATATTTGTGGATCATGAACATGTCAACTGCAAACTATTTTGTGGCAGAGACTTATTTTATAATTAACTAGTTATAATGGTGGGAGAGGGGGAGGAAACACCAGAAGAGACTACAGAAATATACCTTAATATACTTCATGGCTAATAACAAGAATGCAGAGCTCCATCTGTGTGTAGTGAGATGAAAAGGTGACTTCAATGTATTATGGTGGAAAGATAAAATACCCAGAGATGATTTACACACACACACCCCCACTCCCTATACTTCCTGAACTACACTATTTAGGGGAGGGGATTTAGATGGAGATCTTTGCTACACACCCACAGTAACTAAGCCAGAACACGAAGAGTCACATCAAGCACTGAGAACAAGACACCATCTAGCCCTTCTCCAAAAGGCAGGTCCAACACCAGTCCAGGCCAATGAACGGAGTTTCAATCTGGTGCCTCTAAGGAGAAACCTCTTTTCAGCACAGCTCTTTTCTTTACCTCTAGGAGTGGGACAATCCCTGTCACCAAAATTTCATGAGGAAAGGAATGGTATCCTAGGTACAGTGGGATCTCACCCAGCAGGCAGGCCTGGTGTGCAGCATGGATGGTGGGGGGTGTTCATCTGTCATGAACTGGGATGCAAAGACAGACAAACAGTGAACCCTGAAGAAGCAAAACCCCAAATGGAGTCATGTAAAAATGGAACTTAAATGAAGTGAGGGTATGCTTTAATACTTAGTAATTTCACAGGAGAAAAAAAAATAAAGATTTAAGTTTCTATTTCTTTCTTTTTCTTTTTCTTTAAATCTCATCCAAATGTGACACCCCAACCCAAGCCATCCTAAGCTATCAAACCAACACTGCATTAGATGAGTAAGGATAGGCAGCACCGCCTCTTGGCTACTGCATCATACATACAGCCAAGCTCCCAGTCCTTCAGAACCAACTCCCACCCCATTAGTAAGTGAGGATTCCATGGTGTGACAGACAGATAGACAAGGAACAACAATGGAACTAACTGAAGTTTTTTTTCTCTCCATCAACAGGCCCTAGATAGCAGGGCCATGAGGAGTACACACAACAACAACAAAGGCAGAGACTGTTCCACTGCTTCCGCCTGGCCACTGGTCTCTAGATAGAAGCCCTGTCACCGTGGTCCTTGCCCCATGCCTACTGCTGTCCCCCTACCCTGGCTGGAAGGCATCAACTCAGTTATACCACCTTCAGGAAGTTATCCCTAGCCTGTATGTTGGGTTAGAAGCCACTGCCATATGCTCTTACTGCTATCAATACTATTTTTTTTGGTAGCTGTTACTGCAATTCCAGCAGGGACTTACGTATGAGTCTCCCCTAGACCAGGCTGTCTCATTCTCTGGTGTGCCCTAGCACCTAACGCATATAAGAGTGGGCACACCATTTTCAACAAACATGAAACTCCCACTGTGTTCTGTAGATTTGGGAGGAGGGGGAACCTCACCTGACAGGTTGATCTCAGTTAGAGAGTCTCGGGTGGTGGTGCCGACAGCAGTAAGCAAGTTGATGGACTGGTCGGTGACGTGGTTACAATAACTAAGGTGGAGTTTGGAGAGCAGGGGCATGTGGCGGATGATGAGCCGCAGGGAGACATCTGTGATGTCCAGCCCTGCCAGGCGCAGCTCCACGATGTTCCGGAGCTTACTCCGATTGTCCATCTGACCTGGTAGGGCAGGAAGGAAAGGGGCAACCTCTGTCAACCTGACAGGAGATCAGGTCATACTGACATGACTTTAAAAGGCCTACAGACAGATATAACAGTTAAATTTCATTTAGCCACAAAGTGCTTCCTCCTAAAACCAGAATTCTAACATTTAAAAGTCAGGAGTCTACATAAAGAGTTAATTTCCAGATTTTCTAGAAAAAACAGAAGATCTAGAAACCTGAACCAACATTTCACTCAGCGACAATCAGCTAACTGAAACAAGGTGGCCCAGCATCGCTGCCCCCAGTACCTTGGGCACCATGTAAGCTGTGAGAGTCACTGACCCAGACAGTGGACCGTGAGTGGGCTGTGCTACAAGCTCTTCTGCAGCCACCCGATCCGGAGGCTCAAAGAGGTCAAGCCAGCAAGAGGCAAGTTAATATGGAAGCAGCCAGAGTGTGCTGAACCCCAGGTGCAGAGTCTTGGCCTCCTCCTGGATCCCCTCTGTGCCCAATGCTGACTGAGAACACAGCAGCAGGGACTCTTCTCTATGTCCTCTAGAGAAGGGCTGACGCTAGAGGAGGCTTCAGAACACATGCACAGGATCCAATGGCACAAGTCACCCCATCCACAGGACCCCCTGGGCACACTTCTGGACTGGAACTTACCTGGCCTATTATCTGTAGGTGGAGACAGGAGATCCCGCATCTGGGCATCCTTTAGTCCTTCTACCCACTGGACATCCAGAGTCCGGAGCAATGGACAACTGGAGCTACAGAGGGCTGAGACTGCGATCCACGAGCAGCCCGACAGCACCAAGTCTCGGAGCCCTGGAGGGACAGGGAAGGAGTCATGGGCCAGGTGATACACAACAGCACCCATGGCTTCCCACTCGGGTCCCTGGCCCAGGGCTCACCAGGCAACCGGTTGATGAGCCAGCTCAGCTGCTTCTTGGAGATATTGGTCCAGCTGAGGTCGAGGGAGACAGGCTGTCGCCGGATGATGCCGCTTAGCATCAGGGGCGTGATGGACTTGCAGTGGTTCAAGTCGATGCGGGTCCATAACCGCTTATCGCAGCACCTGGGGACCCAGCAGGAAGGACAGCATCAGAGATGGGGGCTCATTTGGGGAGCCCCTGCATGGCCACCAAACCCAAATGGGAATCTGTTCTCTGCACCTTTCTGTTTAGCACTCATCCTGTCCACACGTGGACACCTCTGCTCTGATGGCCACAGGCCATCAGTGGAAGGAGCTGGCATCCACTCTCCATCAAGTATTTCCTGCGGGCCTTACTACATTCTCTAAACCACCCTGTAAAGCAGGTATCATGCCTATTCATACATGAGGGTGAGAACTTGGCCAATGCTACAAAGTTGATAAATGTCAAGCTGGGTCTAAAGCTGGTACTGGTACCCCTTGCTCTTAACCTAGGCTAACTCTAGGGACAAGGACTCTACTTGGTCTTTACTGAGCTGCAGGGAAGAACAGGCTGACAGGAAGTCCTTGGTGGTCAACAGTTAAGCTCTATCAGGGCTCGGCAGGAGAGAGAGTACCATGAGTGACTAGAGTGGGGATACACGCCCAAACGGGCCATTCCAGGCTGAGCCAAGCCTTAACCGAGAGCCTAACACAGGGAAGCCCCTCACCAGCGGTTCCAGGTCCTGCAGACCCGCATGCAGACACACAGGTCTTGGTGGCTGAGGTAGCTGAAGACGGCCATCCACACCTCCCTGTGCATGACATGGGCTGCCCCATCATCCAGGGGCAGCGAGTCGGGTGGGGGGCTGATAGGGGGTGGCCGGATCACGTGGCGCTCCATCTGGATGCATTTGGGCGGGGACACAGAGGGTGGGGGCCGGGAGATGACTCGGGGTGGGCTGCGCAGGCTGGGCCCCAATGGGTGCCTCAATTCCCGTGGGGTGCCATTGAGCCCCTTGCTGAAGCGGTGGGGGCGCTCACAGAGGCCCAGGGGCCGCTTGGGTTCCTCGTTCTCACTCTCAGGTTCTGACTTGATGGGCTGGTGGTTCTCATGGGCCAGGCTGCTCTCTGTCTTTTGGATCTCATGGTTGAGCTCCTTGCTCAGCTCCTTGCTCAGCTCCTTGTTGGGAAGCCGCCGTTTCCGGCGCATCTTCACCTTTTTCTTCTCCTCTGGGCCCTCAGCCCCCTCATTGCTAGGCCCAGCCGTGGGCGAGCTGGAGCGTGAGTGGTCACTCTCCCTGGTCTTGGGGGGCGCCTCAGGCAGATCATCCTCTGGTTCCTGCTTGAAGCGCCGGAGGGGCTTATTGGCCATCCGGTCCTCTGAGTTTTTCCAGGATCTCCGCTACGGAAGAGAGGAGCCAAGGGCCAGTGGTCAACCCATACAGTTCCGTGGTGCCCACCCCAGAAACTCCCAACCCTTTGCCACAGGACTCATGAACCACCCAGGTGCTGCCTATACCTCTGACAGCTGGGAATAGGCTGGGAGGAAGGGGAGATGGTACCTTTTTCCTGAAAAGTTTATCTTCTTTGCCAGGTTTTAGCTGTCATGAGGAAGAAAGGATGCAGTTTGCTCGTGGGTTAGTGGAAGCCAGTCCCCTCTACATCCAGCCCCACCACAAGCCCAGACTCCAGAGCAGGGGCTGGAGGGTTGCCTTTCCCACAAATGCCATTTCCTCCTTCCCATCTGACTTTCAGTGGACCTTGCCTGCTGCTTTCAAGGAGGAAGCTGGAAGTAGAGTAAGGCCAGCTGTTCCCACCCAGCTGACATCCCACCCCAGAGAGACCCAGAGAATGTAATCACCCATCACGTTAGCCTCAGCTCCAGGAGCGCAGGCCTATGAATATCTCACAGTGGGCTGGAGCCAGGAGGTTCCATGCGCCACCTTGTGGCCAGTGAAGGCAAGGCCAGTGGGTGGAGCAGGGCCACCAGGATCCTCAGAGGTTCCGGAGGTTTCAGGGTTTCCTGGGCAGCCGCGCCTTCAGCTTTGATCCCAACCAACCAAGGCTCTCCTCAGAGAGCTCCCATAGACCTTGGGGCTAGACCTTGGGACCAGGGGACAGGGTGGAGGACAGCCCGGGACTCGAAAGTCCCCATGGCCTGGGGTGGGGTGGGGCATGGGAGCACCTGCTGCTGGAAGTAAGTGAGACTGGATCTCCACCAAGGGCTGAGGCTGCTGCCTAGAGGGGGCCTCGGCGAGAGGTGAGAGGAGGAACCGGGGGACGTTTGAAGCGTCGAGGCCTAAAGGGGGTGGGAAGAGGAGTGACTTGCTGTTTTTTTCTCCCTTCTTTTGGGATGGGCTCTCAGGACTTGGGTGACCTGCTCAGGGCAACAAGAGGCCAGGATCCCGAGTTCTACCCATTGCCCATCCCTTCCCCCACCCTCCACCCTGCACCCAGGACAGCCAGGTCAACCCTCCACTGCCCAGGGCCTGCCCATTCGTACTCGTTTGCGTCCACTCAGCTCTTGGGGCTTCTCATATTTCCTCTTCCTCCTTAGGTGTACATCGTCAGATTTTCGGCGCAGGATGCCATCAGGGGGCACCTTCTTGGGGTGCTCCTCTGACCTACGCCGGGGAGCCTCTTCACACTCACTCCTCCGCTTGACAGGCTCTGGTCCTTCCTTGTTGTCCCGGTTCATCTTCTGCTCCTTGAGCAGGGAGCCAGGCAGGTTGGAGGCATATTTAAAGCCAGGGCCACGCTTTTGCTTGTAGGCCAAAAAGAGAGAAGAAAACAACCCCACTGTATATCTTTGGACTTGCTCTTCCTCCTCCCCAGGCTGCCGCACCCCACCTGCCTGACCACCCAGGGACAGGCTGGTCCTGACAAGGCCCAGCCTGGCCCCGCCCACCCCTCTCCGAAGATCACGACTTGGTGCCCGCACTCACTTTCCCGGTCTTGCCGGCATGGTTACACTTGGGACACTCCCAGCAGTTTGGAAGTTCGTCGTTGACCACACCCTCTGACTCCTTAATCTGGAAGGACAGGCCAGGACTCAGCAGGCAGAGAAGGTTGCTGAGATGGGGCCTTGAGACACAGGGTCGCTGTGTCTTCAACCCCTCCCAAAAGCCATGTTTGTCCCATTTATATAGCCAAAAGAAAATACAGTAGTACAGAGCTGGTTGAGATGTGTAGTTCTAGGTTCAAATGCTCACCCTTCTGCCTCTGAATGGCTCAGCCATCCTGAGCCAAGCACCTCATCTCTGTGGCCCAGCTCCCTGGACCATGAGATGGAGTTTGAGTGCCCTTCTCACTGGGGTTTGAGAAAATTCAATGAGGGTAGAACAGCTCAGGGTCTGACACACGGGACTTAGAGCAGGTTGAATCCTGTGTATGAGCTGAGGCAGAAAAGAAATGACCAGGCATTTAACAGGAAGGGCTAACTTCCAAAGCCTCAGAACTCACAGCACCCCTGCCAAGATGGGTGTGTGTGACAGGAGAGAAAGGCAAGTGAGGTAGGAGACTTAACACAGAGCTGAAGGACTGTCCTCGACAGACCCTGCTCCCCCCCCCCCCCCCCCCCGCGCGGGTTCTGACACTGTATTGTCTTGGCACAAAGGGCACAGCCCAGAGTGGGCTCTTCCTTTCCAAGGTAGAACCTGCTGCCTGAATCAGGCAGGCACAGAGGTCACCCAGAAGGTAGTCCTGCCCTCGACACACCAAGGGAACCGGTTCCTGGTGCAGAGGCACAAAAAGGCAACCATCTGTCATTCAGGATCCACCCTCCCTGGCCTAGGCATGGTTCTCCCAAAAGCCAGGAGCCAGGACTCCAGGGAGCAGCCACCTCAGGTCTCTGCCTCTGGCCAAGGTGCAAACAGGTAGCCCATGTCTTCTGTCTGCTAAAATGCTGGGATCCCTCTGTGAGTCTGAGGTACTAGAAGGTGTTGTGGTGATGGGTTCTTTCCCCTAGGAAACTGCTTCTGACTCTTCTTGCCCTGGGCTTATCACTTGATACAGAATCTCCCGGAATCAGGGTCCTCTAGGAATTCAACATGCTACCTGCATCCCACCACATCACCAGTGCTCTCCAGGAAGGAAATCTAATCCCACCCCACCATGCCATCATCACCAGACACCCCAGGGTGGGGTGAGGAGATGCATGCCCAGTGCCCACAGGGCCACTTACCTTAAGGCATCCAGGGTGGATGATCTCATTGCAGATGGAGCACTCCATGAGCATGAGGTTAAACTTGCCCTCTTCCTCTTCCACTGTGTCCTCCTTCCCCGCCTCGCCACACACAAGACACACAGCAGTGTGGGGCAGCACTGGCTGAGGAGCCGGGAGACACACAAGTCAGCAGGAAGAGACGAAAGACCCTCCTGAGGACCAAGTCAAGGGCACTGAGCTACTCTCCTGTGCCTGCCAGGAGACTCCAGAAAGCTGGCCCAGGCACATTCATTCATCCATACACTTACCAGATTGTTACCTCTACATGCCAGTCACTCTGTAAGAGCTAGGAACATAGCAATGAACAAGACAGATCAATCTCTCTGCCATCCTGAGCTCTCAGGTAAGGAAGGCCCACAGAATGAAGAATAATGGAGTACATTAGATGGAACAAGAAATACCAGGGAAAACCAGAGGAAAAATAGAAGGGGGACTGATTTTAAATGTGGAGGTCTCCCATTTGGAAAAGACCTGAAGGAGGTGGGGTGTGAGCCTAGTCCAGATGCCCAGAGGGCTGAGGCTTGCCTCACCAGCAGGTATCAGAGCTCAGTCCACAGTATGGAGGTCCCTAAGACCTTTACAGGGAAAGGCTGTGAGGTCAAAATTGTCTTTAGAACAAAAGTTAAAAATACTTTTCCCTCTGCAATGTGTTGATTTTTGCAAGGATGGTGCAAAAGCACTGGTGGATGAAGCTGCTGGCTCCTCAGCACCAGCAGGCAGGCAGGCCCAGCTGTCCTGGGAGTTGCTGAGGACTTGGGGCCACGTGCACAATGAAAAGATCACCAGCTCCATTTAAGACTTTCTGTGATTTTATGAAAACTTCAACCCTTCAGCCTACACCTTCTCACACAGGAAGGACACACACAGCACTTCTGCACACTGAGGGACCTTACTGAAGGACATACTCATGTGGCTTATCTTGTGAGCTCAACTGACCACTTTCTCCAAAGAACATCAATTTTTTACTTGAAATAAAGACTGAATAAACCACTGGATACTGGTGCATTTTCTTGAAGACAAAAGAAGTAAAAATCTGTTGTTTCCAGGGGAGGAGGAGGGAAAAAAAATGCAGCACTTGGTACAAACAACAAAATTCAAGTATTTGAGGGAAAATGAGAAGTTTGGAAAACTTACATGAGCCATCATGAACTGGAAGGCTTCCCAACACTGAAAGGCTTTTCTGATGAGATTAGGAGTGGTATTACCAAATGTCACACATCTATCTATCTATAGATAAATAATATAATGGCATGTGCCAATATTTTGGGAAATCTGCCTCAGTGAATCAATATTTTCCAAGTGACCAATGAATAATGTTACAACATACTGCATGAGCAAGATGAGCTACTCAAAGGGCAAGAATAATGACTTGTAATGTAACAGTATGAAAAGTCCTTGATACAGTTTCAGACTCCACATTGCAACTAACCTTTAAGTAACTGCCACCCATTCTGGTGGAGTATAAGAGTATCCATGATTATGAAATGAAGGCTTTTAATATACCCCTCTCTTATCCAACTACTTATTTGTATAATGCTGGATTTCCCTCATTCTCCTTCTAAAATAACATATCCCAGCAGATGAAATATACAAGCAAACATGAAAATCCAGGTCCTTTCTAATGAACTAGACTTAAAAGATTAATAAACAATGTCTTTCTTCCTCTAGTTATTTTAGTTTTGGAAAATGTAATTGGTCTTCAAAAAATGTTATTTTGGTTAATATATAATGGGTTTTTATTTTTAAAATGAACTTTTAAAAAACATTTTTAAAATTTTCTGTTTTAATTTTATTATTTTTTTAGGTAACACAAGATTTATCTTTATTTTTAATCCAAGAAACAAGTTCCTTCAAAATTGTGACTCCTCAAAAGCTTCTATTTAAGAAGTGGAAAATGTTACCCATCTATGACAGACTCATTTGAAGCGAAGGCTTGAAATGATTTCCACCAAGTCACAGGCTGAGGTAAAGAGTTCCATGCCTAACACCTCTTAGGCTAGTCCCACGGTAGCTCCCAAACCTGTAGTGATTTTTTTTTTTTTTTTTTGGTATTTTTAGGTACACATGACAGCACAGTGTATTTTGACATATTAAACATACATGGAGTATAACATCTAATTAGGATCCCATTCTTGTGTTTATACATGATGTGCAGCTTCACTAGTTGTATATTCATGAATCAGTTTTAATTTTAAAAATAGCAAATGTCAGTAAGTAAATACCTGACATGAAAACAAGAGCTCTTTGGGGTCTTTGTAATTTTCAAGTCCACAAAGTTTGAGCACTATATACCCCTCCCTAAGGAGAGGGCCAGCTTACACCTACTCTCCTTTCTGTTCTTGCCTGGCCTCCTACACCCATTAGTACCTGCAATGTAGCAAAACTACACAGTTCTTACTTCAAATAAGCTTGGATATACTCCACCAATAAGTGTGCTGGGGATGAACCCAGCCAGGGCCTTATGTGGGCTAGGCAAGCGCTCTACCACTGAGTCACACCCCCAGCCCAAAATGTCTTTACAAAATGGCATGAATACTTGAACTCAAATAGAACACAAAAGACAAGAGCTTCATCAATTGTTCAACAAATACTTAGGGAACACTTGCTACAGCCTGATCCAAGGTACCCAGGGGCACAAGAACTAGCAGACAGCTGCTCCCCTGCAGACACCTGGGAAGACAAAGGAACATGGAAAAGTTACATTCAAGGACTACCTGAAGCAGCAGAGGCTTACTTCTGCAGGACAAGAAAGGCAGAAGGAACTTCAAGATGAACAAGGCCAGAGAAGGCTGCGCAAGAAAACTTCAGCATGGGGAGCAGGTCAGAAAATAGACATGGAAATTGGAGTTAGGGTGAAGAACACCCATGATGTAAGAAGAGAGTCTGAGACAGGGGACTGACTTGAGATGGGTGAGAGGAAGCACCAAAGGGGAAACTACTGTAGAAATTCATGAGGGAGCCCACCTGAGGCAGGGAGAGCAAGGCCCTGAAGGAAGCCACTGGGGACAGGGAGCCAAAGCAAGGAGGCTGGCACATCAAGAGAGAAGGACCACAGAAGGGGTCGGAGGCAGATAGGTCACAGGTGGGCAAAACGTGGGATACTGAAAGGCAGAAAGACTGAAAGAGCTGTCAGAAGGGCTTGAGAAGCCAGAAGTAGCCGAACAGGAGTCAAGCAGAGTCGGGGTACTCTCTACCAACATGATCAAACAGACCGGGCCTTCTGGCTGCAAAGATAAGGTGGCATACAGCACAGGTCTCCTGTGACGACTAGGTCCAGGGCAAGGGGAAGAGAAAAGATAGTCATGTCTTCACTGCCAACAGGCTAAGTTTTAGGTGATACTGTCCTCAAAGCTAACAGTCTCTATAGGCAAACCCCTTAAAATCCTGACAGAATCCAATGGGTCACCTGAACCCTCTTCTCCAGAAAAATGCACATATACACTGACAAAAATCTGTATTTAATCTAGGGGATTAATACTCAGAATAAATAAAAAACTTGTATAGCTCATCAACAGAATACCAAAAAATCCTACTAAAAAGGGGGCAAAGGACTTTAAATAGCATTTCTCCAAAGAGGATACACAAACAGCCAAGAAGTACATGAAAAGGTTCAAGGCATGGTGGCACACACCTGTAACCCAAGCTATCAGAGGCTGAGGCATGAGAATCACAAGCTGGAGGCTAGTCTGGGCAACTCAGCAAGACCCTGTCTCAAAATAAAAACTGAAAGGGTTGGGATATAGTGCTTGCCTAGCATGTTCGAGGCCCTGAGTTCAATCTCCTATGATCCCTCTCCCCCACCAAAATTCTGTCAGAAGTTATAACAGAGAAGAACCTTGAGGATATTATACTGAGTGAAACAGGCCAGTCACAAAAGACAAACACTGCATGGTTCCACTAAAATGAGGCACCTAGATTAGTTAAACTCTTAGCATCTGAAAATGGAATTGTGGTTGCTGGGGGCTATGCAGAGGGAAAAGGTCAGTAGTTGTTCAATGGCTGCAGGGTTTTGGTTTTAAAAGATGAAAACGGTCTATCCAGGCATGGTGGTGTACATCTATAATCCCAGCAACTCAGAAGGCTGAGCCAGGAGGATCTAAGTTGAGGCAACTGGGCAACTTGGCTGGAGATGTAGCTCTGGAAAAGTATCCCTGGGTTCAATCTCAATATCCCCCTCAAAAAAAAAAAAAAAAAAGTTTTAGAGATCAGCTACACAATAATGTGCATATATGGTTACCACCACCTTGTACTTAGACATGTTAAGGCGGTAAATCTTATGATATGTGCTTTTTGACCACAAAAACACAAGCAGAGTATGTGTGCAGGGTGAAGGGAAAATGCGGCTGGGTTTGGAGGGACATCAGTACTTAGGGAGAAAGGGCTCATCCTCTGTCAGGCTGGGCCTGCAGATGAGCTCACCAAGGCTAAGGAATCCTGCCTCTCCAGCTGAGCTGGCTTTTCAGGGAGCAGGGGGATGATCACTCCCACAGGGAGGACCACTGGGCCTCAGGGAGCAGTACTCCAGGGAAGGCAAAGTGTGTGGGCATGCCAAGAGGGAATTGAGAGCAAATCCCTTGCCAGTCCACACCAAGGTGCCAAAGGCTGCATCCACCACCTGATCCAGGTAAGGCCAGTGGCCCTGGGCCACCCTGGAAGAAATGGCAAGGCAGTCTGTAGGGTCCTAGCTCCGAGGGCTCCATATCACTCCTCTTTGGGACAACTCCCTCAGGAGGGACACTAACCTTCTACATAGACTTCTGTCTCTGAGGGAAGGATAGGAAGAAGAACAGGCCCAGAACCTTCAAGAACTGGACCATAAATGCTGGCTACAGGGTCAGAGATAGGACAGGCTGCCCAGACAACTTCAGTGGGAGGGACTTTGAGGTTCTTGGCTACCTCAGAAAGGGAGGAGTTACAAGACCACCAGACTATGAACACACAAGAGCCTGCCGTGTGTTCAGCAATGGGGGGGTCTGAAAGGAGCCCTGGCCTGAGCCCCCTCCTGCCCACCGAAAACACCTCTTGGATGGACAGGCCAATGAGCAGAGGGTCATAAAGGGCTGAGGCAGCGGGGCAACCCAGGACCCGCGGCTAAGAGCGGCACTCACCGCGATGCACTGCCGCATGATGCAGCTCTGCTTCATCCGCCCGGGGCCCCCGAACTTCTTCATGTCCTTGCAGAAGTGGCACTCTCCGCACTCGGTCCGCAGGCAGGCCTCGCACTTGCGGCATCGCGTCCGGCGCCTGCGAGCTCCTGCTGTGGTCCTGTTGGCTGCCAATTTCACCGCGGAGGCTGGGCCCAGCTTGCCCTTGGGCCGACCCACCGCCCGGTTCTGCAGGAGAACAGACAGGATGGATGAAACGGGAGGCTACCAGGGTGGCCGGTCCCCTAGGAGAGAGTATGAGCTGTATCTCCCAGAAAGAGATGCTGAAGCCCTAAGCCCTGGGGACCTCAGAATGTGATCTTATTTAGAGAAAGGGGCCCTAGAGAGGTAATTAGGCTCAAGAAAATCATGAAGGTGAATCCTAACCCTGAATGACTGGTGTCCTTCTGAAAAGGGGGAAATCTGGACACAGGCAGACACACCCGGTGGGAACACATGTGAAGACATAAGGAGAAGTGGCCATGTGACTGCAGTCTTGTCTATAAGCCAAGAGACACTAAGTATTACGAGCCAAAACCAGAAATTGGAGAAACAAGGAAGATTCCTTACTAGAGCCTTTAGAGCAAGCTTGTCCCTGCCAGCCAACACCTTGAATTCAGGCTTCTGGCCTCCAGAACTGTGAGAGCTTAGGTCTGTTAGGACAGCTCTAGGAAACTTATAGGGACCCCCACACACACACACACCTCTGCTGGCAGCGCACTCTGCCTCAAGACCTTTCAGGTCCCACACCTCAGGACAGGGCCCCACACACCCCTCTTGCTTCCCCCTATCTGCAGCCAGACTGTACTTCCCCAGAAAGGCTGCATGGGGCCAGAAGTTGTCCTCTGTTCCCTGTGCCAGGAACACCAGTCCCCTCCCCACAGTACTTGGCTAATCTACACATTCTGCAAGACCAGCTCATACACTACTTTCTTCTGGAAGCCCCCCCACCCACCCACCTGTGCTGCATTCAGTGCCCCTGCCATGGGCCCTGTCACAGCACTCATGACTGGTAAGCATCTGCCTCCAGCTGGTCTTCCCTCTGAGGTGGGGCACGGGAGGGAGCTCAAACACTGCTATATTTCTGAGACGGCCTGTCACCCCAACCCCTGGGAAAACAGGAACCTGAAGGGTCCCTAAGTACTGAGACCCTCCCTAAATGGGAAAATAGAACAGGTCACAGAAGATGGTGTTAAATTCTTAACAATTAAAGAGAGCTGCAGTTCCTGCCTCCAGTTCCCACATGCTGACCCCAGCCCCAGAGCCTCCTGCAAACTCAGGAAGCATGGTGGAACTGCTAGGACACTATCCACCAAGGATCTGAGATGGGAGAGTTAGCCTGGTCTGAAGCATCCTTCTCAAGAACACGACTTTGCTGGGACACAGTCCTCTGTAGGGCACACGCTGCACTTACATCGAAACTCTCTAATTGGCATCCAATGCTAAAGCCTGTTTTAGTCAACTGACCCCCCCCTTCAGTATGGTGCTATCCTTTCAACTTTCATTGTTTATCATACTTGGAGGGGGAACCCCAATCCTTTTGTTAAAACTCCAGAGAGTTGTAACTGTACCCTGTACCAGTGAAAAGGGTCTTCCTTCCAGAAACCCATCCCTCAAAACAAACAAGTCTCCAGAGTCAAAATAAATCCCCTGGGGTCAGAGGCAATGCCATTAGTATAAAAGGTGCAACGAGAGGCACAGACAATATGGCTACTCCAAAGCAGAAGCCCCAGGAGTCTCCCCCTCTCCGTGCAGCCCACCATGCTCTCTTTTCCCCCTAACAAGGTCCTGTGTCCTGTTACTAACTCAATCCTCAAAACTTTGAAACCTAGGAAATGACCTTAGGTAGAGCATATAGAATGTAGAGCGCAGTCCAGATCTAAGGACAAAACCTGAAGGAAAGAACTCAAACTTAGAACTTTTAAGAGCAGGAGGAGGCAAAGACCAGATGCTTTGGTGAAAAACTGAAGAAATTCCAGAAGTCCAAAGGAATGTCTGCTATCAAGGGCCAGGGAGGCCAAAGGGGCTTACCTTCCCTTGCTTCCCAAAGCACATTCCCATCCAAAGAAGAACATTTCCAACCTATGGAAAACAAATCTGCCTGGACTTCACTGGCAGCTGAGACATTCCGGAAAATGACAAAGCAGATGACAGGCAAATGCTTTGAAAGAAGTCCTGTTTCCAAAGGTCGCTACTGTGCCCGCCAAATCAAGCTAGAAAAGCTTCCTCTGTGGTCACCAGTTGTCAGGAAGAAACTGAGCAATGGTGAAGTATAGGAGCTAATAAAAACCAATGACAGGGGCCAGGGTTGTGGCTCAGTGGTAGAGCACTTGCCTAGCGCGAGTGAGGCTCGGGTTTGATCCCCAGCACCACATAAAAATAAACAAAACAAAAATGGAAAAAAAAATCAACAGGTGAGAAAGCCATTAGAGGGTCTCCATTTTTTTCCATTAAGAACCATCCAAGAAATCTGATGAAGGTAGAATAATAGATAATAGTGACACCCAAAGAATAAAAAGGAAGGTGAATTGGTCAAAGTCATCTCATTATGTCATGAAGCTTTTGTCCTAATATCTTTGGTGTGCTACCCAAAATTTCAAACACCTAACTTGGCTCAGTAAAAGAAAGGATGGCAACCAGACATTCACTCACAAACATGCAGCTCAACCCAAGGCCAGTTTCCCAACTGAAAAATTGGAAAATTCTGGGCTGGGGATATAGCTCAGTTGGTGGAGTGCTTGCCTTACATGCACAAGGCCCTGGGTTCAATCCCCAGCATCACACACACACACACACACACACACACACAAAAAAAAAAGGAAAATTCTGGAACATACACTTTAGTATTCCAACATCATTTCTCTCCATGGCAACTCAAAAGCATCTCCATTAAAGGAAAAATTATCAAGGTCATTCACTCATTCATTCACTCATTCCATCAAAACTTGAGTCCCTCCCAGATAGTGTCCTCTAGAAAATTTATGGGTATAACCTCCTCAATCCCTCATCTCAAAAGTACTGTGCCATGGTACACACCTGTAATCCCAGTGACTCAGGATGCTAAGGCAAGAGAATCGGAAAGTCAAAGCCCACCTCAGCAACTTAGTGAGACTGTCTCAAGATAAAAAGATAAAAAGGGTTGAGGATGTGGCTCAGTGTTGGAGCACACACGAAGCATTAGAAAGATTCTGGGTTCAATTCCCTGAACACATAAAAATACATACACAAAAGGAGAAAAGCAGAGGACTCAAACTTCCCAATTTTACAATTTATTACAAAGGTCCAGTAAACCAGGCAGTAAGACACAAATACAACAGATTGATGGAGATAGATCCGAGTCCAGAAATAAACTCACTTTTTTGATCAACTGATTTTCAATAAGGGATGGGTGCCAAAATAATTCAGTGGGGTAAAGAATGACCTTTTCAACATATGGTGCTGAGACAAATGGACATCCACATGCAAAAGAATGAAGGTGGAACCCTACCTCACACCATGTACAAAAATTACCTAAAAAATGGATCAAAGCCAGGCATGATAGCACATGCCTGTAATCCCGGTGGCTCAGGAGACTGAGACAGGAGGATCATGAGTTCAAAGCCAGCCTCAGCAAAAATAAGATGCCAAGAAACTCAGTGAGACCCTGTATCCTAATAAAATACAAAACAGGACTGGGGATGTGGCTCAGTGGCCCAGTGCCCCTGAGTTCAATACCTGGTACCAAAAAAAAAAAAAAAAAGGATCAAGACCTAAACACAAAGCTAACGTGATAAAATTCTTATAAGAAAATATAGATAAAAATCTTCGTGACTTCAAATTGTCTTGGATACGACACCAAAAGCACCAGTAGCAAAAAAAAAAAAAAAAAAAAAAAAAGTAAATTAGACTTTACCAAAGGACACTACATGATTAAAGAGCCCATCAAATGGGGGAACATATTTGCAAATCATCTATCTAGTAAAGGGCTTGAATCCAGAATATAAAAAGACTCTTAACAACTCAGCAATAAAAAGACAAAAATGCCAACTTAAAAATGGGCCAAGGACTGAAATAGCTATTTCTCCCAAAGATATACAAACAGCCAATAAGTACATGAAAAGACACTTAACACCACTAGCCAATAGAGTGTGCAATCTTCACTTGGGATTCATTCATTAACCCCCTCATTCACACATTCACCCACCTACCCACCCACTCAAATGCTTTCTGGCTGTGAATTATATGCCAGATTCAATGCTAAATGCTGGGACTACAGAGATGAGTAAGATTCATTCCCTACTCTTAAAGGCCTGAAAGACACGTGACCACATAAATACAATGCAGTGTGATTATGAGATTACAAGCTAATGCTGATTGAATTTCTTCAATATTTGTATCAACAACCAATGAGGTAGGAATTACTATTATCTCCATTTATAAATGAGGAAACTGAGGCATCTGCCCAATGTCACACTGCCAATAAATGAAGAAGTTGAAATATGAGCCCAGGCAGATATGAGATATAGAGGTAGATATGACCCCAGCTCATAGGGAAGGCAGGTTGGGAAAAGTACCCCAGACCACAGGAGTTGGTGATTAGGTAGACCTCAGAGGGAGAACAGGACTCTTTGGGCCAAGGCTGGGGGTGGGGTTAGAATGGATATTCTGGTCAGAGGGAAGAGTAAGACAGAGATGTGAAACTACATGACACACTCAAGGAACTGCAAATAGCTCAACAGAGCTGCTGGAAAACAGCTCTGAGGCAGCAGGAACCTAACCTGCAGGGCCTCATACGCCACACTAGGGAAATGCACCCTGTACAACTATGTGACAAGGCCTAATGCACAAGAGCAATAGGACTGTGTTCTGGCAGCAGTATGGGAAATGGATATTTTTTGGGTAGTAAACGAAAGGCAGATCAGCTGAAGATTATGAAGGTATGAACAGAAGCAACAGGGCGACAGGGGAGCATGTTTCAGGAGACATCTTAGGGCTCAGTGGCAGAGCGCTTGCCAGGCTTGGGCAAGGCCCTGAGTTCAACCTCTAACACCATAAAAACAAAACAAAGAAACAGGAAATATTTTAAAGACGACCTAGTTTTAGACTCAAGTAACTTGAGGGAATGCAGACAAGAAAAATCCTGGAAGACTGAGATTTTTAGCTGCAGGAGCATGGGGGGCTCAGGAAAGGAGGGAAACAGTGACTCTGGAGTGGACCTGTGGACTCTAAGGGACACAAGGGACACCCAAGGAGGGTGGGGAGGCAAGCTAAGATACACATCTGGGAATCAACATCACATAGGTGGTTAGACTCATGAGGCTGTCTGGGGAAATGGGCAGAGTTAAGAGACTCATGGAACCCCTCAAGACTGAAAATATTCAAGATGAAGGCAGGAAAGGCTGCCCAAAGGGCAGAAAAGCAGAGAAGCAGCAGGAGGTGGTGCTATAGCAAGGGCTTGGGAAGAGTCTCCAGAAGGGAGTGGTCAGGAGTTTCCACTTCAAGAGAAGTGAGGAAAACAATAAAACTTAACTGAATGCTTTTACAGTTAAGACAGTTTTAAGTTTCTCACCAAACTACCCCTAAGGACAGCACACCTTTAGCCCTAGGGTTTCTCTGAACATACTAATATTGCTTCCTGCTGCACGGAATTACTTCAACACTGTCTGTCCTCAAATCCTCCCGCATAATGGACATCCCAGAAAAGCCTGGATTTGACCAGAGTCGCAGGCCCTGAACACACCTGCCAGATTCCAGGGAAGGCTCTGGTTTATTTATGTACTGACTGTAGGGAGGAAGAGAATAAAAACACAAGAATTACCAAAACACCCAGGGGACGGGGACCTCAGGAGAATCTGAGGAAAGATAAGGACTTCTTCCCCAGAAAAATGCAGATGGGCACCAAAGTCACCAAATTTTTACACACATTTTTGGGAAGGTTCAGGGACATCTGCTTTACAATTTTACTATTTAAGAAGTTATGGTGGGTAACGCAGTAGTATCACCACATAAATTTCTGAGGGATTCTCTTCTCCATAATTCACCAATTCTTACTATTTTCAATGACAAGCTGCAGTCATTTTTATTGAGGGGGAAAAAAGAAAGCAATTTTCACTTTAGGGTTGAAAAACACATACTCCAAGATGGAACAAAAATTCTTACCAACAGAGCTTCTTTAAGGTGGGGGTGGGTCCCCGTGCAACTTTCACCTCCCCAACCTGGAAAGCCGAGCTTAAGAATTTTCCAACACATTCTGTACCACAGGTGCACCAGCAGAGTAGGCAAGGAACCCCCTACCAACGTGGCTCAGTGGCCATTATCCCCTGCTATTCTACAGGCTGTGACCCTTGGGAGAACCCAGGAGGCTAAGGGAGGGCATGGGGTAGAGTGCAGCCCAGCAGGGCAGGCCCGATACTGCCCAGGACTGAATACTAGTCTCAGGCGGGGATGAGAGAAGAGCAGACTTTTGTGGTGGCACAGCCAGAACTCTGATGAGGAATGGGTACCAGAGCTTCACCAGTGGCAGTGATGGCCAGAGCAATACCAACTGCCCTGGAGGGCCTGTGGTTCAGCAGGTGGCTGATACTCATGTACTTCCAAATCCAGGACTTGCACCACTTCCTCATGAAGTGCCTTTTCCTTTGGTGCCAAACCCATCAAAAGCATAGGGTGAGGCTGGCAGACAGAGAGACTCAGAGAAGAGCCATGTCTAGGGCCTATGATACAGAAAGTTACAAATGCCTTTAAGATTCTCAGGGGAAGCACCTCTTTTCAGGCCCCAAATCTCTCAGTGGGAAAAACTGCAGAGGAAAGTGGGGGAGGCAAAGGGCACTGAGCCACAGCCTGGAGTGTCCCCATGTGCAGGGTACTTAAGCAGACAAAATCTCTGAGACTGAGAAAAAATTGCTGCTCACTTGTTGGGCTTAGACATCATCTTCCTCAATGAACCTAAGTGGAAAAAAAATCATCTTAAACTGAATATCAAAATCCAGGGAGAATTTCTGTTGCTAAACACCACGGATGTTCCCAACCTGGCAGACCCATGGGAATAGGAGGAAAACTACCTGGCTACAAGAGTCCAGGTACCCTCCTACTGGCAGTCTTGCTTGAAGCATCAGAATTTGAAAACATTTTTTAAAGCCCAGACATGTAAGTCTTATCCTGTGCAGTGTTAAAAATTTTATCTACCACAGACCAGAGGGTGGGATCAAATTTTAATAAACAGGTAAGAAGCCATGCACAGTGGTGCACACTTGCAATCCCAGCTACTTGGGAGGCTGAAGTAGGATAACTCAAGGCCAGCCTGGGCAAGGTAGTAAAACCATGTCTTAAAACAAAATATTAAAAAAAAAAAGAAAGGGCTGGGGGTGTAGCTCAAGTGATAGAGCATTCCTGGATTCAATCACAAGTACCACAAAAACAAAACAAAACAAAAATAGGTAAAAGGAAGCTCAGTCTTGACAAACCAAAGCCTAATGGACACTGAACATCAACATCCTATGAATGACCAGATGCCACAGAAAAGGTCAACTGTTGGCAGGTGAGGTGGACGCAAATCATACTGCAAATGTTCAAGCCAAGAACTGAGGTGTGAACGCCGTAACAAGAATCTGAGAGCCATTCGCACACCGTGCTACTGAAGCAACAGAAGTTCCAAGTCAAAAATCACTTGAATGCCCCTGGGTTAATCCAGCCAAAAGACCAGTGAAATTCAGCAACACTCAGAAGGTGCACACGCTGAAAAATGTACAGCACAGCCAAGAAACCAAAAGAAAAAAATTAACTTTGTTAAATAAAACCACTTAACAATATGCATGATACGATTTAAGTGCAGCCTATGTGGTACTTCCTCAATGACGCCTAATGTTAGGAAAGAAGAGTTCCCACATATTTTATTAAACATTCCAAAACATCTTTATTTCACTAAGGAAATGCATCAGAATTATAAACAAGCATCTTATTCACCCAGTCTGTCCAATGAAAGATAACCCATCCTGTTAATTCCTTGCACAAGTCTACCTGGCCTGCGTCTTGTTACAACTATTATTTTGCACATTATACTTGGTAAAACCACAACTTTCTTCCCCCACGTCCTAAACACGAACCTTCCCGGAGTAAATCCACGCCGTAAACACACCCAGGGCTTTGTTTTACACACAGATTTCTCGTCCTGGTCCCGAGAGATGTCCCTTTCCTTCCAAACCCCACCGAGGCCAAAGCCTGCCATCTGGGGTCAGGGCTTCCTCCGCTGCCGCCTCCCGGGCGCACTCGCCGGGTTCCGGATGGCCCGCGCCGGCCGCGGCTCGCACCCCTTCCTGTCTCCGCTGCCCACGGCGGGCGGGCGGCGAGCGCGCGGCGCCCAGACAAAAGCTCGGGCCGTCGGGCCCACGGGCCGCGGGCGTCCTCCAGGCAAAGGCCGAGAGTCCCAGCGCAACTTTGCCAACGGGGAAGAAGGAGGCACCCGGCGCCCGCAGGTCCGGGTGCGCCCGGGGCGCCGGCACGCGCGTGGGCCGCGGGAGAGGGCGCCAGGGAGGGCGCGGTGCGCCCCGCGGCCGCCCGCAACTTGCCCGCGGGCCGTGGCCCGCGCCCCGCAGGCCGGCCCGACGGCGAGGCCCGGCGGCCCACATTGTCCCCGCGGCGCCCGGCGGCCACCCGCGCGCACGCTCGCCCGCACACGCCCCCTGCCCGGGCCGGCTGCGGGGCCCGCCCGCCGCGTTCCTCCACGCCCCGCTCCGGCCGGGCCCTGGCGGCTCCGCCGCCGGCGGCTGCAAAACTTTCTCCTCATCGCCGCAGCGGCGGCGTCGCGGCCGCCTCGGCGCGTCAGGCAGGCGGTCGGGAGGTCTGGCGGCGGGTCCCTCCCTCAGCCCCACCCCGGGCCGCCGACCTGGTCCGGCTCCGATTCATAGTCGTCGTCCTCGGCGCTCACGGACATGGCCATGGCTCATGGTGGGCCCAGGCTCGCGCGCGCTGACATGGCTGGAGCGGCGCCGCCGCCGCCGCCCGCCGGGAGCAGGCTCGGCTCGCCCTGGCTCGGGCTCGGGCTCGGGCTCGGGCTCGGGCTCCCGCTGCCGCGAGGAGGGAGCCGCCGCGCGCCTCGCACGCCCGCGCGGGAGGGGGCGGGAGGGGCAGGCGCGGGGAGGGCCGGGGCGCTCATGCATATGCATGAGGCGAGCCAGGAAGGGGCTGGCCCCCCGGGCGGGCGGGCCAATGGCGCGGCTGCGGCGCTCGGGCCGCACACAAAGGGAGACCGGCCTGCGGTGACACGGGGGCGGGCCCGCCGAGGGCGGCCCCTCGCGGCCGGCGCGCGGGGACTGGGGCTGCGTGGGGGCGTGCCCCGTGCGCCGCGGGATGCACATGGGTGGCTGCACGCCGCCGCCGCTGCAACAGGAAATGCACGCCCGGCCTGGGGTGGGGTCTTTTGTGTAGTCCTGCGGGGCGTTGCACTGGAGCCCCCGGGCGCACGGGCCACCGGGGGGCGGCCCCGCGCGCGATGCCAGGCGCGGGTCTCTACGCCCCCTGCAGCGGGCACACGGGCTACCGGATTTGCAGACGCTCGGGGATCAGGACCTGATGCCTGCGAGTCTGAGCGTCCTCTACCCAGAGCCTGCGGGCGGGCCTGCCTGGATAAAATCTGAGGACCTGGTTTCCCAGGACGCGGGTTGGGCTAAGCGGCCCTCTGGACGCTACCCTTCTGCCTCAGGTTTGCGTTTCATGGAGGAGATTCAACGTCAAACATGGAGTGGTGCAAGCTGGAGCTCTCAGACTTAGGAACTGTCAGAATGGCCCGGACTCTGCCCTGAGGTGGGCGCCACACCCTCTGGACAGGAACCTGGATACTTTCCTCCTATGCTTAGGAATTGACCTCAGGAGGGTTGAGGGCGCTGCAGACTAGAGCCCAGTGCTCCTAGGAGACTGGCAGGTCCCTAGGCTGGCCTGGAAGGTGTAGGGTTTCTAAATCTTAAACCGTGAAGGTTCCCTGTGCCTACTTCAAAAGCAGCCCACTTCTGCAGAAAATTGTCACTAGAAATCCAGATTGATATTTATTGCAAAGGAAGTCTATCCAGCACTTATGCCAGCAATCCTTACTGTGAAAGAGTTCCTGACACCCTGAATGGCTAATGATGTTACGTAGGTCAAAACCGTAGTTAAACATCACCTATGGAGCAGGATGACTTAGCTGGACAGATGGCACACATATCATCCATCCATCTATGTGATGTGCACACCTGCACCTCAGTTGCTCCACCTATGAAATGGGAAGGATTTATGGAGAGATGGGTAACCTCTGTAAGAGATCAGAGGCTATTCCAAGAATAAACCTATTAGCTGTGAAATCTAGTGATCAACTCTGCGATGATCATCCAACTGTTACTCATGCCTAGGCCACTGGTCAAGAAATTCAGAGAACAGAAGAGCCTGTAAGCTGGTCATGGCCTGGGCTTTTAAAAAGGAAGAATGTGTGTGGAGACCTTATAAATAAAACTTGGAAGGCTTCTAACAGAGTCGGCAGGAGTGAATAAGCAAGCAGGGATGTCAGTTTCACTGAGTGGATTTTAAAGTCTGAAATTTATACACCCAATGACACTAGGGAAAAAAACCCAGCACACTTGCTCTTTACTGAAACATCTCTCTTCTCAGTTTCCTTCCTAACCTCTTTTATTTTTCACAGTCCACTCAAAGTTACAACGAAAACAGCAGCAAAAGAATACTACCCTTTCTCAAAAGGTAACCAACTTTTTAAAAGCTATTTTGTCTGGGCTGAAGTTTATCTCTGAGCTCTTAGGGACCACTCCACCCAGGAAGAAGCCTTCTGAAGAAATTGGAAGGGTCTGATAAAATGTTAATCATTGGGCTGGGGGGCAGAGAGCTAGCAAGCTCAAGCCCCTGGGTTCAATTCCCAGCACTGCAACAAACAAAAAAACAACTAACCATACTTTCCCTTCATTATAATTGGTCCAACCTGCAAGGGGACAGAGACATCCAGATGATATGATACATCATGAGAAAAGTCTGGAAGCAGGAATTTATTTCACAGGTCTCTCCCATTACGAATCAGGAATGCAAATCTATTTAATAGAATTGTCCTTTGAGGACTCTCAAAAGCTCACTCCTGTATTTAAGGCAGTAAAATGGCATTGGCACAGTTCGATGATCATGGTTCAAAGAAGAGAAAAAGTGTGGACAAACAGAAGCTGCACAGAATACAAACACCCTTCTCTATTTATAGCATTTCAGAGCTACCTTGTCAGACTGCCCCCCCCAACTTCATGGATAAGGAAATGGAAGACCCCAAATTATGAAACAGCTCTCAAGCCCAGGGTCCCTTATATAACACCATCAGAGACAGCACCCCTCCTAGAGTGCAGGCAATAGTAACTAAGCTAATAATAATAATAATAATAATAATAATAATAATAGTAACAGCTAATAGTAACTAAGCAGGCTTAAGGGCTAGACCTGGCTCTGTGCAACGGTCATGATCTCATTGAGATCACAGGCAGGTATGGTTTAAACCACCCTGTGAGCTGTGGATAGTTGTCCAGATAAGTGAAAGGACCTGAATCTGACCCTGTGGGCCACCCCTGCCTGGGCTCTTCACCATGCCACTCCACTGCTTCATGCCAGAGGCAAGAGTAGAGGATGCCAAATAAGATCAGTGTCATAATTGAAGTGACACACTCAAGACTTAGGAAATTCTGTATTCTTGGTTCACATCCAATTCCAAGGTGGGCAGGTATGGCTCGGATGGCAAGCCTGCTGTCTGATCTGCCAGGGTCAATGGTGGAACCAGGAAGATATGATTAGGACTTGACAACATGATGGGTCCTCTCTAAACATTGAGAAGGTGCCTGCTAGCCACTATCCTAACACCTCCCACAATTTTCTCTGACACTGGCCAAAAGCTTCTTCCCTCCTCTATCTGTCTCAACCAAGTTTCCTTTAGTTAACTGGTCTGTACAATTATCCAACATCTGTTTTGTATTGATAATGTTTTGGACTGTATATAAAATGCAAATTATACTACCCCCTGCCTGGCACAATTGCCACCTTAAAATGCCTTGTTTATGCTGAGCCTTCAGCTGGTCCTTTGTGAAACCCTCTTGATCTCAACAAGGATTTGACCCTAAGGACTGAAAGCTCTCCCTGCTCACAAAGCCAAAACTTCCTGATGTTCTTAGAAAGAGCTCCCCAAAGCGGATGCCACCCAGGCAGTTGTACTTGCCCTGAGCCAGGAGGATCCAGAACTTTCACTATGTGGTAAGGAAATAAACAAGGACAGATGCCAAGTCCTCCTTGGTCACACCTGCCACCTACTTCCCTGCTTTCTCTGGATGTCACTTAATTTTCTGGACTGCCTATCAGATCATGAGACCTCAGGAATGACCCCTGGTTGCCCAGAGGTTCTGCCCAGACACCCCTGTCCCAAGGACAGGGACAGACAATATGCTAAGATGAAAAGAGAGAAGTAGTATAATACCCAAAGCAGAGAGAGCTGTATGTACATGGTAATATAGCCATGATATGGAGTATGATGCAGCAGCCTCTATGCCCAGCCTCTAATCCCAGCAGCTCAGGAGGATCTCGAGTTCAAAGCCAGGCTCGGTAATGGTGAGGCGTTAAGTAACTCAGAAGCTGTCTCTAATAAAATACAAAAATTGGCAACTGGGGTTGTGGCTTAGTGGTAGAGCATTTGCCTAGTGTATGTGAGGCACTGGGTTCAATTCTCAGTGCATATGTAACCGAATAAATCAATAAAAATCTAAGGAATGAATCTTTAAAAAAAAATTCAAAAATTGGGCTGGGGATGTGGCTCAATGGTTGAGTGCTCCTGAGTTCAATCCCTGGTATTCCCCCTCCCCACAAAAAGAAGAAGTTACAGAAAAGTATGCACAAAATGTATCACTTTATATTAAATATGCATCTATAAATATGATACTATATATTCTGTTGATTCATATTTGGTGTATGTATGTTAATTTACAGTAAAACACCTGGAAACATCAATTCCAAATTAATTACAATGAAGAAAGAATTAGGGTAATGAATGAGGATAAGGTCAGAACTGGAAGAGACGGTACAGGAGGATTTTGGTCTATACGCAATGTTTCATTACTCTTAATCATTCAGATATTGAGCTGGGGATGTGGCTCAAGCGGTAGCATGCTCGCCTGGCATGCGTGCAGCCTGGGTTCGATCCTCAGCACCACATACAAACAAAGATGTTGTGTCGGATGAAAACTAAAAAATAAATATTAAAAATATTCTCTCTCTTTAAAAAAAATAATTCAGATATTCATGAATTCTTTTTAATGTTAAAGTTAATAAGCCAGTATGAAGGTTTATTCATATTCTCCTTTATTTTTCCCATAAAAAAAGGGAGGAAAGGCCAGTGCGGTGATGCACACCTATGATCCCAGTGGCTTGGCAGGAAGATTGCAAGTTCAAAGTTAGCCTCAGTAACTTAGTGAGGCCCTAAGCAACATAGTGAGAACCTGTCTCTAAATAAATAAAACATAAGAAGGGCTGGGGATGTGGCTCAGTGGTTAGGTGCCCCTGGGTTCAACCCCTTGTACCTAAATAAATAAATAAATAAATAAAATAAAGAAAAGATTATCATCATCCCAAGGACAAGTATCTCCCCCACCCCGCAAGGATAACACAGCACCTTTAGTGATCCCTCTTAATCCCCATCCTTTCCTAATCCCTAGAATGGACAGGGGACAGGCAGACTAGTCAAAGCCTGGACTCTGGGCTTACCAAAGCTGGAGGGTCTCTCCAGTTTGGGTCCCCTTTCCTTGTATCCACGTCCCAAAGAGGGATATCTTCTTTCTTTTCATCTTAGCCACAGCCAAAGCTTGTGAAATTATTTTCCAGAGATTCAGGACAGGGAAAGAGAATCAATTCTCTTTGTGTCAAGTCCAATGACTACCCTCCTGAGCCAATGAACACTGTTTGCAAAGGTGTCCTTTAGGAGGGGTCAGAAATGACAGAGCATGCCTGCAGAAGACCACTTCATGACACAAATCAAAATTTATACTTAGCAAGCAGTAGAGAATGCACTCCAGTTATTTTACTGTACTTTAGCATTTGTCTCTCTGTTCTTCAATAGGTTTTTCCCTTGTCTTAATAGCAAAAGCAAAAGGTCTTTTGGGAAGTTATTCTTCAAAGCTAACAGGAGGAAGAGGAATTTTAAAATCTCATCTTGTAAGAAGTTAGGACGGTAGGGTTACTTGGATTGGTTCACCTGTGTGCTTTGACAGACCAGGGATTGCGGTGAATTCTATTAAGGAAATTACTAACACTATTTAATTGCTTTTTGTATTCCATGAGCACTTAAAAACTTGTCATATGGGTCCCTCTACACAACTGAGCTTTCTGTTTAGTGGGGGTTCCTCTCCTAATCATGTCTCCTTCATCACCAAATCAACCAATAAATATTCACATGCACTGGAAGATGTGTGAGCATGCACAGGATGTTTTAAAAATCAGGTCATTTAACAGGTGACTGGAATTGATCTGAGAAACGTTTCTCTACCATCCACCTCATTTTCGATGCCTTCTCTAACCTTAGAAAGTTACTTTCCTTCTTTATTCATTTCCCACCAAACTCCACACCAAGGATGAATGCTCACACAATTTGAACGAAACTAATGAGTTCATTTTACGTCCCCCTCCAGGCGCTGGGGATGTAACTGAGGGCAGAGTATGAGGCCTCAGTTCCAACCCAAAACTATAAAGAAAGAAGAAAAAAATATATAGGTATACAAGATTTTTTATATGTGTGTATGTGTGTGTGTGTGTGTGTGTGTGTGCGTGTGTTCATTTATTTATTTACAGACCATAGCTCCCCCTTTGTTTCCCTGTTAACTGGAATGCCCATCACACTGTCTCCCTGCCAACCTCTGAATAAAAAAGACTTTGAAGAAACAGGATCTAAAGTTCTATGGAACTTGGACTCCAAAGATCACTCCAAATGGGATGGTACAGGAAACAGAAAAGGAGCAGAACTGTGAGTAAAATATGTTGATCACTTAGAGCCCAAAACTGGACACCTCTCAAATGCTCATCAGCTGATAAATGGATGAACAAAGCTTAGCCTGGCCTTACAGAGGAGCACGATTCAACTCTAACCAGCAAGGCTGCACTGAGGGGTGCTACAACGCCATGAGCCTTGAGACTGTGATCCTGAGCGAAAGAAGCCCAGCACAGAAGACCATGTACTGTGTGATCCTGTGTTTATCTGTCCACAGAAGGCAAATCCACAGAGGCAGAAAGCAGACTAGTGGGTGCCAGGGGACAGGGGAAGGGGGAGTAGGATGGACAGATGATGGGTCCAGGGTTTCCTTTAGAGGATGATGAAAATATCTGGATTTGGATAGAAATGGTCATGTGACATTGAGAATGTACTAAATGTACCAAATTGTTCACTTTGAAATGGTTAATTTCATGTTAAGTAAATTTTCCTTCCAAAACAGGCATATTGTCCATGTATATGCATACACAATATATACATATATACATATACTTCTTTCTTCAGCAGCCACGTTTTCCTAGCTTATTAGCTAAACTGGCCAAAATGGAGGCAAAAAAACTTAGGGATGAGGATTAGTTCTGATCACCACTGAGGGCCTCCTCCACCCCAAGGTCTTTGAATGAACTTCCTTTGTTTTCCAAAGGTGGGGGCCATCTCCCTAGGGCTCTAACAACACCATTCCCATTCCTATTCCTATTCTCATTCCTGAAAGGAACCCAGCTAAGAAGGTAAGCTTTGCAACTAACCATACCAAAGCATAGCTGAATCACCTCTTAAAGAGCTGCTAACAGTCACTGTGGGGAGCCGGAAGGGCTCAGACTACACTTGCAGGTCTCAAATACACACAGGTCAGTACAGCTAGGAGCCAGGATAGGAGAACACATCCTCACACAAGCACTGTATCTCCCTCCTCTCTCTCTCTCTCTCTCTCTCTCTCTCTCTCTCTCCTGATATGGGCCTTTCTTTGTTTACCATTAATATGCTTTGTCTTTAAAAATGGCTCCAATAGGCCAATCTGCCTCATCTATGAAAATCCATGAATTTATGATGACAGTCATCAAAACAGAAAGAGCTTCACCAATCTCAACTGTCACTATATGAAGCAGCCACTAAACTAAACAAAACCTTTGAAAATTGGCATTTAAGGAGGAAAAAAAAATAATCAAACATGCCTACTGCCTTTCCAGGAGGAATGTATTTTAGGGTAACCCTGATCAATGAAGGAACACTCTGCAAAAGAATGTCCCCTGATTCATAGGCAAAAAGGGTACGCTTCAAAAATCATTTTCATCTCCTGATAAAATAATTGATAGAAGAAATAATGATCAAGAAATATTGAAGCCAGCGCTGGGAGCGGAGGTGTACACCTGTAATGGCTTGAGATGTGAAGGCAGGAGGGTCCGAAGTTCAAGCCTAGCCTCAGCAATTTAGCAAGGTCCTGTATTTTAAAAAAGGCTGGAGGGGCTGGGGTTGTGGCTCGGTGGTAGAGCACTGGCCTAGCATGTGTGTGAGGCACTGGGTTCAGCATCAAATAAAAACAAATAAATAAAATAAAATGTATTATCCACAACTAAAAAATTTTAAAAAAAGAAAGGCTGGATGGAATGTGGGTCAGTGGTAAAGCACTGACTGATTTCAATTCCCAGAATCTCCCTGCCTAAAAGAAGTACTGAAGCCAGCAATGAATGGTTGGCAGTAGGGGAAAGAGGAAGGGTAGCAGGAGCCCAGTGAAACTCCATCCAGATTCTCTGGAAGAAGAGAAGAACATTCACTAAATAATGAAGGATCATACTGACATTGTCTTAACTATAATATTTACTTTAAACAAGACTTTTGATCAAATTTCCAGCTTGCAGAAATTGAGAAATAAGTGAGTTAAATGACACCATGAGGTCACACAAACAAATGCAAAAAGTGGGATGGTATAGAAGACATGTGGCTTTGTGTCTTCTACAAACTGCCATGCTGAGAAAAGTCTAGATGAAAAGAGAGAATCAAGAACTGATTCAATGTGTTGTCCTAGATTAGAATCTGATGTGAAAAAAGCAGTTGTAAAAGATTATCTGGAAGGTCTGAGTATGACTAGGCATTAGGCAGTACCAAGGAATTATAAATTGTGTTAGGTGTCATAATGTTATTTTGGCTATCTAGAAAATCTTTCCCCTTTTTTGCTGGGCGAGGTGGCGCACGCCTGCAATCCCAGAAGCTCAGGAGGCTGAGACAGGAGGCTGAGACAGGAGGCTGAGACAGGAGATTTGGGAGTTCAAAGCCAGCCTCAACAAAAGCGAGGCGCTAAGCAACTCAGTGAGACCCTGTCTCTAAGATTATAAATTCAACAGCCTCAGCAACTTAGTGAGGCTGTCTCAGAATAGAAAAAAAAAAAAAAAAGACTGGGAATGTGGTTCAGTGGTTAAGTGCTTCTGGGTTCAATTCCCAGTAACCCCCCTACCAAAAGTAACCACCCTTTCACACCCATTAAAATGGCAATTGTCAGGAAGAAAAAAAAGAAAGAATATAAAGAGTATTGGTGAGGATGTGGAAAAATTGGAACCCTTGTGCACTTTGGCAGGAATGGAAAATAGTGTAGCCATTACGGAATGGTCAGACAGTCCTTTAAGTTAAACACAGAATTATCATGTGACTTGACAATTATACCTGTGGGCATACACCAAGAGAATGGAAACAAGGACTCAAAAAGATGTTTGTGGTAGAAGAGACTCAAGTGTCCACGGACAGATGAACTGATCAACAAAATGCGGTACCTACACACACGCAAGGCATTCAAACTGTGGAATTCGGACTTGAAAATGGAAACTCTGTCACAGGCTACAAAGTAGAGGAACCTTGGGAATGAAATAAGCCAGGAGAAGTGGAGATGACTGTAGGAGTCCACCTATACACGGTCACCAGAGCTGTCAAACACATAGGGTCAGAAAGTGGAATGGTGGGCAGGGAATGGGGTGGGGGAATAGGGTGTGATGGGGACAGAGGTTCCGCTTGGGAAATGGAACCTGTCAATGTTCAATGTCAATGTACTTAATGAGGCTGAACTGTACACCTAAAGACGGTTATATTATGTGTATTTCATCACAATTTACAAAAATGTGATAAAAAAGAAATAATAGTACCCCTGCCAGAAAAATGAGTTAAGAATACCCATGCTCCTTCCCAGACCTGCTCTGTCACTTTGTCTGATCAACTAAATGAAAGAAAAAAGAAGCTACATGGCAAAGAAATGAATAATAAAATAAAACTTCCTTTTATGCCAGAGATTCCCCAGAAACTTCCTTGATGCTTTGCTGCTGAGTTATTTGCATTGATATTTTCAGCGATTTCCAACAGGTTTGACGGTCACTATAACTCCTCACCCACTTCCTTCCTTCCATCAAACACATTCATCTTCCCCATCTTTGATAAATGAAGCCAAATCAGGTGAGACATTTGGGGGCTGGGGGTGCAGTTCAGTGGCAGAGCACAGAAATGGCACGCTCATGCTTACTACGCTCAAGGCTCGGGGTTCCAGCCCCAGCACCGTAAAACAAATATATGAATCTCCCCTGTCTTCACCCAATCTTGCCCTTTTTGTCTTTACATCACATAAATTGGGAGGATTATCTAAAGGTATCAGGAGACCAAACACATACCCATCTTCATGACAACTTATTTGCAATATAGATGGCATCTGATGATTCATCCCAAAGTCTAAAGGGCTGGTCTTTGTAATGGCAAATAATCACCTCTAGTGCCAGCAGGCTTTCTAATAACTCCATCAAAGGCAGAAACATTCAGTATCTCAGTGGCTCTCCAAGAATCTGTCCCTGGCATTATTAACACAGATAGCTGAGCAGGTTATCAGAAAGAAAAAAGAAATCCTTGTTACAGACTTTAATTATAGGTTATTTCAGCTGACCTCCATCTTGAAGTTCCAATAACATGGTACTAAAAGATACAAATAATGTTGGCTGAAAAAAATCCCAGGCGCGATAAGATCTTTCCAAGTCCAGTAAGATAAAGGGAAATGCCTCAATTTGAGGGATAAGAGGGGCTAGGAAGTTAGAGATGTCTTCTTACTTCTCTTCCAATTAATGTTCTTTTAGCAGCTGACTGGGACCAGGACACAAAAGTTCAGGTATGGATGGAGTAAGTTAAGTCACCAAAGAGGAAACAGAAGCATCCAGAAGCAGTGGGAAAAAGACCAGAGATGAGGGCTGGAGCTATAGCTCAGTTGGTAGAGGGCTTTCCTTGCACACACAAAGCCCTAAGATCGATCCCCAGCACTCAGGGGGGAAAAAAGAAAAAGAACAGAGATGAGACTGAGTTTGACTTCATCTTTTAAAAACTCTAGGAAAATTGTGCTATCGAGTTCATTCATTCATTTAAATATCTCCCAGGCCTTGCTGCATTGCAAGCAATCTTGCATTAATAGGATATAAAATGGATAAGGAAAAAAAATACATAAGAAGAGCTCTAACCTCAAAAGCTAGGGGACACTGAAGACAGGTTATGTTGACAGTGAACATACAGAGGAGAATGTGGAAATTGAAAGGGAAAAGAAATTGGGGAAATCTATCCATCAGGATCTTGGCAGGAATTAGAGGGTTAATGCTCATGGAGGAGAGTGTAACAGAAGCTGGAGATGCACCCTAAGCCTAGGGACAATGATGAGCCATTACCCAATGAGAAAGAGAACGCAACTGTTAACAGAAGAGTTGAGCAGGTCACATGGTAGAAGCTGTGGTCTTCCACAGTGGGAAACAGTCCACCTGCAATGATCCTACAGGAAGGAGACTGGGAAAATGGACACTTCCCTCCATCTCCTCCTACCTTCCCTCTCCTGGTAGTGCCTCCGGCCCACTAGCTGTACTCAGCCAGAAGCCAAAGGCAGGGAAGCCCTTTGCTGTAGCCCACAGAGTAGGTGAAGGAGGAATTTGGCTGGGCCTGGAGTGGAGGGATCTGTTCATGGGGAAAGGAGGAGGATATTTTTGAGAAGAGGAATAGTTGGTGGGCAAGGAAAAGGAAACTGTGGAGAATCTGGTTCTGCTGCGTGGGAGAGAAGACAAGAGGCAATCCTGAGCACCTGAGGTAGAGCTCCAGCTGGTGACGTGGGCACCCCAGGATAGGCCCGGGACTCAAAATGTGATTTTAAAGAAGATGGAGATTCAATAACAAGGCTAAGGGATGACTGTGTTAGCCTCAGAAACTCCCATGGTGTATTCTAATCCCTGGAACTGCTTAAGGTGACTGTGCTCAGACAACTCCACAGATGTGAAATGATCACCCTCCGTCAGGGTGATCAGAACCCAACGACAGGAGTCCTTATATGATGAGGAAATTAGGACCAAGATGCATCCAGAGGGGAGGTGATGCAGACACATAGGGAGGTGAGGGTCAAACACAGACCAAGCAAGGGCCGGCCTGGAGATCTTCCCTCCCAGCCCTCAGCAGGAACCAGCCCTGTCGATACCTAGAACTGCCGTCATTTAAGCCACATGGTCTATGGTACTCTGCTATGGTGGCCCTGGCTAACTAACAAGGGCGTGATCAGATCTAAACTTGGGAAGTTTAGACAGAAAGCTGGGAGACAGGAGACTGGAAGCAAAGCTGCCATTCCATCTTAAGGATGTTAAAAATCATCCCATGTTCAAGTTTCCTGGTAGAAATGAGGACACTAACCCCAAGTACCTCCTGTCTCAGTAAATGGAACACAGGGGAGCCATGGAACACTTCCAAGAGCAAAATAAATCAACTCTGGTCCTGTCCATCCATCCCCAATATGCCAGCACCCATTCTCTTGATCACCACTTGCCACCACCCCAAACCAGTCCAGACCTGTAGCCACAGTCTCCTAACTGGCCAACTGCTCCCAGGTGCCCCAACTTCAAACTGTTCTCAATCTTCCCCACTCAGGAGTGCTCCCCCACTGGGCTACAGCCCTTTCTTTTTTTTTTTAATATTTATTTTTCAGTTTGCGGCAGACACAACATCTTTATTTGCATGTGGTGCTGAGGATTGAACCCGGGCCCCACGCTTGCCAGGAGAGTGCACTACCACTTGAGCCACATCCCAGCCCCAGGGCTACAGCCCTTTCTACGCTAGTTTTTAAGAAGTTTCAGTTTCTCTCCCAGGGGAGGGAAGCAGCAGGAGTAAGTGTGAAATGGTCCAGCGTTTGAACCCGGTGCATCATTGGTGGTTACAGCTGCACAGCACTGTGAATGTCAACACCAGCTAAGCGTACACTTGACAATGCTTAAAATGGAACTTTTATGCAACAAATACTTTATCACAATTCATAAAAATTCATCTCTTCAGAGTATAATCCTTCTAATTATGTACTTATTTGTGTGCCTAAGTTCCATGAGGACAAGGAAATCTTCTTCATCCAATACCTAACCCAGGACTGTATAGAGGTAAAGGCTAGTCACTCATCCATTTGGGAAGGCAAGCAATGAAGAATCACAGCTGATTCTCTGAACTCATGGCTGCTGTATTCTCTAAAATCACTCCAAACACTGCATTAGTGAACACCAGGCCGTCACTCCAAGGGAAGATACAGAATTAGGTGCCTTCCAGTCTCTGGTCCCAACATTTTCCTCAATCAATGTATCACCTTGTTTTTTTGTGTTTCTCTTTGAAGGTGTCTTTTAAATATATATTGCTGATCCATTACATTGAACTTGGGACCAACAGTCCCACAACCTGTGCCTGAAGGAGGCTCATCGAACACCTAGCTTCTCTGCACTGCAGAACCTCCTTGCACTCGGTAACAACAGACACCAACCGCCACAGCTCCGGGGGCATTTTGAACAGCGAAATCACCAACCAAAAAAGAAACAAACAAACAACATCTGGCTCATGTGCATGTCTGCAAGTGATCACAAAAGCACTCCGAATATTGGTTTGGGGGCAACAGATAAATTTTATGGAATAGGTGAGTTCACAAATATAAAATCCATAAATGATGAGCCTTGACTGTACTTGAAAGTACGCCCCAATCTTGCTGATCCCAAGGCTGGAAATCTCACTTGCAGAGAGTAGGCAGGTAAAACTACCGCCCATCCTGCCTCCGTCTGTCTCACACATGTTGTGAGACTCCAGAGACTTCCACTTTCTGGCTTCAGATCACCCCCCTTAGAAGGGCCTGAAGAGGGTATTGATGGGCCCCTGGTCAGCAGACTTGCCAGCAGGTACAAAATACTATGGTTTCTCACTAACAAATCTGGACCTGAAGCCGACACCGACTGCCGGAGACCTGAGTCTCAGCTCCTGAGGAACTTGGATGCTACAGCATGGTTCAGGGATGTCCCCTGATGGCCCATGGGTTAGAGGCTTGGTCCCCGGCGTGGCACTCTGAGAAGGTGATGGAAACTTAAAGAAGTGGGGTTTAGTGGGCAGTCTTCTGGTCTCTGGGGCTGTGCCCTTGAGGGGGATGTTAATACCTGGCCCCTTCCTTTCTCTCTCCTACTTCAGCCACGAGGGGAACAGCTTTGCTCCACCTGGGCCAGGATGCACTACCTCAGCATGGGCTCAAAGCAATGGGGACAAGTGATCATGGCCTGGGAACTCCAATACTGTGAGCCAAATAAACTCTCCCTCTTTTTAAGTCGACAGTCTAGGTATCTGTTACCCTCATGGAAGATGACACATGGAGTCTCCCTTTACCACCAACAACTTCTTCTCAACTGGGTTTTTCTGTGGTTGATGTTCATATGTGAAAGTCCTACAGGTTGCAGATCAGGAGCCCCTCACCACACCTCGCCAGGGTCGGCTTGCTTTGCCTGCCTTTCTTAGCCCTCTTGGGCTTCTCTGTTCTGGCCCAGCTACTTCTGTCACCTGTCTCTTCCTTTCATGTTGAACTACACTGTCCCTTTCAGAGTCACTCTCTCCTGACAGACTTTCACAAGGCCTATCCAGCTCCCTGGAGGCTGCAGGGACAGGGCACCCGAAACCCCTGGCCCTTCATGCCCGTTCCTCCTACCTGGACCCCATAGCAGAACGTGTAGCCTTGCCGGCCTCAAGCCCCAGGGGTACAAGCTAAAGCACAAGCTATAGGGCCTGGGGCTTCTCCAGCTGGGCCAATGTGGCAGGGATGAAGGAGAAATGGCTTTTGTAAACCAGTCCCCTCCTCCCAGGAAACATCAATCCACTTCAGTACAGCCATAACTATTTCAAAGAAATTAAGCCATCAAAGTACTCACTTGAGATTAAGTTTTGTACAGGCAATTTGTAGTCTAGGGATGCAAGCTGTCTCTGCACCCTTTGCCCTCCCTTTGGTATTCTCTATTTCCGTCGGGAGCCAGAGGGGGGCCGATTCAGGGTTACCGATTACATATAAATCATAATTCTAAAAAATTACAATAGCTACCAGTATAATTTTTTACAATGGTAGGCTGATACGACAGAAGCATTTCACAGGCAGCATCTCACAGGGATCCTGCCAGGACCACTCAATGAGCCCCTTTAACAGATGAATAAACTGGGGTTGAGACTTATCCTTTAGAATAATTAGTCAATCCTCAGGTGCATCTGACCCCAAAGCACATCCAGGTTATGCATGAGAATGACCTGGAAGCTTTTAGAAAGTCCAGAATCCCAGGCCTCACTTCAAATCTATTGGATCACAATGTTCGGGGCAGATCCCAGGAAATTATATTTTTAATTTTTTTGTGGGGGGAGGTACTGGAGATTGAACTCAAGGGCACTGGACCACTGAGTCACATCCTCAGCCCTATTTTGTATTTTTATTTAGAGACAGGGTCTCACGGAGTTGCTTAGCACCTTGCTGTTACTGAGGCTGACTTTGAACTTGCAATCCTCCTGTCTCATCCTCTTGAGCCACTGGGATAACAGGCATGCACCACCATGTCTGGCAGGAAGTTATATTTCTAAAACAAGGTCCCCAGGTGAAAGGGATGCCACCAGTCTAAGGACTGGTCATCATTAGACCACATGCCTTCCTAGGAAATGATGAACCCTCAGTAGGGGACATGAAAGGGTAGCCACTGACACAGTTGCCCCTCCTCATCATCAACTGTACATTGTCAACTTAATGACTCTGTGACAGGAATTGAGAGGAGGACACGTGTGAGACAGGAAGTACACAGGGCCTCACACTGAATGATGTGCCTCCTCTTCTGGGACAGGCCACGTGTCACATCTGAGGGACCCCAGCTGGATCAGGCCTCCCAGATCTCCCTGCCCCACTGTAGAGGAAGGGGAAGAGAAACATACCAAAACCATGGGTGGCAGGGCAGCAGGTGGTGTGTCGCTTCCTCCTGTAGCCTGCAATGTCCCCATAAGAAAGCTGATCCAGTAACCACTGAAGAGGGCTGTCCCCACATCCCCTGCCAGAGAACTTGTCCTACACACCCCAACCCCCTCTGCTCCTTTGCTCCAGAAAAACTGCCAATAATTTAAATTCAAGTGGCACCTGCTTTGGCCACTGGTGACGACGGATTAAGAACCAGCTGCCTCCATAGGCTCTCCTGCCAGCACGGCCCTGGCCCAGCTCCTCTCCTTCCCCAGTCTACTCCTTTGGGAAAGATCCAGCAAGATCCAGGAGAAGTGACTGGCTGAGGAGCAGTTCAGCTTGCTAATAAGGCCAAGGTCAGAGGCCGGGCTTCAAATAAGCCCAGCTCCCTTCCTTTGCCTCTGGGGTCACAGACAGGGCCCCGAAAATCCTGCCACCTGGTCATAAAAGGAAGCGGCTAGAGTGTAGACAGATCAAAACAAATCCAATGCCATTCGTGAAAACAGCCAATCGGGTGAACGGTGATGGATGGTGACTCAGTGGCATCTCAGATTTGAAGGACACCGCATCAGAAATGACCTCAGAGCCTAATCAGTTCCAGAAAAGGGCTTTGTTCTCCTGGAGGCAAGGTGGGAGATCAAAGCATTTCTTGCTAATCACCATTGGGCATTAATTACTTGTTAAGAAACCCGACCCAGGAGCAGAACCCACTCCGGGGAGCCTCAAGGAGCACCCTTGATCTTTCAACCCAACCTGCATCAAATTGGGAGGAAGCAGACTGCAACCCTGGGAACCCAGAGACCCCGGGCGGCCCAGGCAGCCAGTCGTTCAGTTACTTCTTCCTTTCCTGTTAACTTTTTAACCCCACCAGCCAGGAAGTGCAGAAACATAATGCCTTCCCCTCCCCACGCCTCCGCCACCTTTCATTAGGTTCTCACAGCAGCCGTGACAGAAACAGGCAGATCGGGACAAACACCTCACTACTCACAAGCCGTGTGGCTTGAGGCATACCCCTGAACCTCTCTGAGCCCCTTGGTCTCCTTGACTGGACTGCACAGCTGAGACTATCCACCTCCTGCCCTCATTGTAAAGATAAAGAAAATCTAAAAACTGCATCTAAAACTTGATGCTAGGCTGGAGGTGTAGCTCAGTAGTAAAGTTGCCTAGCACAGGTGAGGCTCTGGTTCCATCTGGTTCCAAAGAAAGACAAAAACAAAAGGGCTGGGGTTGTGGCTCAGTGGCAGAGCACTTGCCTAGCACATGTGAGGCACTGGGTTCGATCCTCAGCATCACATTAAAAAAAAAAAAAAAAAGGAAAGAAAAACTAAATAAAGGTATTATGTCCATGTACAACTAAAAAAAATTAAAGAAAGAGAGAGAGAGAGAAACAAAACAAAATAGTCTATCCATACAATGGGATATTATTTGGCCATAGAAGGAGGAGGACTAGTCCATGCTTCATCACGGTAGACCTCAAAAACATTAGGCAATATGAAAACAGTCAGATACAATAGGTCACCTCCTGCATAAGTTCACTTATAAGAAATGGGCACCACAGGCAAACCCATGAATGAAAATAGAAAGTAGATCAGAGGTAGAAGGAGACCACGGGGGAGGGGCCGAGCACTGATGAGGTTCCCTTTTCCTTTGTGGTGCTGAGGGTGGAACTTGGGGCCTCACACACCCCAGGCAAGGGCTCTCTACCACTGAGCTACATCCCCCAGCCCCAACTGATGAGGTTTCTTTTGGGGGGTATAAACATGACCATAGATCATGGCGATGGTCATACAAATCTTGGAATGTGCCAAGAAAACACTGTTTTATTACACTAAAAAAAAGTGCTGTTGGACACCCACTGTCCTCCCTCCTCCCTCCCACCACTTCTTCCCCACCCCGCCCTTGATCCTCCCTGCAGCGTTGACCAACCAGCCAGGCTGAACTGTGCCCACTGAGTGTTTGAGAACCCACCCTCCCCAGGAATCCCAGAGAAGGTCTGTGCCACCAGAAGCCATCTTCCTGACCTAAGTTTTTGGAGAAAAGGGAAAAGAGGTTTGTTTGTGTGTTTGTTTTTCATGCCTATAAAGCCCCTGGAGGGTGGGTTAGGGTCTCAGCTCCAGACAGGGCCAGTTGTCTGCCTGAAGTGATTCAGAGGTCCTCTGGGGCTCCTTTATTAATTCTGACAGTGGATGAAGGTAGGTTTGTGTTCCACACACCCTAGTGCCCCTCCTGGAGCAACTGCCAGTTAGGAGGGACCGGGGTGGGAGGGACAGGCAAAGCCTTGCTTTCCTCTTTAGACTCAACACACCTATGGCCCAGCCCATTGGTTTCAAGATGCTGTGCCTGCAAGCTGTTTGTGGTCTGATAACCGGCGTATGCTATTGCACACACCACGGGGAAGGCAGCTTTGTTAACTCTGTGCACCTCCACAAGCTGGTAAGAGGGGAAGCCCTTTCACTCCTACCTCCACATGGGGTCCCGCTGAGCCTCAGAGAGAACTCACACCCACAAGTAATGGGCTCCTTTCCAGGCAATTCCACACCAAGAAATATACCCTCTAAGGAGATAATCAAACAAAAGTGAATCATCTAGAATAGCACTATCCAAAAGAGATACAAATAAGGTGAGCCACGTATGTACTTCTCAACTTTTTTGGCCACGTTTTAAAAAGATGAAAAGAAACAGAAGAAATGAATCTTTTTTTTGTTGAACCAATATATCAGAAATATTGCCTTTTCAACTAGGGTTACCAGATTCAGCAACTAAAAAACAGTGTGTACGTCATGACATTCCAGGTAAATGAGTAATCGTTTTGAAGATAGTTATATCCCATGCAACATTTGGGATATACTTATACTAAAAAAATTTTTTTATCTTATTTGTTTATCTAAAACCCACACTTGGGCTTGGGGTTGTAGCTCAAGGGTTGAACACTTGCCTTGCATGCATGAGGCACTGGGTTTGATCCTCAGCACCACATAAAAAAATAAATAAATAAAATAAAGATATTGTGTCCATCTACAACTAAAAAAATATTTTAAAATAAAAATAAAATTCACAATTATTTACTTTTATTTGTTGGCACTGGGGATTGAACCCATAAGCACCCTAACATTGAGCTACATCCCCAACCTATTCTAATTCTAATTCTTATTCTATTTGAGACAGGGTCTTTACTAAGTTGCCCAGGCTATGCTCCTGCCCCAGCCTCCCAAGTAACTGGGATTACAAATTTAAGCCTAAACTTCTTCTTACACATGAGGAAAGACAGGTTCAGGAAGCTTATGTAACTTGCCCAAGAAAATGGCAAACTGAGTTTATTTGGATGGATGGTAGATGGAATCATCCATGCACAACCCACCCCACATGGCTTTGGAGGGATGGACAGCAGTATGTCATTGTCTTCTCTGCATGGTGGATTTTGAGATGGACATCCACCGATCATCAAGCACTGACTTGTCCCAATAAGTGACTTTACCTTTTTAAACCTCAGTTCCCTTTTCTGTAAAATGAAAGTCACTATGATCACCCCCCTGACCTGCTGAAGTCCAGATAAAACAAAGAATGCAGAGGAGTAGACAGCAGCAACTTGCTCCTAATAAGTTTCATTGATGTAAATGTTATCATTCTTCCTAGTCTCTTCATCCTTTCCTGTTTGATTAGACATTTTTATGTGCAGCACTGATCAGTTAAATGAAGATAAAAAAATTATGTTCAAAAGAAGGGAAAACAGTCCATGGAGCAGCTGGACGAAAAGGGATGATGGAAAGAAAGATGTAAAGGAGAGAGTGAATGAGAGAGATTAAAATCCACTTAAAGACGAAGTGAGACATTGCTTTCCCGTAATTATCTGGGTGACCACCAGGGGGCACTACTTGCAGCTTTCATAGCTAGGTGAAAAAGTCCTTTCAGAAAACAAAAACTTGCGATGAACAAACATATCACTGAAATCATTCAATTCATGATAATTGGGGTGCTCTCTCCCAAGAGCTCCCTGAAAAAGATGCCAACATTCACAGAAGGTGTCAAAGGCAGTGGACAATGTTCTCCCCAATGTGAGCAGTTTGCATCTTACCTTTGGAGTCTTCTTTGGCCAACTGACCACAGGGACACCAGTGATGGCCAGATTAGGGTCGTCATCTGCATGTTCCTTCAGGACATTCTGTAGCCAAACAAAGAAATCATATTAGCCCAGGGTGAGGGGCGGTGTTTGAAAGGGGCTGAAGGCTGGACCTAACCCAGCAGAAGACTGAAAACTCTACACACACACACACACACACACACACACACACACACACACACACATCAGTGCCTATCTACCACCATCCACTGTGCAATAACCAAGTCACCAGGGTTCCCCAGAGTCCACAAAATACACAATATCCTCTGGGTTCAGTGGTACACACCTGTAATTCCAGGGGCTCAGGAGGCTGAGGCAGGAGGATCCCATGTTCGAAGTCAGCCTCAGCAACTTAGTGAGACCATCTCAAAATAAAAAATTAAAAAGGGCTGGGGAAGTGGCTCACTGGTTATGTGCCCCTGCATTTAATCTCTGGTACCAAAAAAAAAAAAAAAAGACTGAGGATGGAATCCCCCAGACAAATGCTGGCAGAGAAGTGGGCTGTGTTGGACACACCAGGAGGGGTCTCCAATGTAGGGCACTGTGTCCATTCCTTTGTTAGCAATTTTAAGGTTCTGCCCAGGTAACTGATTCTACCAGATTTTGGCCTTATGTGCAACTGACTTTAGAATCTCTTTCAGGTGTAAGATGCCATTCTACTGGGTAGCCCTAACTTGCAGCTGAGATGACCAGGACTCAGAAAAGTTCAAAAGACTTGGATGCCACCTCATGCAAGGAAGAGCAGGGCCCCGAACCCTGCCTTCTGGTATCCAACTTTCTGCCTCATGAAATGTGGGTATGTGTGGCAGAATCCACAGCACACCTGATAAAACATGTGTAAGGACACTGGCCTGTTGTTATAGGCCATGAATTCTAGATTGTGCTACTAGGACATTTAAGAACAGAATAAATCACAAATGAGCAATTAACAGGAATAACAGAGGAACCCAAGATAAATGCAGACAAAGATCATTTTAACTCACTTTCTCTAATCCACTTCACCAGAAATGACTCCAATTCAGTTCTGATTTACTTTATTTACTGTCCTATTTTCATGATTGTCATTTGGTTTCCTCATTTTTCAAGATGTGCTTAATAACATTTCAGACCCTCACGAAGAACTCCCTCCACTTCCCATAGGAGGCCGCAACAGCACGTTGGTGGAGGGAGTTGGCTCTTGGTCTGGATATCTAAGTTCAGATTCCAGCGCAGGCACATGCAGCTTTCTTGAAGCCCCTTGGTCAACATCAATGACACGAAAGCTTGATTCACTGGTATGAACCCATGGCCCAGCACAATGACTGCAGTAAGCTTTCAGGAAGTGAAATTTAAAAGAAAGCAAGCCACAAATCTCAAAAGAAAAAACTGACCAGTATTCTTCAAAACAGTCCAGGTCTTCAAAAACAAGGAAAGGCTGAGAAACTATCACAGTTCAGAAAAGCCTAAGGAGACTAAATTCAAGATGGTATCCCAAGTGGGATCCTGGGACAGAAAAAAGGACATTAGGTAAAAACTGAGGATATGTGCCAGGCACGGTGGCACACTTGTACTCCCAGTGACTCAGGAGGCTGAGGCAGGAAGATCGCAAGTTCAGTCAGCCTGGGCAACTGAGCAAGACCCTCAGCAACTTATAAAATTAAAAAATAAAATGGGCTGCGGATGTGGCGTAGAGGTTAAGATTCTCTGGGTTCAATCCCCAGGACCACACACAGTTGCTCCTTGGTATCCATGAGGACTGGTTCCAAAATGTCCCATGGATACCAAAATCTATGAATTTGAAAAATCCATGAATGTTCAACTCCTATATAAAAAGTGTTGCAGCATTTGCATATAACCTATACCCATCCCCCCAGACTTTGAGTATTAATTTTTTGGTACTAGGGAATGAACTCAGGGGCACTCTACCACTGAGCTACATTCCCAGTCCTTTTTTTTTGTTGTTTGTTTTTTTTTTGTTTTTTTGTTTTTCTTATGGAGCTGGGGTAGGAGCGCGTGCTGGGCCTCCCAGTCCTTTTTTAAAAATTTTTTCTATTTCGCGATAGGGTCTCGCTAAGTTGCCCACGCTGACTTCAAATTTGCAATCCTCCTGCCTCAGTCTCCCCAGGCACTAGTATTACAGGCATGTACCATCATGCCCAGCTCAACACCACCCTCAATACTTTAAATTATCTCTAGATTATTTTAATACTTAATAACAATGTAAATGCTATGTAAACAGCTGTTACATGGTATTTTTGTGCTACTTTTTACTAGTATATTTTATTTTTTATTGTTTTAAATATTTATTAGTTGTAGATGGACACAGTACCTTTATTTTATTTATTTATTTTTATGTGAACCCAGTGCCTCACTGAGCCACCACCCCAGGCCATATTTTATTTCTTAGTCTCTCCTCCCCATCCTATTTTCAATGCAAGACAGGCTGAAGCTACACATGTGGAGCATGCAGAGACAGGAGGCCACCTGTACATTGCCAAGGAATCACCAATAGACATGGTTCAACTTCGGCATGGTCCTCCCACTTGGTAAAAGAAAAGGCTACCAAAAAGTTTGCGATAGTGGAATGACCCATCCCTGGGGAGAAAAGTGTTTCATTACCAATATTTAAAACTGGCCGTTCACTTTTTTTTAATGTTTATTTTTTTAGTTATAGGTGGATACCATATATTTATTTTATTTTTATGTGGTGCGGAGGATTGAACCCAGTGCCTCACACATGGTAGGCGAGCACTCTACCTCTGAGCCACAACCCCAGCCCAGGCAGTTCACTTTTAATTGGTTTTATTTTTCAATTTTTTGTTTGTTTATTTATTTTATTAGGTGCTGGCGGTGGAACCCAGGGCCTCACACACTGCATGCCCTACCACTGAGCTGCATCCCAGCCTAATTCTTGGTTTTAAATGTACTGCAATGGACCTCTTTTTACTTGCCATTTCCAAGTCCTATCTGCACTGTGGTCCACCACTCAGGGGGGGCTTGGACTGGCCAGGTAAGAGGGGTGCAGGAAGAGCCTTGGGGGTACAGGGCTGCACCTTTTGCTAAATGATGACAGTAAGAAGTTCTGAATATGTTCTCTATTCAGATGACTATAAAAACTGTCTCATGTCACTCTCATTTGACACCTGTGACCACTCTAGGACAGGGACTGTCATTTCCAAGTCATAGATGAGGAAACTGAGATATTTAGATAGATGAAGACAATTGTCCATGACCACAGAGCTAGTAAAAGGTGGAACATGGCTGAATCCTGATGGAGAAAAGTATGGGGGGGGGGGTGAAGCTCAGTTCTAGGGCATTTGCCTGGCATGCGTGAGGCCCTGGGCTCATCCCCAGTACCCCCCCACCCCCCCCCACACACAAATGGCTATATCATTTAGCCTATATTAAATTTTATAAAAAATTTTTAAAAAAGAGTAGGGAGAAGCCCATATTCAAAGCAGGGCTATTCGTAATAGCCAAAAAGAAGAGGTTCCAGTGGTGGATGAATAGATATATGAAATGTGGTCTATCCAAACAACAGAATATTATTCAGCGTAAAAAAGGAAAATTCTAACCCATGCTTCAACCTAGATGAACCATGAGGACAGACAAAAAAGGACCAAGGCTTTATAATTCTACTTACATGCAGGACCTGGAAAGGCAAATGTACAGAATGGTGTTGCCAGGGGCCGGGGAGATGCAGAGTAAGGCCTCAGTATTTCATGCACACAGAGTTTCAATTTCAGTTGTACAAAAAGGGAACATACTTAAGGCCACGGAGCTGCCACCTGACTGTGGTCAGGATGGCCAATTTAATATTATGGTTCTTACTACAATTTTTACAAAGTGGTAAGGGCAGTAAGGATTCTAAGCCATGGACTCAGAAGTTCTAGAAAGCACAAGGTAGGGACATGATACTTCACTAGTTGAATTGTTACTATAATATCTGGGGGTGGGGGTGGGCGGTGGGGTGGTCTTCTTCTCTGAAGACCTGGGGGTCAAGTTCTGCAATTTATGCTTCCTACAGTCTCACCAGGGATAGAACACTGACATCCACTGTGAAGCCATCCATAATTTCATTACCATTCTTAGGAGCTGTTTAAATCCCTGCTCTGCATAACAATGTAATCCTATCTGTGAGGCAAGACTGATTCTTCCCACTTCAAGAGAGGTTAAGTGACTTGCCCACGGTCACATAGCTAAGAGGTGGTAGAACTTGGAATTATCAACCAAAACAAAGGAACAACAACAAAAAAAACAAAACACTAATACTTGGGAGGCCAAATTGAGAGGATTGCAAAGGACAAGTTGGGCAACTTAAGAGGCCATGTCTCAATAGTTTTAAAAACGGATGGAGATGTGGCTCAGTGGTAGAGTGCTTGCCTCACATGCAGGAGGCCCTAGGTTCAATCCACAGCACTCCTTCCCTGCAAAATCTTTAAGAAAAGGCTTACTCCTAGGATGCCCCATGTTTAGTCAAAGTGTTGACTCTTCCTTATGTACAGGTCACTCTGGCTGAGAGAGGTCAACACTTCCACTGGGCTTTCTGTCCTCTTAGCCCTGTCCTGGACTCTAGTGGGGAGAGAGGATGAAAACCTCAAAGGCCTCCAGGATCCAGGCAGTAAGGCAAAAGATGTACGTGGACTAAGACAAAAAGAGTGGTGAAGCCTGTCCAAACTGGAGACCACGTGCCCCATTTAAAGGAGTCACTGGCTGGGCTGGGGCTATAGTTCCGCAGCAGAGCGCTTGAGGCAGGGGTTCGATCCTTAGCTCTACATAAAAATAAATAAATACAATAAAGGCCTTCTTCCCACCTACAACTATCAAGAAATTAAAAACAAAAAAAGTCACAGTCTACTCAATTCCAGCCTACTCACTTCCCATGGATAGGAAAGCCCCACCGGATCTCTGATCTTTTTCCAAAGAAACCAAAAATCTAGAGTTTTACTTAAAATCTCTGTATTTTAAAATGTTGAAAATTTTAGTAGATGGATACAATATCTTTATTATGCTTATTCATTTTTATGTGTTGCTGAGGATCAAACCCAGTACCTCACATATGCTAGGCAGGCACTCTACCACTGAGCCACAAGCCCAGCAGGCTGAAATTAAAAAAAAAAAAAAAAAAAAAAAAATCAACCAATGTAAGTCGAATGTATGGCTGAAAACAATGCCGACTCGCCTTGTATTCTTTGAGTTTCCCACTTGAATTGTATCAAAATTTCTTGTGATTTCTGTGTCAGAGATGAAGTCAGTAACTCACAAGCACAGAGGCAGAGGGAAGTCTGGTTACAAAAAGTTATTACTGGATTAAGTGTGGATAATAACTAATAAATAATGATCAATAATAATTTATTTTTATGTATATACATATTTGTGTGTATATATATATGCATATGTGTGCATGTGTGTGTGTGTGTGTGTGTGTATATATAAAATATATAATATAAAATTTTTTTTTTTAAACTTCCTCCTGGAGTAGAATTCTCCCTAAGTACTTCAGGGAGACAGTCCTCTCTCCACATGTGGGCCTGTGTGGCCACCAGGGGGCGCTCTCGGCTCTTCCCTCAGGGAAGTATTTTCTTTTGTAGGTGACATGTGGGATGGGTATCCTAATAGGAGATTTTGTCTTTGAGAAATAGACTGTTGTGGAGGGAATCATGCCACTGGCTTCCCTAGGCTCTGCCTGAATTTGTACATTCCCTGGGGCTCTCGAAAGCATGGTACAAGCAGGCAGATTGCCTGCAGCTCAGTCCCCTAAGCCTTCAAGCCTCAGGCTGGGAAAAGCCCAGGGCTGGCCCTCTCTGCTGGAAACTGCCCCATGTTTGACCCATGGAAGAGAACCACAGACCATAGATGGCTGGGCCTTGGCTCCCCCTTATACCAACTTCTCTCAAAGAGCTTAATTAGTTAAAAATGGATTCGGCCCGCTGCTCCCCAGGGTGGGGCGTTAATAATTAGAAACTCCATCTATGCAGTGACTAAAAATACCACCACTGTGATAACAAGGCAGAGGCAGGCCGCAGGAAAGCAGCACCAACCCGGCTGGTAAAAGAGAGAGCAGCTGGGAACCCAGCTGCCTCAGGGGTACCCGCCCCCCTGCCAGCAAGAGCCAGTGCCAGGTATTAATGTACCTTGGCTCTCTGGGCACCTCCCTCTGTTCCAGCCTAGCCATCTTGTGCCTGCCCCTAAAAACCCATCTGTAGTGGGTTGAATTGTGCCCCCCCGCCCAAAAGACAAAAGTGAATGCAAGCTTACTTGGAAAAAGTGTCTCTCTTTGCAAATGAAATGGCTACCTATGAATCAGGTATGGAGTTTGCCTAGGTATCTGAATCCGAGCCCTGGGTCCCTGTCTTCTCTCCTTTGTTCTCCTGAGATTTCATGGCTTGTTCTGTAATCAAACTGGAAGCCAGTCCCCTACCACTGGCTCCCCGCCTTTCTGTTTCTCTGAAGTGGTTAAGGCAACAGGGGGCTGGGGCTGCAGCTCAGTGGTAGAGCCTGTGCTTAGCATGTACGAGGCCCGGGGCTCAGTTCCCAAGCAGGACAAGAAAATAAAAAATAAAAGAATCCAGAAATGGATGTCTGGGCTCTGTGCCTCACTGTTTTGTAAATCAGCAGGACCTGAGAGGGACAGCTTAAGTGAGAAGGTATGTTCCAGAATCAGGACTCGATGGTCCCAAGAGAAAAAGCTAAGCACGCCTGTTCTCTATGGTCCTGAGTTTGTCACAGGCTCTTCCACGTGACTCTAGGCCAGCCTGTTTTCATTCCATGGTGAAATAATGATACAAACAACATCAGTTCTAGTTTACTGCACATTTGGCCCAGCGTGAAGGCTTTACACCTGTCAACCCTGACGCAGGTATTCCTGTGTACTCCCCAAGGGCACCCAGCTCAGGATGGATGGCACAGGGAATTCCACCTCCCTCCAAAACTTTTTTTTTTTTATATATATTTTTTCTAGTTGTATTTGGACACAATACCTTTATTTTATTTATTTATTTTTATGTGGTGCTGAGGATCAAACCCAGAGCCTCACATATGCTAGGTGAGCGCTCTACTACTGACCCATATTCCCAGGCCAATAACGTACTCTTAATTTAGGATTATTTTCATATTATGTTTGGAGTTTGATATAAGAACAGTACAACCAATCTCAATTTTGGTGTTAAGGAAAGGAAAAAAAAAAACACTTGAGATTGGGATTGTGGTGCAGTGGCAGTGTTTGCCTGGCCCGTCTGAGGCACTGGAATCCATCCTCAGTACCACATAAAAAATTAAATAAAGGTATTATGTCCACCTACAACTAAATGTTCTTAAAATTTTTTTAAATAAGGGCTGAGGATGTGGCTCAAGCGGTAGCGCGCTCGCCTGGCATGCGTGCGGCCTGGGTTCGATCCTCAGCACCACATACAAACAAAGATGTTGTGTCCACCGAAAGCTGAAAAATAAATATTAAAAATTCTCTCTCTCTCTTAAAACAATTTTAAAAATAAAAATAAAGGCCCATTGTGTCCACCTACAATTTTAAAAATATTTGATTTAAAAAAAAAAAAAGTCAGATGTTCAGGTATAGTGACTCAGGCCTATAAGTCCAGGGACTCAGGTGGCTAAAGCAGGAAGATCTGAAGTTGAGGCCAGCCTCAGCAACTCTGTCTCAAAATAAAAAAAATTTTAAAAGGCTAGGGATATGGCTCCATAGTAAAGCACCCCTGGATTCAATTCCTGTCACCAATGGGGGGAAAAAAAGAGAGGGAGGGAAAGACACAAAGGCAGTTGTCCACAATGAGTGGGCATTTCCACCCCAAACTGACATTACGGCAGCAGAGGAGTGTGTCATCTCAGGAAGGAGGGTGTAACTTGACATTATCTTAATGATGATGGGGCCAGCGGCACTCATGGCAGCACTCATGGGAGCAGCTGCAGAATCACCTTGTATCTGACAACATCCCTCTACCTCCAGCCTTGGTGGTCTCTGTCCCAGCCCTTCACAAACCTTGCCTTCTAGCCAGTTATTTTTAAGAATTTATTTTTAGAATCTCCCTAAGTTCTCATTGAAAGCAGAGATGCTTCTTGGAGGGATGGCACACAGATCAATGGTGGCCAATCCAAGAAGGAAAAGATGATGTCTTGGCTTTATAGTGTACCCCTCGAACATCCTGTGCACCCACAGCCTCCCAATGCAACTACAGGGTCTTTGGAGACTGAATCAAGCTGAAATGAGGTCATAATGGATTAGGCTGGGCCTTAATCCAATGACTGGTATCAGTCATCAACAGCACATAGATAAGACAGCCACTGACAGTCACTCATCCCCTAGGGGAGTTAGAAGTGACACAACTACAAGCCAAGGAGGACAGCCAAGGATGGACTACAGCCACCAGGAGCTGCAGAAGGCAAGGAAGGGAACCCAGGAGCCTCTGGAGGGAGTGTGGCCCTGGTCACGAGGCAAGTAGCTAAGGGTAGAAACCAAATGTGAAGCTGGGCATGGTGGTGCAGGCCTATAGACTCAGGAGACGAAGGCAGGGGGATGGGGTAGCCTCGGCAATTTAGTGACAAACTGTCTCAAAAAATAAAAAGTGCTGGGAATATAGCTCATTGGTACAGTACTCCGGGTCCAATCCCCAGGACCAAAACAGAACAAAAAGAAAAGAAAGAAAGACACCAAACGTGATTCCTGATTTCCCACTCTTCCCATTTTGTACAGGCCAACTTCGTGACACCTTTGTTGGAATAAGTGTCCTGCAGAAGGGAGTCACTGATGGCACCTGGTGCCAACTTCCTGGAGGATTCCACCAAGAGAGGAAAGAGAGTGGCTTTCTTAAGACTTTCACAAAAAGACTGGAATCTCCTTTCCTTTCATAAACCAAATTAAATAAGGTGGTTACTTCAGCTTGAATCTAAATAAACACCAGTCTAGGCAAGTCACCAAGGTACTGTCTGCCCACAGCATGGCTGAAGGGACAAGTGCAACATTAAAAAGTTCTGTCCGGGGGCTGGGGATGTGGCTCAAGCGGTAGCGCGATCGCCTGGCTTGCGTGCGGCCCGGGTTCGATCCTCAGCACCATATACCAACAAAGATGTTGTGTCCGCCGAGAACTAAAAAAAATAAATATTAAAAATTCTCTCTCTCCTCTCTCACTCTCTCTTTAAAAAAAAAAAAAAAAAAAAAAAAAAAGTTCTGTCCGCAAAAAAGAGTAGGCAGGCTGGGGCTGTAGCTCGGCAGTAGAGTGTTTGCCTGGCATGTGTGAGGCACTGGGTTCGATTCTCAGCACCGCAAATAAATAAGAAATAAAATAAAGGTCTGGGATTGTGGCTCAGCAGTAGAGCACTCGCCTAGCACGGCAGGCCCCAGGTTCAATCCTCAGCACCAAATAAAAATAAAGGCATTGTGTTGTGTCCATCTACACCAAAAACTAAATATTTTTTTAAAAAACTAAAAAATATTAATAAAAAAAGAGTAAGATGGATTTATAGGTATGAACATACAAAAAAAGAGAGTTTCCAGGGAGAAAAAGAAATCACAGAGCAGTATAAACTAATTTTTTTTTTTTTTTGCCGGGGGTGGGGGGATGGGCGGTACCAGGGATTGGACCCAGGGGTGCTTTACCACTGAGCCACATCCCTAGCCCATTTTAAAAAATATTTAGAGACAAGATCTCACAGGGTGGGGGTGGGGGGTTGCTTAGAACCTCACTAAGTTGCTGAGGCTGGGTTTGAACTTGTGATCCTCTTGCCCAGCCTCCCAAGCCGCTGGGATTACAGGCATACGCCACCATGCCAAGCCTGGAATAAACTATCTTAATAAAAACTTGGGGGCCGGGGTTGTGGCTTGGTGATAGAGCGCTTGCCTAGCATTCGTGAGGGACTTTGTTCAATCCCCAGCACCACATAAAAATAAACAAATAAAATAGAGGTATTGTGTCATCTACAACTAAAAGAAAATATTTTTTAAAAAATTATACAGTCCTCCCAGCAGCCCTTCATGTCCATTGATTCACCCAAGGATCAAATATATATATTTATTTAACTGCATCTATACTGAACACACACAGACCTCTTTTTCTTATCATCATCCCCTGAACAATGCAGTATGACAACTAGTTACCTAGCATAAACATCGTCTGACGGGTTATAAGTTATCTAGTTATGATTTAAAGTGTTTAAGAGAGTATTTCTAGGCTATCTGCAAATTCTCTGCCATTCATATAAGGAGCTAGAGCATCCGTGGATCTGGGTGTCTGTGGGGGCCTGGAACCAACCTCCTAGGGATTGCAATGGACGCTGAATGTGTTTAAATACATGGGGGTGAGAGGAAAACTCTAGAAGTCATCCTTTTGATGGTTAGTTACCTGCCGGGTGTGAGAAGAGGGGCATATTTTCTATCCTCAGATGCTAATTCTTTGTTAAGTCTTCTATTTGGATCATGTAACACTGTCACGCTTCCAACTTGACAAAAATATTGGGGGGGGGGGTACAAGAGATTGAACCCAAGGGCTCTTATCCCCTTGAGCCACATCCCCAGCCCTTTTTTCTATTTTATTTAGAGACAGGGTCTCACTAAGTTGCTTAGGGCCTTGCTAAATTGCCGAGAGTTGCTGAAGCTGGCTTTGAATTCTCCATCCTCCTGCCTCAGCCTCCCAAGCTGCTGGGGTCACAGGCATGCCCCACTAGACCACAAAAATAATTTTTAGAAGCAAATGTCAGAATTTAAAACCGAGTCACAATAAAACAGGTAAACCTGGACAGAAAGCTGGTTGAGGTTGGAGGTGGGAAGTGATCTCTAACGGGCATGGGATTCTGTTTGAGGTGCTGAAAAGGTTCTGGAACTAGACAGAGGTGACAGTTGTACTATATTGTGAATGTACTTAACACCGCTGAGCTGGAAACTTAAAATGGTAAACTCGTGCTTGATGTATTTTCCTACAATTAAAAAAAAAATTATAAACGAAACAAAACAAAACAAAAAAAGGGGAGGGGAGGGTAAAAGCCAAAACTAGCCATCAAGGAGCTGAACCAGAGTCAGAAAGAGCCCCTCCAATCCCAGGGGCTCTGGTCATCATGAGCCACCATGAGCAGCACCTCTGAGATTTCAGAGGAAGACAGAGGACAGGGACCATTTTCTGGAACACAAGCTAAAGATCGAAACTAGTCAATCACCAGGGAGAACCACCTCTGGCCAGAAGCAGGAATCGTTCAACAGCAGCAGTGGAAGTGGGCATCAGCAGTGACTTCTGTCACCAATCCAATTCCTGAGCTGAGTTGTGTGTCTTTCCCCCCGCCCCCCAACCAAGGCCAAAGAATCCCCACCATCTAAGAGAAAACTAAAGAGACGAGGGCACACAACTGGGAAGAAGGGGCTGCCCGCTTTCTGTGACAACAGTCCCCAAGGTGAGAGCCAGGTTCAAAACCTTGTCAGGGTTTGTGGGATAGTGAGGGGCAAATGGCCTGTCCAGACAACCAGGAACTCTCCACTCTTGAAGACGACTAGACTCGCCTTCCCCTTGCAGGCACCTGACCACAGAGCATTGAGACATTAGGGGAATTTCTGTTTTCCTGGGGCCCTAAGGAGGGTAGTGCACCCAGTTTACAAGCTCTTTAGCCTGAAAGAACCGCTCAGACAATGTTCAGGAATATAAATATCTCTAGAGACAGCTAAGTTCAATAAATGAGCTAAGCGGCCAAGGTGTGTGAAAAAGAGACTTCGCAAAACTAATGGTAAGCAGCAAGTGACACTCAGGGAAACAGTAGGGAGTGGCGGGGACTGGGACACACAGGGTCAACTGCTACCCTACTGTGATTGCAGTCAATGAGGAACATGGACCAGGAAACTTATATAACTCCTCATCTTTTTTTCTTTCTTTTTCTGGCACCAGGAATTGAGCCCAAGGGTGCTTATCCACTAAGCCACATCCCTAGTCCTTTTTTACATTTTATTTAGAGACTGGGTCTTGCTAAGTTGCTGAGGCCGGCTTTGAACTGGTGATCCTCCTGCCTCAGCCTCCAGAGATACTGGTATTACAGGCCTGCACCATTGCACCCAGCTCCATATTTCTTAATGTTGGCAGCTATTTACAAACTATGTTTCATACTCTAAAGGCCAAATGCAATGCCTGGAGTCTAGATTTGACCCCAGGAGCTGCCGATATACAACTTATATTCTTGGACCAAATCTGTTGCTTGTTCTGTAGAGAAGACCAAGCAGCCACCTCGGTATCTCCCTGAATGTGGGTGACCTCTTGAGAAGTGAGAAAATCTCTTTCTGTATATCCATTAAAACAAATCAGTATGGCAACAGTGGGCACACACACACCCTCCCCCACCTATTGAACAGCAAGTGTAGCCTAGGCCAGTTACTTTTAACCTCTCTTGTTCCTCAATTGTCTCATCTGTAAGATGAAGATAATAAAAGTAGCTTAGTGGTAGAGCACTTGCCTAGCATGTGTGAAGGACTGGGTTTGATCTTTGGCACCACATAAAGAGTATTATTGTCCATTTACAACTAAAAAAATTTTTTTTTAAATCATCTTTTTTTTTTTTAAGAGAGAGAATCTTTTTTTTTTTTTTTTGGTAGATGGATACAACACAATGCCTTTTTTTTTTTTATGTGGTGCTGAGAATCGAACCCAGGTCCCGCCCATGCTAGGCATGCGCTCTACTGCTGAGCCACAATCCCAGCCCTTTAAATCATCTTTAAGAAAAAAAAAAGTTCCACCAAGGGTTACTAGTTTACACACAGAAACACCTGCACTACACGCAGTCACTGATAGAATCACACACACAATCATGAGCTGCCACTAAACCTCAGGGCAGGGCACTGGGCTCTTTGCATTTTGTCTAAGCCCCTGCCTGCCTGCCCCAGGCTTCCTCCACACCATCAAGAGGTCTAGGCTGGATCCAGCCTTAGAGGTACATCTGGAGGTACAGGTGAGGGCCAGAGGCGGGGCCAAGTCTCATCTCCAGAAAGAAATCTGACCACTCACTACTAGGATAGGACACATGAGGTATTTTATAATAATAATAAAAATTAAAAAGGGGGTTTTTCCAAAAGTACGGACCATTTCTTCTTCAGATGAATCAGATTTTAAACCATTTGCAATATTTCCAGAACCCAATGCCATTCATTATTTTATGATTGATGAAAATACCTTTGTTTTCATTTTAAGGGATCTCAGAAGGAAAAAAAAAAGTAGCCACATGAAAGAATCCTAAGGTTTCCTTTAGGAAATCTAACATTAAATAAGCACAGTTAGGGCTGGGGATGTGGCTCAGTGGTAGAGCGCCCACCTAGCATGCACAAGGCATTGAGTTCGATCCTCAACACCACATAAATGTAAAATAAAGATATTGTGTCCACCTAAAACTGAAAAATAAATATTAAAAAAAGAAAAAGGCTGGGGTTGTGGCTCAGTAGTAAAGTGCCTGCCTAGCATGTGTGAGGCACTGGGTTCGATTCTCAGCACAACATATAAACAAATAAATAAATAAAGGTCCATCAATAACTAATAAAAAAATTTTTTAAAAAAAGCAAATTTAGAGCCAGATACCATGGCACATGCCTGTAATCCCAGCATCTCAAGGGCTGAGATAGGAAGATTTCAAGTTCAAGGACAGCTTTAAGAACTTAGAGCCTGTCTCAAAATAAAATTTAAAAAGGGCTGGGGATATAGCTCAGCGGATAGTGTCTGCCAAGCATACATTAGGCCCCAACTTTGATCCCCACTACCAAAAATGAATTTTTAAAAAAGCACAGTTAGGAATGGGGGTATAATTCAGTGGTAGAGCTACTGGGTGAAGGGGTTGGGAGAGGGCACAAACGACACACAGCAAGATTAGGAAATGGGCTTAGGAGCCCAAGATATCTCTCTTTGTCTCTCTCTATTTTTTTTTTAAATCAAGTCTTGCCATTTCTTTTTTTTTTTTTTTTTAAGTTGTAGATGGGCACAATACCTTTATTTATTTATATGGTGCTAAGGATCGAACCCAGTGCCTCACGCAAGCGAGACAAGCGCTGTACCACTGAGCCACAACCTTAGCCCGAGTCCAAGATCTCTTAAGTAAAATTTTATAAATTTTTGGAGGGTGGACAGTTTTACGAAAATAAAACTCTTAAGAGGTCAGCAACCTCCCAAACTCATAAAGTAATGAAAAAGACCCATTCACAAGTAAAGATCTGCTGGGGGGGGGGGGCGCACAGGGGAGGATAAGAGGAAAGCGGGGCAGGGATCATGAACTGAAATAGATTTCCATGCATGTGGCTTACTTTTAGAGCACCTGCTTGGCATGCAGGAGGGCCTGGGTTCAATCCCCAGCACCACAAAAAATAATACAAGGTTGGAGTTAGGGGTTTTGTACACCAGCACCCTCTATTGATAACACCTGCCAGGCTACCTGATGCAGATCCCAAGTCTTTGACCCCCAAAGTTCAGTCCTTGGTCAGTGAGCCCCTCGATGGCAGGAATAGTCCTAATAGTTCTGTACCCCAGGGCCCAACACAATGTTTCCTGAAAGAACAAATGAACGACCAATTCCTAAAGAAGAGGCAAGTTCAGTTTGCAGCCTCAGAAGGCAGGTGGCTTTCCCTGGGCATCAGACATTGTAGGAGGAAGCCCAAATGTCTCTGCAGCCTTACACCAGAGCCTTAGCCACACTGAGACAGGAGGCAGTTCTGAGTGGTTGGATACTCTCTCCTGCATCGTCATATCTGAGACTTCAGGGAAGTTCCTTAACCTCTCTGAGCCTATACCCTCATTGGTTAAATGAAGATGAAAACAAAGACCTCTGAACCTCAGGCCATCATGTGGTAACCACATTAGCTAGAAGAGGACCATTGGGATATACAACCTACTCACATGACACAGATGCACACTCCAGGGAACCAGCCACAGTGGCAAGTCCTTTTGACCAGGATGGAGAAACCAAATTACTGCCACACTCAACCCCTCGGCCAGCAAGACCTCAGCCTTCCAACAAGTACAATGAAAGAATCTGCTGCCAACCACAGAGCCAGCTGCTATCAGGAAGTCCCTCTGCAGCCATTAATGGTAACCCCTGCTCAGTTGCCCTAGACAGCCCTGCCTGGACAGAGGCCCTCCCTGCACTTAGGTGATCCTCTGAACATGTGCACTAAGCCATCCTGAGCCAAGCTGCCCACTGTCACAATGAAAAGAACCTGCCCATCTCCCCAGCCATGATCCCTGCCCACCTTCACGCCCTCCAGGAGGGCCTGGGGGTCCTCGATTCCCTCGGGGACACACTTCTTGTTCTCTGGGAGGGACTCAAGTTTCTCCACCAGGGCTTTCAGGCCCTTCAGTTCAAATTCGGTGAGGTGGGTCCATTTGGTGGAGACCTCGGTGGCAGGAGAGCTGCTGGGTGTCTTGGGGTAGTCTATGGGCATCGTGGTAGACTTCACGCTGTCCTCTGACTCATTGGACAAGGTCCTTTTGAGGAACTGCATGGCAGGTGCTTTAGGCTTCTTGCCAAGGTTCTCCTGCTCCTCAGAGGGGGTGCTGGTGGGGGAGGCAGGGCCATCGGTTGGCAGCTTGGGCACCTTATCTGCCCCATCTCCCTCTTCCTCCTTCTCCTCCTCCTGGGGCTGCTGCTCACAGGACTCCTCCTCCATGTCCAACCAGGAATCAGATGAGAAGCCGTCTATGCTGGCCTTTCTTGGGGCATCTGCAGGGGTAAGACAGACAATGATCACCAACCCCTATGGAAGTTCTGGAACTCCTTTCTCTACACCCCCCCCACACCCACAAGCAGAAATCAGCCTTCTCTGAAGATCCTGAGGACCTCCACCTCCCAACCTCCAGAAAGACTGTGGTTAGCTGGACGTAGGTTCACATCCCAACTCTGCTTCTTCCTGGCTATGTGTTGAGGGAGGTTGTTTCACCCCTCTCATCATAACTGGCAATTTATTGAGTGTATAAAAAAACCATGTGTCATCTGATTCCAATGGTATGAAAAGTCCTTAATGATCCTGGCACAGTGGAACACACCTATAGTCCCAGCCACCTGGGAGGCTGAGATAGGACTGCAAGTTTAAGGCCAGCCTCAGCCACTTGAAGAGGCCCTAAGCAACTCAGTGAGACCCTGTCTTTAAATAAATACAAAAAAAGTGGGTGCAGAGGCTGTAGCTCAGTGGTAAAGTGCTTGCCTCGCATGTGAGGCACTCGGCTCAATCTTCAGCACCACATAAAAATAAATAAAGATACTGTGTGTTCATTTAAAATTAAATTTTTTTAAAAATACAAAAAATGGCTGGGGATGTGGCTCAGTGGTTAAGTGCCTCTGGGTTTAATCCAGAGTCCCTAATGTATAAATCTCTACAGACAAGAAAGTAGATTAGCTCTTGGTGCAATGGCACACATCTGTTATCCCAGTAACTCAACGGGCTGAGGCAGGAGGATCACAAGTAAGGATCATAACAGCAAGATCCTGTCTCAAAAAAAAAATAAAAATTAAAATGGTCTGGGGGTATAGCTCAGTGGTAGACTGCTTAACCAGCATGCATGGGGCCCTGGGTTTAATCCCCAGCACTGCAGAAACGAAATAAAGAAGGAAAAAATAATAATAATATAGTAGATTAGTAGTTGCCTAGGGCTGGGGTATAGAAGGAGAGATAAGGAGATGAAAGCTAAATGGCACCGCTTTCTTTTTGGGTGATGAAAATGCTGTAAAACTAATTGTGGTGACAGTTATTCACACACCTGTGAATCTACTAAAATCAACTGAAATACACACATTAAATGGGTAAATCATATGATATGTGAACCTCATCCCAATAGAGCTGTTTTAAAAACACAAGGTGTATGGGCTGGGGATGTAGCTCACTTGGTAGAGTGCTTGCCTCGAATGCATAAGGCCCTGGGTTCAATCCCCAGCATCACACACACAAAAAACTGCAAGGTGTGGACTGAGGGTGTAGCACAGTGCTGCTGTGCTTGCCATCATGTACGCAGTCCTGGTTTTGATCCCCAGCCCCACAGGAAGTGGGGGGAAAAGGCAGCTGGGGTCTGTGGCCCACACCTGCAATCCCAGCTACTTGGGAGACCGAGACAGAAGGACTGCAAGTTCCAAGCCAGCCTAGCAATTAACAAGACCCTGTTTCAAAATAAATAGCTAGGGATGCAGTGGCAGAGCACCATGGATTTGATCCTCAGTCCCAGAGGAAACTAAATACAAGGCAAAGGTTGAGGATTAATCAAGCAGCACCGAGCCAGCTCCAGCATGCAAGTGTCAGACAGATAAACCAGATGCCTCCCTAACTCCTCTCCCTCTCTTTGGCAAAGGCGCCAGAAGGGCCAGGGGCAAAACAGTGGCAAGAAAATGTAAACCAAAAGTGGGCGCTGATTACTCAAACAGCCTCGGGAGTCCTCTGGGTCTGCTAACAGAGCTAGAAATGTTCTTCTATTACCCTAAATATCCAACAAGAGAACAGACCCTCTGTTTCCAGGTTTGGGAACTGCCACAAAATCAGAAGTCCTTCCACTCTCCCCAGCCTCTGGACCCCACAGGAGCAGGTAGCTGCTGCAGTCACTGCAGACATCCTGCTATTTCTGGGTTATTTCCCATCTCTCCTGCACAGCTGGGAGCCCCCAGAAGAGAAGGTTGTGAGGCTTCAGGATTTTCCAACACACTGATAGGGATGCAACATGGTGCTCTGCCACTGCATCCCAACAGTTCCCACAGACAAAGCTGACATCCCAGGTGGCAAATGAATGCTACCCTGTAATGACCCCAGCAGGAACATTCGTTGCCATTCCATGCCCAGCCTGAACCCCCACAAGTCAGCAAGGATGGGAGCCAAAGAAGCAGAGGAAGAAAGCTTATGGAGGCGTGTGAATGTGCTACACATTGGAGACTGCAGGAGAAATCACGAGACCTTAGGAGAGACGAACCAATCTCACATCTGAGATGGGATATATGACATCCAGGAAAACCCCTCAGCACTAGCAGCTCAGCAAAACAGATGGGAAGAATTGTGCTCTTCCTACATATTGCAGGTCATGGCTCACTGTCACTGCTAGACACAACTCCAGAGCTGGCATCTATAAGTCAAGACTCAAGGATAAGCTGGGTGCGGTGGCGCACGCCTTCATCTAGCCATTTGGGAGGCAGAGAGGCAGGAGGACTACAGGTTCGAGGCCAATCTTAGCAACTTAGGGAGCTCCTTGTGTCAAAAAAGTAAAAAGGGCTGGGAATGTAGCTCAGTGGTAAAGTGCCCTGAGTTCAATCCCCAATACCAAAAAAAAAAAAAGATTAAAAAACAGCCATGCAGCAGGGATGATGTCCCTTTAAGTACCAGTGGCCGTGCAGGGCACAGAAGCTGCAGCTCTGAACACTCCCCTGTGCCTCCAAGCTAGCTTCGCCACCACTGCTGCAGCACAAAGGCAGCCTAGGTTGTGTGGAAGGCCTGCGCACGGGGCCTGCTCAGTTAGAGCAAAACCCAACCCCCAGGGAGTGTCTGTGTGGGGGTGTCAGCTGGTGACCACAGGGGAAGAAAAAGAACCAGGATTCTTTGCTCTGTGGGACGATCCTGCTTCTGCAACCTGCTGGTGACCTGCTACTCCCCCCCATCTGCATAGCCATGAGTTGGAGGTGACAAAGTGACTCCTTGGGGGTCATGGGTTCTTTTTCTTGGCTTCTGTATTCCAGTTGAGAACCTGACAAGGTTGCCTTCCCCTGAGGGACGTCTAGGATTCTGCCCAACACTCTGGCTCAAAAGAATCCCCTGAATCCCAGACTGTCCCCAGTCCCCAGTGAAGAGACAACTCTTGCCCCAGCCGTGAGGCTGTCCGAAGGCTCCAGGGGGTCACTCACCAACGAGCATGGACTCTCTCTGGTATTCCTGAGTGAGGTAGGAGCGCTGGGTCACACAGTACACATATCTCTCCAACACATACCAGCACATCTCATAGTAGAAGGGGTAACGGAACTTGGGCTGCACCTAGAAGCAGAGACCAGGTGGGCACAGGTCAGTTTCTGAGGGCCATGGGGACAGGAGGGAGAGAAGCGGGGACAGGTTCCATAGGTTGGGGTCACTCTTATCATCTTAGCAAGAGCACAAATGGCGGCAGGGAAAAATGGGGGGTATCACTGGAAGGGAGGGGGGAGGCAGGCGCTGGAAGGGAGGATGCCAGCAGCATGCACCGATGAGGCAGAGGAAGAAGCCTGGATGAGGGCATTGCTTCAGAGGTCCCCAGGCCGCACGCCCGGGAAGGTGGAGGGCTTGACTTTGTGCTTCTGTGAGATGCAGGCAAACAGAGCTGTCCCCTACCCTGCTGACAGTGGCTATGGGAATCTGTAGGTGGGAGCCCAGCCTGACCCCAGCTTACAACATACATGGGCTCCTTGTTCTAGAATGTTCTTGCACAGACTCTGCTGTCTCTCCCTCCCCATTTAAAGGGAGAAACCCACCCCAAGCCTTACCCATCTGCAGACAGGCTATGGAACACCCTCCTCCTGTACTCTGGGAAGGAGGCTATGGGGAGAACCAATGAAGATGGGGTGTGGCCTCATCTACCTCCAGGGGCGGGGGCCTCAGGTGTCCACCTCCTGCTCCTCCCCACACCACCTGTGCTGCCCCAGCCTGTATTGCTACCAAGGGCTCCCTGGGGCACAAGTCCCTGGCATGACGAAAACATCCTGACACCAGGGCGCACACACCTGGAAGTCCACATGGAGGCCCCCTTGGATGTTTCTTATGGGGGAAAGTAAAGGTGAGAAAGTGGATGGAATCTAAAAGGGGTGGGGGGAATTCCAATGGGTGGCAGTGCGGGATCTGCACAGTGGAAATGGCAGCAGAAGATGGGAAGGAAGCAATACCCTGGCACAGAGAAGCCTTCTGGAAACTGCATCCTGAGTGGGTTAGGGAAGAGCAAGGATATGGAGGGTGGTCCCCATCTCTCACGGCAGGGCCCTCTTCTCCAGACACTACATGGGGGTCTTGCTTGACCACGCTCACCCCTGGCCTGCTCTCTAGCTCTCTTGCCAAGGGTCTGTCTGTGCCAGTCAGAAACCCCCTCACCTCTTTCACCCACCAGGAACTCAGGGAGTTGAAGCTTAAGCAAACACGCTCTGCCAGCCCAGCTCCCCTGGTCCGTCTGCTGACAATACAAGCGCAGTGCTCTACCTCTGGGATGGAGACAAATTCAAGCACACCTGCTGTTCTCCAGGCACCCACCTGGAAAATCTCCCACCTGCCCTCTGCTCCTTGCCCTCGCCTGCTAGCTTAGTTTCTGAGGCCTCCCATTGGGTCCATTTGCACTCCCTGCCTCTGGTGGGTGGTATGCTTTGGAATGAGGTCATGGCCGTCGCATGCTTTCCAGCTCCTTGGGGAGATGCATGGAGGTGGGATCATAACCTAGCGTTTTCCTTGGCTCCAGCTACTTTCTGAGAAGCCCAGTTTTATTGCTATGGTAATAATCTTTTTGCACAGTTACTGGATCCATGTCCCCTGGAGATTACAAAAGAGAGGGGCTCTTCAGCATGAAGCAGACCTTGACCACCTGTGATAAAGGGTTTGGGGGGTCTTCAGCTCCTCCCCCGCATTGGAATTTTGAAACAAATCACCCAATCCCTCAAATGCAAGCTGAGGAAGACAGGCTCTCACTGGTATATCTTTACTTGACTGGTAAAACTCTGAAGTTCATTTTGACTTTTCAAATTTTTTTGGACATCATCCAAGCCACTGTGCCATGGATGAGCACTGTGATGCCTGAGAATCTTCCTAGATAAGGGAAAAAAAAAAAAAAAAAAAACATGGAGGGGCTGTATTTCAGGAGGGGAAGATAAATCTCCCCTCTTTGTTGCTGAACCCAAGGGAAACCAGCTGGGTGAAAATAAATGCTGATGAAGGAATTTGAGGGTTTGTTTTCTGTTTTTTGTTTTTATTTTTTATTTTTTTTTCCAAGAGAGGAGACTGCGCAGAACAAAATTTGCAAAGAATTGACTTACAAATGGGTTGTCGCCTTCCACCCTTCGCCTTCAAAAGGTTTCAGCCACATGCCTGGGAACATTAAACACATGATTGCTCAATATTATTTGGTGACAAACTCGGAGCCTCACCAAACTGAGTTGTTAACTGACCTCAGTCCAAAATGCAGGGCAAGGCAGTCAGAAAAGGCATGCACTTCGGGGTGATCGCAAGGTTCAATTTGAGTTCCAAAGGCCCATTCGAGGGGCACCTGGCCTGAGCCCTACTTTGGAGGCCTCAGTCATCTGAGATCTGAACGGCCCTTGGAGATGACAGCCGAGGTGTCTCAGTGCATCTAGAACTCCCAGGTCTCAAGGAGTTGCACAAGTCAAACACAAGGGTGGGTGGAAGTGCCTTAAAATTTGTTTTTCTCCTGGAAAAAAAAAAAATCAATGGGGGAAAAAATCCAATGGCGGGGTGGGGGGGTAGGGAGGGGGAGAGGAAGGGTAAATTATTTGCAATTTCCAAACAGATTTGCTGGCTGCGAGGGAATGGATGTGTCGGCATTACCTTTTCTGGGAAGGCTGCTTTCACTAAAGCCATTAGCAGGGGGGAAAAAAAAGATAAGCATAAGAGACGCAGCAGTTTGATGAGTGATCATTTGGACCATCCCTGTCCCTTATTAACCTAACCGGATTTAAAAGCGCATCGTGATCATGAAGACATTATCTTAGAAGACCAGCATATCGCATCCATACCAGGACACTTTGTCCATCATTCTTATCTTCAGAGTGGGGAGGGAGTGGAAATCCACCAGGCACTAAGGCCTGTACCTGACCTGCCACTTTATAGGCAGTGACACTGCCAGGTGAGGTCACCTACCATCCAGCCCAGAAAAATTACAACAGTGAGAGCAAAACATGACCTCCTGGAGAATCTCAGGGCTTTCCAGCCGGGATGGGGATCCCCCATCTTCAGCCACAAAGGCAAATTCCTTTTCTAACACAAATCTACATCACGGGCCTTTTAGACTGAGAGTCCTCCGGCCCACCTCTTGCATGTGGTTTCCACAAGCAAAGCCAGGTTTAAGGACTTTTGGAAAAACTACTTTTTATTTATTCATTCCTTTGCGGTGCTGGGGATTGAACCCAGGGCCTTACACATGCTCGGCAAGTGCTCCACCACTGAGCTATATCCCCAGCCCGCGAAAAACTATTTTTAAATGATGATAACCTTCTTAAAGGAGCTCAAGGGGATGCAAAGAATTAAGCTGTAGCGAGCTGACAAGGAGCCCTGGCATTTTATCTGGCTTCCAGGACTCTCTCTGCAGTGCCTTTTGTCTGCCTTGGCTCCTAAGACATAAACAATTGAGCCTTGTAGCCAAGCCCCTCTCCAAAGACCAGAAATCAAAGCAGATTAAAAAGCCTGCCGCTGGTTCCAGCCCAGCCTGCCCGTCAGCCTGTCCCCATCCCCCCATCTGGCAACCTGCTCCAAGGAAACCAGATGGGGTGCCCACTCAGAGGACAGGGACAGGGGGTCTTGGGGGAGGGGCCCTGCCACACATCTCAATATGGACACAATATTCCACAAGAGCTAAGCGTGAAGCCTGCCTCCTGCCTTGAGCACCGCCAGTGGGGGAGGGAGCTGGCTTCTCTGGGAATGATGGGGCCCATATCCTCTGAGATACACGCTCAGATTCCCAGGGGAGGGGACAGCTGCCCAGCAAGTTGCCAAAGTCTTTAGAAATTCCAGCCTGACTCTGGCTTTCAGGAATTGCCTGGAAAGTCCTAAGCTTGACCTCCCGCTCTAGATTGTTCTGTTTCTAGCCACACCTGCTGGTATGCTCACAAATTGGCCTGCTCTTCAGGGCCAAAGAACAGTTGGCCTGAGCCCCAGACAGCACTGACCCGGACTGTGAGACACCACTTGGGCCTCAACTCTGCCTTCCCCTGGACAGCCCAGAGTAGCACACTCCAGATCAGGGCTGGGCTGGTCTTTCCAGACCAGGACAGGAGGGTAGGGTGGGTGACAGAGGGGAGAAAGCCCACAAACAAGGGGTTTGCACAGAGTCACAGACCCCAATGTCTGCAGACCTGGGCATCACAGGCAGCAAATATACCAGCTGCAAATGTCCACATGCCCTTGGAGTAAGCATGACTGCCCACCAGGGCTTTGGGTCGTCTCCAGAGAACCTCTGGACCAGGCCCCTCCACATCAGGACTATTGAAGGGGTCTGGTTCACATAGTGGCTAAGACTTTGGCTCAAGGATGTGATTCCATGAAGAAGACCTGGGCCTGAAAAAAAGATCAGGAAGATGGACTTGGCCCAGAGCTGCTCTTTTATGAGATGCTTCTTTAGGGTCCAGGCACATCAATGCCTCTCTGAGGCCAAAAAGAGGTAACTCCAAGGCAAATCCCAAGAAGAAAGGGTACCATCTACCCACACAATGGAGGGTGCTGAGCCCTAAGAAGGAACGATGCGTTGATACACACAGCAGTGTAGGGTGACCTTGAAAACACCGTGCCAAGTGAGAGCCAGACACAAAAGAACACATATTGTCCAATTCCATTTATAGCCAATGTCCAGAATAGGCAAATCCATACAGAGAGTTGATTGGGGGCTGTTGGAGCAGAATGGGTGGGATGGGGAGTGACAGCTGATGGGTACGAGGTTTCTTTTTAGGGCGATGAAATGTTCTGGAACTAGCGGCGATGGTTACACAACGTTGTAAAGATACTAAAAACCCCGATTTGTGCACTTTGAATATAGATTTTATGGTTATATGAATTATATCTCAAAAGAAACATTGAAATAGCCATGTTAAAAAAGAGAGAGAGAGAGAAAGAAAGAGAGAGAAAAAGAAAGAAAGAGAGAAAGAAATGGCCTCTCTTTGCCCCAGGGATCCAGTTTCCAACCCTTGGTCTTGTCTCAGATACCTGGGGACACTTGCTCAAGCCCCAGAATGGGGAAAGCGGGTGGTAAGTTCCCAGCCACCAGAGCTCTGTAGGAGAAACTCAAGGAACACAGGACACACATGGACCCTTGGTCCTGGGGCATGGGTTGGGGAGACCCGAAATTGTCACTGTCAAAGGCAGAGGAAAGCCTTGGCCTCAAAGACCTTGAAATGTCCCCAGTAGGCACTGAGACTAGCTCGGAGAGGGGACCTGGGGGAATTTTCAGGCTTCCTCTCCATCAGATTTCAGGTCCCCAGGGAGAAGGCATAGCCAATAATACCTGAATTTGGACCAGGGTAGACCCTCTTTCCAAGGCCTCCAAACATCAGCAACAATAAGATCCCCCAGCCCCTCACACCCCTTCCTCACAGGAGAAGAAAGGGGCTCAGTTCCTGATATCTTATGCTGTTTTCTCAAGAGACACTTCCTCTTCCACAAGGAGGCTTGGCTGCCTTTTGTCTGGAGATGATCAAAAAACTTGAGGGACTCTTTGAGAATACCCTCCCCTCCACCCAGTAAGACTGCAATCCAAGCCTGGCTCAAGACAGGGAGTAAGAGGGAAAGGGGGACTGCAGAGGACTTCATAATGGTTGGCACCACCACCACCACCCCCAGGAGAGAAGGAAGCCTCCTTACCCGGGTTCTGTCCTCGATCTCGTAGATCCGCAGCTGCATGGGCACGTTGAAGCTATGCAGGATGTTCCCACCGAAGACCAGGGAGTCTACGGGGGTGTAGACTGCGTGGATCCAACCTGGGGTGCAGAGGGTAAAGGAAGATGAGCCTCCAGTCCCCTGGGGACTCCTCTCCACACAAGGCCTGAGGGAGGGAAAGATGGCACTCAGGAGGGCCTGGAGGTGCCGCGGGTGTGTGCCTAGGGCTGGGAGAATTCCAACACAGAGAGATAGTTGGTGTAGAAAGCCAAGACTCCTGGTTAGCTTAGAGGAACTGGGCTGGCAGCCACAGTGGCCCCTGGCTACTTCTAGTCAGGTGGTAGAAGCTGCAGACCAAGCCCGACCTTGAGGGCCAAGTCTTTCTCCTGGGACCCCACTATGGCAGCCAACAGAGAGTCAGGCCCTGTTCCCAGCTTCCACACTGGCTAGGCAGCTGGAAACACCCCTCCCAGGCTGCACATCTGCCCCGAGCCTTTTTCTCATCATTGCCACAAGCACCAGGACAGCTCAGAGCCACAACAAAGGAGTGATATCTTGCCAGAGAGGCAGGACCCAGACACCTTCCTCTGCAGAGTACACCTTGTCATTGAATCCTCCAGGCACGTTTCCAGGTGGCCTTCTTCGCCACACGATGCCTGCTCCCCATCTCAGCTCTGCTTCCACTCGGCCCCCGAGGCTAAGCGGCCTGACAGGTCTCTTTCCTGCAGACTACAGCTTCAACAGCATGGGCCCTGGCTGTTCATCTCTCTGGGATCCCAGGCCACAGCCCCGCAGTCACCACAGTAAGGATACTGAAATCCTCACTTGTGCCAGGCACAGCCTCGAGGCTTTCCAGACCTTTCCTCGGCTCATTAGTTCTCCCAGAAGCCCTCTCAAGGACGTGTATTCAACCCGAATACACGAAGAAACCAAGGCACAGAAAAGTCAAGTCACCATGGGGATTTTGAACCCAGGCAGTCAGCCTCTGCTTGATCCCACTAGGGACAAAGAAAGATGCAGAATTCATCCAACAGCCACCCCTCAGTTCAGGCTGGCCATCCTGCCAAGCGCCTGAGAGACCGACACGGCTCCTGGTTGCCAGATAGAGGCAAAGTGAGGGGCTAGAGAGCTTTGCATTGAGTCCAATTCACAGATGCCGAAACTGAGGCTCAGGAGGCCAGCAACTGAGCAAAGTCGCAGCTGACAAGAGAAGCAGCTCCCTTTTTAGCTGGGAAGTCCCAGGGGACAGGCATGGAAACACACAGGAGAGGCAAAAGGAGAAACACGGTGAGAAATAAGAGACAGAGGCAGAGATAAGGACAGACAGAGGCAGAACAAGCCCCGGTGGGAGACAGAGGGAGGTCAGTCGAAGGGGAGGGGGCAAGTGGGCAAGGGCAGCAGCCACCCAAGACTCTTCTCCCGTCCATCTGTGTGCCTAATTCTGTTTCCTTTTTGGTTTTGTTCGGTTTGTTTGCTTTTACAGCGCTGGGAATCAAACCCAGGGCTTCGCACTTCCTAGGCAAGCGCTGTACCACTGAGCTGCACCCCCAAACCCTATGTGCCTAAGTCTTACTCAAAGGAAAATGACAGGGAGAAACCCAATCTGCCTCTCCCCACAAGCCCAAGCAGTTGAGTCGCTCCCCTGTGAGCTGTGACATGCCAGCCCTGAGTCATAGGCAGCCACCGCTGCTAGGAGCAGAGCTGCCACCTGGGAAGAGCATAGGGAGGCTAAGACCTCAGCTGGACACTCAGCTGCTGGCCCTTCCTACCCCTGGTGGTCCTCAGGGGAGAGCAAGGGAAAGATGGTGTAGGAGGCAGCCACCCCCAGGCGCAGTAACAGAGGCTTCCCTTTACCAGTCCCCCTCTGCCTTTCACTCCCAGGCTCCAGCTTGGCCATCAAACTCAGCTGATCCGTGGGCCAGGTGTGCCACTGCAAGCCACCTGGGCCCTCACACCCTCTGCGCAGAAAGACAAAGGCTGTGCCTCTGAAAGGCCTCGGCCCCCATAGTTCTTCAGTCTCCAACCTCTGCTGTCTGCCGGCTGCTCTTCCTAGTCTCACACTTCCTCCCTTGCCCACCTCCCTCCCTCCACAAAGCCCAACCCAGTGTTCCAGGCTGCCCCCAGCCCTGATCACCGTGTGACAAGAGCATGCAACTGCCCCCTCTCCTGGCCTCAGTGTCCCTGCCTGACAAGAAGGAGAGCACTCCCTTCCTGGTAGAGAACTCACTGTGTAGGGAACGTGTCACTGATTGTGATGTTCTTGCCAATCACAAGGGTCTGGGAAAGGCTGGCACGCATGGAAATCCGTATTAATCAGCCTCGGACTCTCCCGGTTCTCCTGGCAGGTGGAGCCGCAGATGCACCTGGCTTATATCCATGAGCCCGATGCGTGAGCAAAGAGGGAAACAGAGGGGAATTGCCACTGCAGAAAGGGAGGAGGGAATCTGCACACCCCAAAATTTGAGGGATTCTGGAAGCTTCTTCTGACCCCAGGGCTCCCTGGTAGGTCAGATGGCCTGCCCTGGATTACAGTGGCTGCTGAATCCCTCCCCCGCCTGCTCACATCTGCCTCACTGCCCAAAAGCTGGCCTCAGGAAGAACCCAGGAGGAGAAACCACAGCCGTCATGAGCCCCATCCGTGTCCACCCTCCCAACGGCAGCCCGCTCGTGACAATGCTCCAGGAAGTCTGAGAGCAGGTGTCCCGGGCTGGTGGCTGGACAGGGGAGGCTGGCATCTGCCATCGGTTTTCAGTCCAGAGCCATCAGCAATATGATGGCAATAAACAGAGGCTATTCAGGCCAACTGACAAGGGACAGATGCACTCATGGAAGGAGAGCAGCAATCCACAAAACCCACCGCCAGGCTGATCTCTAGGACCTGAGGGGGCCAAGAAGAGCAGTGAAGGCATAAGGAGTCTCATCCACAATGGATATTTAGGATTCAGAATCAAAAGCCGCCTCCGCACAGCTGCCTCCTCCGGTGGAGGCGCTTCACACAGAGGCCCATGACCCACCGGGGCCCTGGCTTCACTCCTGAGCACTGATGAGCATCCTGTCTGTGTAGGGTCAGGCCCTGGGTGGGCCCTGGGGCTGCCAATATGAAGTGAGGACCTCGTAGCTGGTAGCAGGAACCCAAACTGGCACACCACGGACTGTATCAGATCCAGGGACGTGTTTAGTTTGATTCAACTCATGTTACAAAATGGAGAAATTTCATGATAGCAAGGGGTCGAATGGCTTCTCAGTCACCTGTCAACAGTCTTCCTCTCCCAGGAAGCTCTCCAGGACTGTCCAGGAATGAGGCTTGAAGAATGAACAGCCCTGACCACAGCCCCTCAGACACAAGCCAAAAAGTTCAATCACATCTCACAAAAAATACTGCACCATTTAAAATCTTCCTAACTCATCAGCATCCCATGGGCTTTCAGAGAACTGAAGAGGACTTACTCAAGGACAGATTGGCGGTGGGGGGGGGGGGGATTGAGGGTAGCATGAGGTGAGACACTCACCTAAAGTCACACCAGGGGACAGAACACCCAGGTCAGAGGCAGGAAATGCCCAAATTAGATTCTCCAGTAAGGAAAAGCTCGTCTCAGGAGGCTGCCAACCCTTCCTGGAATCCCCAAGGCTCCCTCTCCACTCAAAGCCACAAGCAACTACCCCAAATCTCAGATGTGGGTGTCATGGCTCACAGGGTGTGGACACCAGAGAAAACCTGAAGTTCCCAGAGGAACCAAAGCATTCGTCTATGTTCTGTGGGTCTTTTGGTTTTCACTAGTTGGCAACAGAATGAGAAAACTAAAGATGGCATAGATTTTCATATGCACAAAACTACCAGAATTAAAGTGCCATCCCTTATTCTCTAGTTTCTTCCTGTCGTCCGTGCTCATCCGTACCTTCTGCATCTACACTTTCAACCAATTGCAGATCAAAAATATCCAAACAAATTGCATCTGTACTGAACGTACACAGACAAAGCTTTCCTTGTCATTATCCCTTAAACAATACCGCATAGCAACTGTTGGCACAGTGTTGACCCTGCTCTGGGTACCATCAGTCATCTGGAGACAGAACTTGGTATCCCCTGAGGGTACTGGTACCAACCACCAGGAATGTCAAGGTGGGGCTGCATGTCACCTGCTTTACTGCAGGAATGGTCATGAAACAGCAGGATTACATGAGGAGGTTTTTTGCTCTCATGTAATTGGTTTTGTTGGGTTTTGCAGTGCTGGGGATTGTGTGCTCTAGACAGGTGCTCTACCACGGAACTACAGCCCTCGTGTTTTTAACTCATGTCCACCTTTAGCAAAATTGTAATTCTATATCAGATCCCAAGTTTTGTTTTTTTTAATTCATTGGTCCAACAAATGATGCCTGGGAACCACTGATTTATGTTGTCACCTCCCCTCCCACACCACCATCAGGAGGCAGGTGGTAAATTCCAATGGTCTCTTATCTTCACTTTCTTTCTTCTTCTTCTTCTTCTTCTTCTTTTTTTTTTTTTTTTTTTTTTTTTGGTACCAGAGATTGAACTCAAGGGTGCTTGACCAATGAACTACATCCTCAGCTCTTTTTATTTATTTAGTTATATTTCTGAGACAAAGTCTCACTAAATTGCTTACGGCCTTGCTAAGTCTTTGCTGGGGTCTAACCCCTGCTTGCTGGGGTTCAAATCCACATCTCTTCCAGCCCTCATATACCTTCTGTGGATGTGATGCTGCTTCCTAGGACCTTCCCCAACAAGTGGAAGTCACCAGTCAACAGAATGACCAGCCCTCTCCCAGTTCTGCACAGGGCCCAGAGCTGAGGGAACAGGGATGGGAGGGATCTCGAGGGTCCCAGAGTTCAGTCCCAGGACACCAATCCCTCTGTAGAGATGCAATAGTTGAGGCACAGAGAGAGGAAAGTCACGGAGGGTGACCAGGGCTGTGAGTGTCCCCCCCCCACACCCCACAACACCTGCATGGGCTGGAGTACACTCCAGGACCCACCTCCTGCCCAAGGCTCCACGCCACTCTGCAGGGTCCACATACCTGCTGCCCACCAAGTGCTATCCCTTCTGTTTCAAGTAGGGGCCTGGGGCCACGGTAACAGAGTCACCCCCACTGAACCCTGCCACCCCCAATTCCCACATTTTCCTAATAGGGCAGTCTCTACCTTCCGCCCAATCTGCTAGAAGAGCTCTGATGTGCAGGCCCTTCCTCCACTGTGAGAACTACTGCCACAACCACGGCCCTCCTGCTCCACGGCCAGACCCAAGGTCAATGCTCAGCAACCTAAGTGTAGCCAGCTTGTCCATGCAATGGATCTCCGTGGTCTCAAGGATACCCTTATCCTCTGGTACACGCTTCCACCCAGTGGCAGTTCCCCTAATCTCCTTGAGACACCGATAGCTAGTTTCTACTTGTATATCTTCAATGGCAGGGACCTCACTACCTACCCACAGAGCAAGTCATCCCAGCACCACTCAGCTATACCTTCTTCTAGGAGACAATCCTTCACCTGGCTAACTATAGTTACCACACATCTGTTTCTCAGGTTAAAAAAAAAAAAAATCCCTCCTTCTCATTTTACCTGATGTGGTTTCTAGATTCCAAAGTATAATGACCAAGAGGTACACAACCTCCCACATGTGGCCTGACTCCTTCACTCTATGCATGGTTGGACTGTAACCTATCTCAACCTGGATAGAATGCTTGTGTTGGGGCTGGGGATGTGGCTCAAGCAGTAGCGGCGCTCGCCTGGCATGCGTGCGGCCCGGGTTCGATCCTCAGCACCACATACAAACAAGGATGTTGTGTCCGCCGAGAACTAAAAAAAATAAATGTTGAAATTCTCTCTCTCCCTCTTAAAAAAAAAAAAAAGAATGCTTGTGTTAATGCAGCCCAAGACCTAGAACATGACTTCAGTCTTCAGCCACATCCACTAGTGACTCAGCCTATAACCAGCCAAAAGCCTTCAGTCCATCTCCAAAGAAACGGCAGGCAGGTAGATCTCAGCTTACTCAGTCCTCACAACCACCCTGAAGCCCTACTCCCATTCCACAGATGGGAGCAGAGGCATAGAAAGGCAGTCACAGCTCATAAGCAACACAGCCACAATTTCAACTGACACTATTCATTGCCCTTCCCCAGAGCTTGCATCCCAAATCTCTGGGGTGCACCCACCACGGCACCTAAAGGGTCGCTCGCTGTCATCATCTCACACAGAAATCTCCCGAGGAAGTCCCAGGGAAGACATGAAGAGTTCCCCTAAGGCGGGGCCTGAGGCCTTCTCAAGGACAGACATTCTAGTCCACAGGCACAGACAGGTAAATTACATCTTTCCCTGCACCTGAAGCCCACTACCCTTGGGGACTACACGCTACACAGCCAATCAAACCCGCCAGGCTCGGACAAGCCCTCCCTCGGCCTCAAACCCCGTTGAGGCCACTGGGCTGCAGAACCATGGCTCTGAAAGCTGGGGGAGCCAGTGGCAGACCAGAGCCCAGGGCCAGCCACGCCAGAACCTACCGGAAGGGATGAAAAACGTGTAGCCTTGCTTCAGCTCAATTCTTTGGCATCGTTCCACACGGTCTCCCAGGAAGATATCGCTCTGTTTGCCTGACAGCACCCACTCCTCATACAGCGCCAAGTTGTGCAGGGTTGGTGGGATCAGCCAAAAGATCTTGGGAGGAAAAGATGTCATCAGCCAGTCTCCAATTTCTTCCAGGCCCTGACGCAATCCAGGCAGCCTCACCTGCCTGGGGGGGAGGGGGGGAGGGCAAGGAGGGGAGAGGCTTCATCCCCCAAGCCCCTGGGTCCCCTCCAAGATCAGGTCTAAAGGGCCTCTGAGGAAGCAGGGAGGACTCAGATCAGTTTTAGGGCATCTCCATTCCAGCTGAAATGCCAGGAGAGGAATACTGTCTGTGCCGAGGGCGTAGGGGCACATCCTCTTGAGCCACAGAGAATGGGAGGTGGGAGAAGAGAGAGGAAGGGAATTTCCTAAGTTGTATGATAAAATGGCCCAATAAATAAACCCAGCTTGCTCTCACTTTGGAGGAGAAAAAAACATCTGGAATCAAGTGGGTTGACTTCCTCCCAGACTCTCTTCCAACATGTTCTCTCAAAACAAATGCACATGCTGACCCAGACGAGCAGGGAGGCACACAGGCATTCTCCAGAGGCACCCACGTCCGTGCAGGGACACCTACATCCGCACATGGACACCTATATCCACGCTTGGACACACACACAGAAGAGACCCATTGGGAGCACCCTGAACGCACACCCCCCTCCCTGCTCAGGGGGTGTAAAGCATTTTTGGAGGCAGGTGCTGCTGGCACTAGACTCTGAAGTTGAAAGATCCCTGGGCTGGAGCTTATTGGAAGTCAAGCTCAGCTCCAAACTGGCCGAAAGTGCTCAGGACACTGAACTGGGCAAGTGGGAGGGAATGGATAACCCGACATTATGCCAAACAGCTGGTAGCATTGACCTTGCCCTCCAGAAGGAGGCAGAGAGTCCAGATGGTCCTAGGAGATGGAGTGGCCCTGAAAGTACTCACGGGGCAGGGCTGGCTGGGAGAAAAGGTGCAAAAGGAAGGGGACAGGTGAGTGAGCCCTCTGTGCTCAAAGAGTGAGAGACACACAGACAATTGGAGAATCATCGGAACTCACCTTCCCACCCCGGAAAACATGGTACCACACAGAAGTGCCTCCAAAGTCGATGTGGAAATCAGTGAAACAGCCCTTCACGCTCATCAGACAATACCTGCAGAACAGAAGTGGGGAGGGGACAGGAGTTTAATGCAGTCGCAGGAGGTGGGCATCCCTTCAGAGCTGTCTGACCTGGTGCCTTTTATAAATGCTGATGCTGGGAAATTTCTTTTCCTTTTTTAAAAATTCAAATCTACATGGGAGTTCCCCCAGGGGGGATGCCCCTGTGATCAGGTGACAAACCTCAATCATAGGCCACCAAACCCCCAAGATTGGGGATGGCATTATTTTTTTAAGAGGGGGGGGTGGTACTGGGGATTGAACTCAGGGGCACTCAACCACAGAGCCACATCCCCAGCACTTTCTTGTAATTTTACTTAGAGACAGGGTCTCACTGAGTTGCTTAGCACCTCGCCGTTGCTGAAGCTGGATTTGAATTCATGATCCTCCTGTCTCAGCCTCCTGAGCTGCTGGAATTACAGGCGTGCGCCATGGCACCCAGCTGGGGATGACATTTTTGTTGTCAGATTTCTGAGAGTGGTGGCTACCCATAGACCCCTTCATTGTCAGTGTCCACCTCTGCCCCACCCCCAACCAACTATGAGGCTTTCTCTCTGCTCCTTCACAGCTCTGATACCCACAGTTCTCCCAATCTGCTAGCCCCCCCCCCGCGCCCCCCCCTGCCGCCCCCGGTAGCAGCTGGGCCCCCTGGAATTCAGTTGTAAACCACCTGCATAACTTGCCAATTACTAGTTCCCATTCATCTCACTCACTCAACCAGTGGGCCAGCCCCGAGTGGGACAGGGCACTGAGAGAAATGAACAAGAATGCATAAGACATTGTGGATGGAGCAAGGCACAGGGACAGCGATGTGGCAAGAGGATCTGCAACTCTAGTAAGCAACGCAGCTAGAAGCCAAGAGGGACAGGCCATGAAGGCCCACACAGTGTGATACCACCTATGAAATGTCCTAAGTAGGCAAATCCACAGAGGCAGCAGATAGATGGGTGGGGGGCCAGGGGCTGGGATGGGTGGAATGGGGAACAACGCTAATGAGTGCAGGAGTTCACACTGGTTCTAAAATTGATTGTGGTTGCACAACTCTGTGAACACACTGAAACCACTGGACAGCACACTTTTCACGGGTGAATGGTATGGGAATTTTATTTCAATAAAGCCATTTAGAAAAAAAAGAAAGTGAAGAGATTTAACAGAAGCCCCTGGGGGTGTTGGCTAGGCAGGGAGGGGGAGAGGAGCTGGACCTCAGGCTGGGGTGGAGGGCGTATGCTAGGGGGAAGAAGGGCCGCCAGAGGCTTCCCTCCCTCCCGAGCCCCAGGGAAAGCCAGAGTCCACCCTTCCTAACAGGATCACACCAGTCCCTTCTCCTCTGCCATCATGCTGCCTTCCTAGGGGTGGGCAGAGCTTGAGGAGGGGGCACAGAGCAGGCTTCCAAGTCCAGGCCTGGAGGACAACAGTGCCAGGGCCCCCCACCACCACTCACCCCTTCCCACAAGAGCCCTGGATGGCACAGATAGGGGCAGCCTCCCCTCCGCTCATGCCCATGCACCTTGGCACCTCCAGAGGCCCGCGCACACGCTTACCCCACTGACCTCTTTTCCCTGCTGCACTTTGCTTTTCATGGTTTGGGGACCAGGGGAGGAATGGGGCGGGGACGGGCTGGGAGGAGCCAGCAGCAAGCCCGAGTGGAGAGAATGGGGGGCATGGGGCTGGGCTGGTTAGCAGGCGGCAGGGCTGGGCCCCTCCTGCTGGCTGCCTTGTGCACCTTTCGTTCAGGTGGACCTGGGGCTCAGCAGTATGCAGGCGGCGTGCCCCGCGTCCCTCCTCCGGATAGGCTGGAAGGAACCTTAACCATGTGTCTGCAGGAGGCTGACAAATCAGAAGGCCTTCCCGTACATCAGAGCCCCGCTGCCTAGCAACCCCATCGGAGGGGTGTAGTTGACAGCCCAGGACGCAGGCTGTCACGAAGCTGGCACTAGGGCTGCTGAAGTCCTCACTCTGGGTTCCACGCCCTCCCGCCTGTCCGCCCTGGGCCAGGCGCGTCCCCAGACTGAAGGCCTCTGAGAGCCTCTTCTCTCCAAGGAATGGGGGGGTCCTGAAGCCCTCACTCACCCCACCCCCACGGACACCACCGGCCTCTTCTAAGCACCACTTCAAAATATTAGTCCTCATTTCCCTAAAACCACCTCTTCATCTAGGTTTGGTTTTTCCTTTTCTTTTTTTAATCTAACCTTGGTTTCCACCCCCTCCAGGCCTCAGCTGAACACAGTTTAGAGAAAACAATTTAAGTGTGTGCAGGGTGGAGCCTGGGAACCTGCGAGCTGCCTTCAGACTGCAGCTAGAACCCACCAGGGGTGCCCACAGCATAGGACAGGAAGGGTGCTTGGCTCCCCAGCTCCGTGCCCCATGACTGCCTGGCCCAAAATCCTCACCCAGACTCAGCTCAACCTCGGCCCCCAGCCCTAACCTCCAAAGCACGTGGAAAATGGGGATTCCTGACTGTTGTGTGCAGGGAAAGTTATCCAAGTTGAGTCTGTGTCTGATCTGCCTTCAGGGTCACCCTCCAGCATCAGCGGAGGCCCCTTGGGGCCAGGGGAGGCCACTTCTAGACCAGCCTCTCCTGAAGTGGTTCCTCCTCCCGATGTCCCTCATTTCCTGGCAGCCAGCCCTGGGCTGCCCCTCCCACCCAGTGATTGCGAGCCTTAGAACAGCCAGAGTGGCTGTGACAGGGTGGTTTTGCCCTGGCCCCTACAGGCCACCCCAGACTCCCGCCTGCACCGACTTGGGGCTCCCCGCTCGCTCCTGCTCGCTCTGGCGTGACGCCTTTGCACTGACCTCTACAGCTTCCTCTTCCCAAGCACACCGCAGTCACATGGGCACCCCGGCTTGGTGCCACGGCCGCTGAGCTCTCCCCGCCGCCCGCCGCCCGCCGCCCGCCGCCCGCCCGCCAGCCCGGCTTCCGCAACAGTCTCGGGGGGCCCTCTACCCGGACAACCTCCCACCCGAACGCCCCTGCCCAGGTGGCTTCCGTACAGGATGGCACCCAAGTTGGCGACTGAAAATCGGGAGCCCCCCTCCAGCTGAGCCCTTGAGGGGTTCCCGCCCTCCAAGGCCCGAGGTGGCGGGGAGGAGCGGGGAAGGAGGGGGCGCTGCACCTGCAGCAGCAACTTCGGGGTGCGCTGCCTGGGGCTGCGCGGGCGGGCCGCCTCACCCAGCCCTTTCCCCTCCAACTTAAAGAAACTCCCCCTGGGTGGCCCAGCCACTGTCCCCTCGGGCAAAGGTCTGGCGGGGAGGGCCCTGGAAAGCTGTCACCGGGTGGCGGGTTGGAGGCGCCGCGCGGGCGCGAACGCACACACTCCACACTTGCACCCGCCCCGGGAGACACAAAGAGCAGCTCCGCGACGCCGGCCACGCAGCCTGCGGGCTGGAGGCCACCCACACCCCGCCCGGAGCGCCACAAAGGAGCGGGCGTAGCGCAGGAACGCCCGCCCGGCCCGCCCGGCGCGCCCGCGGTTACCCTCGGCGGCGGCGGCGCGGCTCCCGGGCGTCCCCTTCGGCGGCGAAGGCTCGACGCGCGCCCGGCCCCGGCGGCGACGGGAGCCGAGCCCCCTCCACGGCGCTGCCAGGCCCCGGCCGAGGACGCTGGGGCCCTCGCGCGCCGCCTTCCTTCCTCGGGGAGCCGGGCGCAGCCTGCGCTCATCCCCGCGCTGAAACTGAACACCCGCGCGGCGCGGCCGCCGCCAGGGAGGCGGAGGGAGGCCGCCGCGGCGACGGGGAAGCGCACCCGGCCAGCGCCAGGGGACGCCGCCGCCGCCCACGGCCGCCCCCTGGCCCGGGCTGGGCGGCGGCACGAGGTTAGCTCTCCGGGCAGCCGCTTGGCCTGGGTTTTCCCCGAGTGTAGACGCCACCCTGCTGCTGGGGTGACGACCAGCAAAGCAACCTTATTTAAATGTACACCTCCAGGCACAGCTGAAGGAAGCAGTGCTAGGGGATCGAGGAGTGTCAGATCCAGAGCAGCAGCCAAGAAAGGAAGGATGAGGCTCTGACCCTTAAGAGAATAAGAGACCCTAAGAGGCTAAGGGCTGTGTGACCTAGAGCAGCTTACTTTCCTTCTCTGAGCCATTTCCTGATCCTTCTAACATGAAACGAGGTGACCTGAATGAAGTTCATCTGTGCATTCTATGAGACTCCCCTTACCTGACCCCTTAGCTTGTAACTCTACAGAATTATGCAAATTGTGACAAATACCCATTAACTGGAATCCAAACTTCACAACAACTGTATGAGGTCATTCCCAGGGCCCCCATCTTTCAGAAGCAGAGGATAACAGGTAGTTTCTCATCTTGGTCACTGAGATTGTTAGGTGGTAAGGCTTACCTGTCACCGGTGTTGGGGTCTGTCACGCCTTCTGCCTGGCAAATCCCAACTCTAACAGTGTAGAAGATGCAGTCGAACCTCAACCACTGGCTTCCGGCTGAAGGAGGTGATCCAACTCAAATCACAAGTCCCACCCTACAGGTCACCAGGGTCACTGCCCTCCCACCCTGTCCCCACGTCCTTCCCCTGAACCACAAGGACACAGGAGACAGTCTTCTGCAGGGGCAGGAACCAAGCTTCTCCATTCTTTGGCCAAACACCATTCACTGGGGCTCCCCAGCAATATTAATAGGTTCCAATTATATAATCGGTAATAATAACACAGCTATTAACACACATGATCTCATTTCATTTTGGGGATGCAAATACTGAAGCCATTTCAAAGTGGTCAATGATCTGGTCAGGGAGCTGCTTCCTGGTGATGTTAATGGCCAATTCCACTTTTAATACATGACAGTGTGCTCTGCCCATGAGGTTAGACTATCAACTCTCTGTAACTGGTTGGACTTTCTTAGCAGGTATATGTTTTGCCTATTTAAAAGAAAAATTAACAACTCTGAGAAATGGTCTCCATCTTGGATTTGGGCAAGGTATCCTTCAGCAAGAATTTTGTCACACTTATGAAATGGATGTGGGGTTAAATAAGTCAACAGAGGAGACCACCCTAACAGCTGGACCATGCTGTCCACGTGAAAGATTTATCTTTTAGAGTCACAAAAGCCTCAGCTCCTTGCTGGCAGGGACCATGTCTGGTTCCTCTGTGTAAGTGCAGCACCCAGCAACAACCCTATCGTTATTCTAATCAGCTGTGCAACCTCAGACAGCCTTCCCCTTTCAGAAACTTGGTATCCCCATCTGTAGAACTAGTCAAGAGTCTCTAACTGGTGGCCTCAAGGGTCACACCAGGAAGTATTAGCTTTGGTGAGCAATGCTTTTGCAAAAAAAGAATTTCTAAAGGCCTGCCTCTCTAGTTATCCACAAGCCCCACCAGTCTCTATTGTATTACACTCACCTGCTACGTTATCTGCACTGAACCATTATGAACTTCAGTTTCTTTATCTGCAAAATAAGGATACTACATCTACCAACAGGATTGCTGAGATAGTCACACCAGCATCTAACACAGAATGCTGGTGCACACCTATCTGGACAGAGAATGGTAGAGAGGTAGGAAAAAGAAACCAGGAATCCAAAGGCCTGGGGTCTGGCCCACAACTTCCTCCCTATTTGACACTGGCAGCCTCTTAGGCCAGTTTCCCTGCCTGATGGGACACAGGGGTGACGATTTATGAAGCCAGCAAATGCAGATGATGAGAGGCGGTCTCGGAGTTAAAAAGTGAATGTGGTTGTGGAGAAAAGCTCTATACCGACCTGAGGGAGGGAAGACTAACAACAGAGGATGCCAGGGTCCAACAGGCCACAGGGGCAAACATTCTGTCCCACGTGGGGACAGCACTCCACACTTCACATCCACTTCCACATCAAGGCAGGAGGCAGGATAGAGATGACAGAACCCCCACTTTGCAGAAGGTAAAACTGAGTCTGAATAAAAGATGAAAGATTTGCAGGGTCCAGAGAATGGCCGAAGCAGAATGGCTCATGCCTGTAATCCCAGACCAGAGAATGGCAGAAGCAGCCCCTGCAAGTTGCTCAACCCAATGCCCATTTTCATCCTTTCAGCTTCTCACCCATATAGTTCCCCCCAGTTTTTCCTACCACCCCATAAAGTAAAGAAAAAAGGAGAGGTTTGCATTTAACTCTCAAACATATGCGCCAAACATATGCTTTACGTGAAGTCCCCTTTTGGCTGGGCTTCTGAGTTCCTTCGCTGCTTCTTGGCCCACAGCATATCTTCATTCCACCAGCAAACCTCATTTCTGCAAACCCTGGTGTTACGGGAGCAGCAGAGAAGGGAGGAGACTCCTTAATACCTTTCTGGAATGCATTACAATGCCCAGTCCTTCTTAGTGAAAAAGGTACACCTATGTCATAAGGGATTGTGAAGGCTTTGAAATGTGTCCACACATTCTTCAAGGCTCCTCTCTTCAAGAGGTAGAACCAAATTCCTACTCTCTTGAGTATGGGCCAGACTAATTAACAGAAGACAGCACAAGCAAACAGGATGTGACTTTCAAAATTAGGTCATGAAAATCACTGTATCTCCCTCCTTGGTCTTTCTTGAACCACTCATTCTGAGGAAATAGCTGTCAGTCACAAGGATGTTCAAGTGAACCTGTGCAGAGATCCATGTAGCAAAAAACTGAGGCCTCCTGCCAACAGCCATGTAAATGCCCATCTTGGAAGTGAATCCTTCAATCTCCCCATTAAGCCTTTAAATAAATGCAACCCAGGCGTAAGACTTTTTGTTTTTGTTTTTGCAGTACTGGGCAATTGAATCTAGTGGAGTTCTATCACTGAGCCATGCCCAGCTCTTTGAATTCTGAGACAGAGTCTTGCTAAATTGCTAAGGCTGGCCTCAAAATTGTGATCCTCCTGCCTCAGCCTCCAGAATAAACTGGGATTACAGGGTGCTCCACTATGCCCATCAGACCTAAGTCTTGACACAGATCATAAGAGACCCTGGGCCAAATTTATCCTACTAAGTTACTTTCAGATTTCTGATCTACAATTGTTTTAAGCTGCTAAATTTTTTTTTAGCTGTGAAGTTTTAGGGTCATGGTTATGTATCAATAAAGAGCTAAAGCAGCTGAGCACCGGGGCTCATGCCTGTAATCCCAGACACTAGGAGGCAGAAGGATTACAGGCTCCAGGCCAGCCTGGGCAACTTAATGAGACCCTGTCTCAAAATTTAAAAAAAAAAAAAAAAAAAAGGGGGGCTGGGGATGTGGCTCAGTGATTAAGTGTCCCTGAGTTCAATCCCCAATACCACCAAAACAAACAAACAACAAACAAAAATAATGCAAGGATAGTACCAAATAATTGTCAATTGCTTAGACATAAAAGGAATTTCAAGACAAACAATCCTACACAATTCAAAGCATTTCTATAGGGTACAGATGGAGATAGAGGAAATGCCAAGATGCAGATCAACTGGATCACCACCCATCATTCTTTTTCCCCTTCATCCTGCTTTATGTTTTTGTTCTTGTTTGTTTGTTTGTTTGTTGCACTGTGGAATGAATCCAGGAGTACTTTACCACTGAGCCACATCCCTAGCCCTTTTAATTTTTTTTTTTTAATTTTGAGACAGGGTCTCACTAAGTTGCTTAGGGCCTCACTAATTGCCTAAGCTGAACTTGAACTTGTGATCCTCTTGCCTCAGACTTCTAAATAGCTGGTACAGGTGTGCGCCCGCCTGCCCTGCCTGCTTTAGGTCTCTTTGAGACACTTAGCAACAAATTATCCCCCAGCTCCGAACACCCTGAACACCCTCTGTGAGAATGGGGACTTGACTCTATTCATTGTGATCTATCAACCACTTAGAGAAGTGTCTGGCACCACAACATACATTAGCATACTCTTTACAAACCCTTTGTCTCCCAAGGTTGCAAGTATTCCCAAAACCTGCTGAAATTCCTAAAGCAACCCTAGACCACAAGTGAACAGCAAAAATCCTGGAGCCAGGGCACAAGCAGCAGTGCCTCGCACTCCCCCTCCGCGCCCGCAAACCTTTGATTCAGGAGGACCAGCAGCTGTCTCTGCTCCGCGGGCGCCTCCAGCAAGGAAGCTCTGCGATTTCCAGAAACAATGTCATTTTAATTAAATTCCACAGAACCATTCCACGGTCCCAGAGGACTTTATCGTGGTAGGATTTTTACCTTGCTTATGAACATCTGAAATCAGCATTCTTTTCAGCCAAACAAATGGATTATTTCCAAGGTGACAATTTCCTTCCTAACAAGGTTCAAATCCTGTAACAAGTTTCCGTGGCTGCTGACAGAGTTTGGAAATCTATTTGCTACACCATGCCTCAAAGATGTGTGGTCCTAGCAAACTGTGAGCCCGGTTTTGTTTTTTTTTTTTTGGTCCTTAGAGAGGATTCGAAATGCGTTTATAGAGCTTGCTATTTAAAGGAATCTCAGGAAGGTAAGGCAGACCTTAACTGATATCTACATCCCCCAGTGCTACCTATTTTACTTCCTCAATACATGTCCAAGTGTCCTCTCCTTTCTTCTCTCCCCTGCCGGATCCTTGTCTATCTAGGCCAGACAGTGGCCTCCTCCCATCTGCTTGGCCCTGCCCACTTCAATCTACATAGAGGAGGATTTGCAGAATAAAACCCTGAACACATCCTGCCCACTTAGAACCTCAGAGGTTTCTGAGTCTTTTGGGGGGAAATTGGGGCATCAGGCTCTATTCAGTCTGGCTCTTTACAAACCCTTTGTCTCCCGAGGTTGCAAATACTCCCAAAACCCTGCTCCCATATCCACAGCTGTCCCCTTGTCCCTCCCAAACCATCCCAGCTCCTCTGTACCCAGCCAGAAAACCCCTCAGTCCTCATCATCTAAGGAGCCCCCTAAACCCTTTAGAACCCAGTGCAGAATTCCTTGCCTGACCTCCCTGACCAGGTAGTCCCCTGGTGCCAGTGCTAAAGTACCGTGGTACTTTGCCTGGTGGCTTCATCCCAAATGCAAGCATCCAAGTGTTGTCTCTCGTTACAGGATTAACATCTGTCTCCCCATAAACTACACTTCATGTGGGCAGAGGCCTCATCAGCCCCCCACCCACACACAGTGTCCCCAGTGCCCAGCACCAGTCAGAGGCTCAGTACGTGGTTGCTGAATGAATCAATCAAATGATTGATTCCCTTCCTCCATGTCTCCCCCTCCTCCCACTGCCACCATCCCCTAAAGCCCAGGTTAGCCTCTCCTCCTGAGGACTTCAGCCCAGATTCCTCCTTCCCTATCCTCCTCCCAAGAATCTGCTTCCCAGGATCAGAGCCTCAGGGTAGTAGCCTGGTGCTGCAGGCCACTTTCTCCACAGGGTGGGGCCCTTAGTTTTTTTTCCTCTATTTTCCCTCCCAGGGGCTCTAGCTGCAGTCAGAAAAAAACAGAATTGGAAACAAACTCTGCTACTCTTCCTCCCCGCCTCGAGCCAGGTCTCTCTCATGGATGCAATTCTGTCCAAGTGATGTATAGAGCTTCAGCCTGAAGGGGGAGGAGAAATGTCTAGGAAGCAATTAGAGAAGGGGGTGGAGGGGGTTTGTTGAAAGCAAAACCTTTAGAAGCCCAGGACCAATTGGCCTCCCCTAGGAAGCCTGGCACGCACTCTGCATTCAAGACACAGCACTGAATGGAAGGCGGAGGGATGGAAAGTTCACAGCCTGTAAGCTCTGAGGGTATTGCTGGCAGCAGGGAGAGCAGCTCTTCTAGGAAGCCCAGAGCACCAGCTCTGGCTGCGACAGCCAGCAAATCCTTCCCCTTTAAGGGATGGAAACAGAGGGTCTGAGCTGGTGGAAATCCCAAAGGTGACTTCTGCCCAGAGATCCATTTATCAAGTCCCTGTACATGGAGAGGCCCAGAGGTGCTGCTGCTGGGGTTGAACATCAATCACAGGCTATGCCGCTGGTCATGCTGTGTCTAGCAAGGTCTCTGCTATTGACCAGGGTCACCTTCCCTGCCCTGCACCAACCCTCTGCTAGAAGGGCACCCTCTAAGACACTTCTGGTGAATAAGATGACTCCAAGTTCTGCTCAGGAAAGGTTCTTCTGGGTCAGAGATCCCAGGTCTCAACGCCAAGGAAAAGAGAAACACTAGACCCCCCTCCCCTGCTCTGGCCTCAAACAGTGTCCACTGTGGACAGGTCCCCCTTAAAACGCCCATTCCCAGGACATGCTGTCACATGGAAGGAGTAGACCAAGCTTTGCACAAATGCGCACATACAGACACACACACACAGACACACACACACACACACACACACACACAGGTGTACATGGAATCTTGGCCCATGGCTCCTCCTTCTCAGATCATTTCCTCTCCATGGGAGCTGTGGGGAGGCCCGAAGGCCAGCTGGTTGGAAAGCCTGCCCAGTGCAGGAATCAGAGCCCTGCGTTTCAGAGAAGCAAGATGCCAACCTGCCCAAACCAAGGCCCACACCCTTCTTGTCCCAACTGTGGCCCAGCCCAGGCCCTTCAGCTCTGAAGGAGGTCAGTTGCAAAGTGACACTCAAATTCATGTGGACAGCCAGGCATCGCCCTGCTGGCCTCCCCAAGCTGGGGGCCACCCCTTCTTTTCCCCACCAACCAGGCCGTCTTACTTCTTTACTTTCGGGTACTTCATCTCTGCGATGGCGTTGGTGGCTTCCGTCTGCTTCTCCTTCAGATGCTGGGGCCACATATTGTCCACCCAGTCCACCAGGTCCACCTGAAACCCAGGCCACTCAGTGTTCCTGGCCCCACTACCAGGTCAGAAGCAAATGCCCCCTCTGCTCCAGGGACGGCTCTGGTTGTCTTGAGCTGCTGCCCCCATCCACTCCATCCCATCCTCCTGCCTCAGTCTGCACAGAAGGCAAAACCCTGCTCCCAACATCTCCTCCCTGGCACCCAGGGGACCAGCCTTGGCCACACCCATGCCAGCCATTCCCAACTCAGGAGCAGGGCGGGAAGGAAGGGGACCATGGCAGGTGCCGGGACAGCCACAGCCAGACTTACTACAGTGGGGCGCTTGACCAGGTGCTCCAGCTTGGTGTGGCTGAACTCCAGGCTGATGACGTTGTACAGCTTGTCCCGCTGTGCCTCAGGTGTCTCATAGTAGCGCACAAATTGAGACATGCTCATCTCCGTGCCTTTCTGCGTGTTCACGTCCATCACATCTACCAGCCGCCGGCTCCCTGGGGACACAATCCACATGCTGGTCACTCCTGTCTGCACAGGACCTACTTGGAAGCCCCCCACAAAACAATACCTGCTCCTCCTCCGGGGGTCCCATTCTCCTAACCTCTGCTCCATGTCTGCTTAATGCCCTTTTCCTGACCCGACCTCTCTCCACCCTGTCTGCCTCCCTCCACCAGAGTGGCAGCCCATGACTGCTTCCTAAGGTGTCCTCAATGGCTTCCTAAAGAGCCTGCAGACCAACCCTCCCACTGAGCACCACCTGCTGCCAGTCAGTGCCGCTGACTGACGAACTCTTGAGGCACTCTCCACCCTGAGACTCATTTTGTTCCTTTGTGACATGGGAACAAACTGTCTCTAGAACTTCAGCCACACAGGGAAGAACGAGAGAGGGGAGAGAAGTACTGGGAAAGGGGAGAAAACACACACAACACAGACTGCCAGAGTTCAAGGTGACTTACTAAGGAGGCTGGCACCTCCTGTGTGTCACAGGCACAAGGAGCATTACGGCTCTTATCTTATCTGGAAAGACCCCCAACTCCCCAGCAACTCAGTGGCAAATGCATGGTCCATGGAGACTCAAAAATACTGAACAAAACAAAACAAGGGCTGGAGTTGTGGCTCAGTGGCAGAACGCTTGCCTCGCATGCGTGAGGCCCTGGGTTCGATCCTCAGCACCACATGAAAATAAATAAAAATGAAGATATTGTGTTCATCTACAACTAAAATAAATAAGTGGGCTGGGTACAATGGCACATGCCTGTATTGTAATCTCAGCAACCTGGGAGGATAAGGCAGAAGAATCACAAGTTCAAGGTCACCCCGGCAACTCAGCAAGACTCTCAAAATAAAAAATAGAAAGAGTGGTCCTGGGTTCAATCCTCAGGACGGGGAGCAGGGAGGGGGAATGAAACAAGTGACCCCTTATTCACAGCTGCTGCAAAACTTTATGGGTACCCTCACTAGGGGTCCGCAAATGACAGTCCCAGGGCCAATCCAGCCCATTGCCTAGGACAGCTCACAAGCTAAGAATGTTTTTTACATTTTTAAATGCATTGGTGAAAATCAAAAAAAATATTATTTCTTGATGTGAAAACTATATGAAATTCAAATTCTCAGGGGCACATATAAAATTTGCTTGGTATCCAGCCATGCTCCTTGGCTTCCATAGTGTCTAGGGCCACTAGCATGTTCCAAGGGTGGAGCTGAATAGTTGAGACAAAAAGCACATGGCCTGCAAAGCCTGAAATGTTTACTCTTTGGCTCTTTACAGAGAAAAGTGTGCCGGTCCTTGAAATAAGACGAAACTTTGAATTAACGTGGATGCTGATATGGGTTAACAATCTCATCTCTCCTCAAAAAAAAAAAAAAGCCAATCTCATCCTGTTCACTGCTACGTGCCCAGCTCTGGGCTGAGAACTTGCCCTAGAACAGGCCTTTGGTCAATATTTGTTGAATAAATAAACACAGTGCCATTCACACAGTAGGAACTAAATCATAAAATTAACCTCTTACACGTGTAGCAGAACGTAGGTGTTCTAAGTTTGAGTTCAAGGTCTAATTTTCACAACCAAATTTCACAATTTGTTCTTGTCTTACAAAGGGGGAAACCAAGGCCCACAGAGTAAATGGTTCTGTTCCATGGAAGACAACAATGCACACTCACTGAGCATGATCCCGCCCTCTACAGAGCTCTCATGGCCCCAGCTCTACGAGGTGGAACTTCAGTGACTCTCATTTGATGGATGAGAAATTGAAGCACAGACAACTATCTAGATGTAGACATGTCCAGTTCGTGAGTGACAGCTGACATGTGAAGCCAATCCTATCAAATACCAGAGCCCGTGCTCTTATCCTACATCCTGGAATAAACACTGTGCACTCTGATTACATGCTAAAACACAACAAAACAGAAAGAACCCCAGACTTCAGTGGTCAGGCTTCCCAGCCTAGACATCCTGGGAAGCTGATCCAAAAGACAGCTCTGCCTCTGGAGGGTGTGGATCCACCAGGGGGCATCCCTGGTCTTTGCTGGAAATCCTGGCTACTATCTTGGCAGTGCTGGTCCTTCCTTAACCAGAGTAACTGAAACAGGTGGGCTCCATTCAGGTTTTCTGGGAGGCCCACCTGACAGAGAATCTTCTGCTTGAGCCCCCAAGGCCTCCCCTTTCTCTGGACAGTCTACCATTTCTGCCCACCTCTCAGCCCTAACCTTGCTCAAGGTCAAATTCAAGAAGGTTGCTGGGGAGGTCAGAGATAAGATTAAGATAAAGATCCTAAAATCACAGCCCCGGGGCTGGGGATGTGGCTCAAGCAGTAGCATGCTTGCCTGGCATGCACAGGGCGCTGGGTTCCATCCTCAGAACCACATAAAAATAAAATAAAGATGTTATGTCCACTGAGAACTAAAAAATAAATATTGAAAAATTCTCTCTCTCCCTCCCTCCCTCTCTCTCTCTCTTTCTCAAAAAAATAAAATAAAATCACAGCCCCAACTGGGTGTGGTGGTGCACACCTATAATTCCAGTAGCTGGGGAAGCTGAAGGATCACAAGTTCAAGGTTAGCTTCAGCTACTTAGTGAGGTCCTTAGCGAGTTACTGAGACCCTGTCTCAAAATAAAAGTAAAGGGGCTGGGGATGTGGCTCAAGCGGTAGCGCGCTCGCCTGACAAGCGTGCGGCCCGGGTTCGATCCTCAGCACCACATACCAACAAAGATGTTGTGTCTGCCGAGAACTAAACAATAAAACATTAAAAATTCTCTCTCTCTCTCTCTCTCTCTCTCTCTCTCTCTCTCTCTCTCTCTCTCTCTCCAAAAAAAAAAAAAAATTAAAAAAAAAAAAAAAGTAAAAGTACTAAGGATGTGGCTCAGTGGTTAAGCAACTCGGGGTTCAATCCCAGTACCAAAAAATAAAATAAAATGAAAATCATAACCCCAGAGTCAGCATAGAAGGCCAGAATTCAGCTGCCCAGGCCAGCACCACACTAAGATGCATGAATCCAAATTCTAGCTGGACTTCCAACTGTGCCTTGGACCACTTAGCATCTCTTAGTGTAAGTTTCCCTGCCTATAATATAGGAACAAAAATAGCCAACCCAGGGGTTGTTCTGAGATGAAATGATTTAATACACATTAAATACAAGCAGTGCCTGCAGGGAAGGTAGTATTACCTAATCAGTCAATTTCATTTATAATTAGTCATCCCCCTATATCTGAGAGAGTATCTGAGAGTTTCAGGAACCTCCCAAAGACACCAAAATCCAAGAATGCTAAAGTCCGTATATAAAGTGACACCGTATTTACATTTAAGGTATGCCCATCCTCCTATATACATTAAATCATATTCTTTATACTTAAATTTTTTATAGTTACAGATGGACAGAATGCCTTTATTTATTTATTTATTTTTATGTGGCGCTAAGGATCAAACCCAGTGCCTCATACAGGCTTGGCAAGTGCTCTGCCACCGAGTTACAGCCCCAGCCCTAAATCATATTCTTATAATACCTAATACAATGTAAATGCTGTGCACATCGTCTGTATAACACACTAATTAAAGAATAATGACTGTAGCCCCTGTCCAGCGTGGGCTACCGAACCGGGGTCACTCAAGCCATCGGGTGACATGAAATCACCCACAGACACACAAAATACCTTTTTTACGGGCCACCTCCAGCCTCAAGCTCCCACAAGGTGGGCAAAGAAAAACAGGAGAGGCTGGAGAGAGAAAGAGAGAGAGAGAGAGAGAGAGAGAGAGAGAGAGAGAGAGAGAGAGAGGGCATGTCCTGAAGCTTGGCTTTTATTGGGGAGAGCTACTGGATGGAACATTCTGTCCAAAAAAGTGGCAGGGGTAGGATTACAACACACAGGTGGGTGTAACTCAACCCATCAGGGAATGCCCACCCACAGGGCTGCACCTTTCTATGCCAGCAGAGGTTAAGTCGACAGGCATTGCAATGCCAGTCCAGTATCTCCTGGCTCAGGACTTCAAGCTGTATGTATAACTCCTACCTGTTCATGGTGGCCCCCGACAAATGACCAAAGAAATTCTGTACATGTTCAATATGGACCCCATTTTTTTTCTAGCATATTTAATCCATGTTGGGTTCAATCTGCAGATGAAGAACCCACAGGTAACAAGGGTCAACTAATTACACAGGTGGAGAAATTGGGGTGATATGAAGCTTATGCAGCTGCCTAACATCAAAACCAGTGAAATCTGTGCCCTCCAGTCTCACTGGACTGACCACTTAGGATCCTAAAATAACCATGATAGCTAATAAATGGCAGTTTTTTGTTGTTGTTTTGGTACTGGGGGTTTAACCCAGGGGTACTTTACCACTGACAAAATCCCCAACCCTTTTGTTTTTTGTTTTTGAGAAAGGGTCTCATCCCAATAACTTGAGAGGCTGAGGATTACAAGTTTGAGGCCAGCCTAAGCAACTTAGAGACACCCTATCTCAAAATAAAAAATATAAAAAAGGGCTGGGAATGGTAGTGTGTCCCTGGGTTCAATTCTGACACCAAAAAAAAAAAAAAAGATTTATTACTAAACTGTAGGAATACTTATGAATATATGGTAATATGGTATGATGATTATTTAAAATATGGTACTATTATTTAAAAATAAAAAATGTCTCAAAGCCAGTCTCAGCCACTGAGAGAGGCCCTAAGCAACTTAGTGAGATCTTATCTCAAAATAAAAAATAAAAAGGGCTGGGGATGTAGATTAGTGATAGAGGATTTACTTAGCGGGCACAAAACCCTAGTACTACACAAAGAAAAGAAATGAAGTACGGACACAGGCTACAACATAGGCAAGCCTCAAAAACATTATGCACAGTCAAAGAAGCCAAACACAAAAAGCCACATGCTGCATGACACCATTTATGTAAAATGTCCCAAACAGGGAAATCCATAGAGATAAAAAGCGGATGGGAGAGGGCTGGGGATGTGGCTCAAGAGGTAGCGCGCTTGCCTGGCACGCATGCAGCCCGGGTTCAATCCTCAGCACCACATACAAACAAAGATGTTGTGTCCGCCAAAAACTAAAAAAAAATAAAATATTAAAAAAAAAAAAAAGAGGGGAGGGGAGGGGAGGGGGGATAGTAGAGGATAGGAAAGGTAGCAGAATACAACAGACACTAGAATGGCAATGTGTAAATCAATGGAAGTGTAACTGATGTGATTCTGCAATCTGTATACGGGAGTGGGAGTTCATAACCCACTTGAATCAAACTGTGAAATATGATATATCAAGAACTACGTAATGTTTTGAACAACCAACAATAAAAAAAAAAAAAGAAAAGAAAAGAAAAAAGAAAAAAAAAAAAAAGTGGATGGGAGCCGGGGGTGATGGTGCACGCCTGCAATCCCAGAAGCCCAAAGCTCTGTAGGCTGAGGCAGGAGAAACACGAGTTCAAAGCCAGCCTCAGCAACTTAGCAAGGTCCTAGGAAACTCAGTGAGACCCAGTCTTTAAACAAAATATAAAAAAGAGCTGGGGATGTGGCTCAGTAGTTATGTACCTCTGGGTTCAATCCCCATAACAAAAAAAAAAAACAAAAAGAAATATAAAAAGAACAGGGATGGGAGTGGAGGAAGGTGGTTGCTTAATGGGTCCAAGGTCTCCTTTTGGGGTGATGGTGGTGGCTGCACAACACTGTTATGTACTGGATGCCACTGAATTGTTCAGTTTAAAATGGTTAATTTTTATCTCATGTGAGTTCCATAAGTTATTTTTAAATAGAGAAATTTCAAACATTAATTTTAAATCCCACAAAAATCCCTCCACTCAACAGTTAAGGAGTCAAAACTTCAGCTTCAACAAGAGCAAGAACTTCATGTCTCCTAGTCTCTGTCTTTTTCCTTAATTGTTTCTGGGGTGTGGATCTCTCCCCTCCGCAGGGCTCAAGAACTTGGGTAGCCACTGACTGTCCCAAATCATGTCTCTAAGGAAACTTCACCCCCAACCCCAGGCCTTGGGTTCCATTCTTCACAACTTGAACCTGCAGCTTGGGATCACATTCCAGTGGCAAGTGCTAGGCAAGGACATGAGAAACATAATCAAGGAATGGAAGAATCTAGCAGTGGCCCCCAAATATATGTCCACCCAGAGCCTGAAATAGCACACTATTTGGAAAAAGGGTCCATGCAGATATAACTGAGGAAAGGATCTCAGATGAGATCATGTCAGATTCAGGGGAAGCCGTAAACCCAGTGACTAGTGTCCATTATAGGAAGGCCATATGAAGACAGAGATGGAGATTGGAATGATGTGGCTCTGTGCCAAGAAATCCTGGAGTCATCAAAAGCTAGAAGGGGAAAAGAGGGTTGCTAAAAGCCATCAGAGGGAACCAAAACTGCCAGCATCTCACTCTAGACTTGTAGCCTCCAAAACCTACGCAAGAATAAAATTCTGCTGTTTGAGGCCCCCTGCCCCACCAGTACGTGGCCCTGTTATGGCAGTCCAAGGAAGAGAATACAAGGACAGCAGTCACCTCTAGAACAAGGAGGACCTCATGGCAACGTCCAAGGAATGTTAAGATTTCTTAACTTGGATGGCAGGTATTATTTTAGAATTTTTCTGCAAAGTCTTCAATATATGTCATCTATTTTGCATTCTACAGACCCCAGAGTGTCATACACCCCTGAGAATGCGAGATCCACACCCTAGAAACAGTGAAGGAGTCAAACTTCAGCTATTTTAGGTTCCACGGGCCACAGGATAAGATCTTTAGACAAGGTGCCTCAGTTTCCTTATCTGCAACATGCAGATAAAGAACACTTTGCTGGGGCTGGGAGGATAGCTCAGTTGGTAGAGCACTTGCCCAGCCTGCACAAGGCCCTGGGTTCAATCCCCAGCACCACCACCAAAAAAAGAACACCTTCCTAAAAAAAAAAAAAAAAAGTTATAAAAAATATTATGATTTAAAAAGTAATATATATTCAGAATGTTACTGCTGGAATCAAATGAAAGGGCTTTCAGAGCACCAAATAGCATCTTGCTGCACAGAAGTTACAGATCTGTACACAGAACATGCCTTTTTGTCTCTACCAAGCCAAAACAAGATTGCACGGACCCCTCCCTTCACTTCCAGGACAATTATGATTCACCAGCCTGGTTCCCAAAGTTGCACAAATAAATATAATTAAGCAAACCAATGCCCGGTAAATATAAAATTTTGACCATCCTGAAAAGATAGGTCATTCCCTTCAATGTTATTCTCAAGTTAGGATTATATATAATGCCAATTTATATACAACCCAAATCAAAGATGACTACAATAAAGATTTCAAAAAATAGGCCAGACACAGTGGCACACACTTGATCCCAAATACTTGAAAGGCTGAGGCAGCCCAAATCTAGTTCTAAAATAATCTTCCAAAAGCAATGTAAATTTATCAATTTTACTACTGTATAATATATATATATATCATATATATATATATACACACTCATGTGATTATATAATACATGTAACAAGTATCTATGAATATATAAATATATCATATATGCAAGTATTAATATTTGTTATATAAACATACATTCAGAGTTAAATGTCATATATCTAGTTTTTTATGATTAACACAAAGCAATGTACAAATTACTGATATCTTAAAACATATATGGGGCTGGGGTGTGACTCAAGGGTAGAATGAAGGCTTAGCACGCTCAAGGCCCTTGGTTCAATCCCAAAATAAAACAACATATAACACTTTTCGTATAGCACATATATATCCACATGCACTTGTGAGTCAAATTTGGATAAAATGTGCTTTCAAATAAATGTATACCTTGTATATCTGTGATGATGTCCCAGGTATATTCCCTTCCACAAACAGACAAATATTAATCCACAAGTTATTATTTTCAATCTTTGTCCAAATGTGAACCAAAAAAGTATTCAAGATTCATCAGGCACTCAAATATCCGATAAATCCAAGAATAAATGATAAATCATATTTTGTGAAAAAGGGAAACAACAAGAAAAAGTGTTAGCAAGGATGCGGGGGAAAAGGCACACTCATACATTGCTGGTGGGACTGCAAATTGGTGCAGCCAATATGGAAAGCAGCATGGAGATTCCTTAGAAATCTGGGAATGGAACCACCATTTGACCCAGCTTTCCCTCTCCTTGAACTACACCCAAAGGACTTAAAAACAGCATACTACGGGGACACAGCCATATCAATGTTTATAGCAGCACAATTCACAATAACCAAATGGTGGAACCAACTTAGATGCCCTTCAGTGGATGAATGGATAAAAAAAAAAATGTGGTATATATACACAGTGGAATTTTACTCAGCATTAAAAGAGAATAAAATCACGGCATTTGGGCTGGGGATGTGGCTCAAGTGGTTGCACACTCACCTAGCATGCGTGGGGCACTGGGTTCAATCCTCAGCACCACATAAAAATAAAATAAAGATATTGTGTTCACCTAAAACTAAAAAAATATATATTCTTTTAAAAATCATGGCATTTGCAGGTAAATGGAAGGCATTGTTGAAGATAATGCTAAGTACAGTTAGCCAATCCCAAAAAAACAAATGCTGAATGTTTTCTTTGATATAAGGAAGCTGACTCATAGTGGGGTAGGGAGAGGGAATATGGGAGGAATAGATGAATTCTAGATAGGGAAGAGGAGAGGGAGGGAAAGGGAGGAGGCAGGGGATTAGTAAGGATGGTGGAATGTGATGGACATCATTATCCAAAGTACATGTATGAAGACACGAAACCTACTTTATATACAAACAGAGATATGAAAAATTGTGGTATATATGTGTAATAAGAATTATAATGCAAAAAAGTACATGTATAAAGACATGAATTGGTGTGAACATACTTTATATACAAAGATATGAAAAATTGTGCTCTATATGTGTAATTGGAATTGTAATGCATTCTGCTGTCGTGTATTTTAAAAATAAAATAAATTTTTAAAAGTTTCTAATAAAAAAAAAGAAAAGAAAAGGAGAAACAATTTGGGGTTAGGGCTATGGCTCAGTAGTACAGCACTTGCCTGGCACACATGAGCCCTGAGTTCCATCCCTAGCACCATGAAAAATAAATAAATAAAAGGTTTAGTGATCATTTAGTTACAAGGAGATAGTTATTTACAAAATCGTACATCACCACCCTCAAAATGTTATTTATTTTTTATGTGTCAAGGTTTCAAAAAAAAATAGGGCTGGGGATGTGGCTCAAGGGGTAGCGCGCTCGCCTGGCATGCGTGCGGCCTGGGTTCGATCCTCAACACCACATACCAACAACGATGTTGTGTCCGCCGAAAACTGAAAAATAAGTGTTGAAAGATTCTCTCTCTCTCTCTCTCTCTCTTTAAAAAAAAAAAAAGGTTTCAAAAAAATAAATAAATAAATGCTTCAGTAGTAACAGAAACAAAACAAAAGCCAAAACTAAAATTAGAAAGAAAAACAATTTCACAATGCTAGTTGTGAAACTGACTGAGATGACCCATATAAAATGCTAGATGTTTCAATCCCTGGCACCAAAAAAAATAATAATTAATTAATTTAATGTACTTGATAAATAAGTGTTGAACACACAGAAGGGGGAATCGGCTCCCCCTTCCCAGGCCAACCAGGTTTCCTCTGGTCTGCTAATGTGTCTTTGGTGACTCATGCACCTCCAAAGGTCTTAGGAGTAGAATGCCCATGCCCCAAAGTGACACATTCAAGTCCAAACCTCTCACACCTGTGAGTGTGACCTTGTTTGAAAACAGGATCATTACAGAAGTCAGAAAACCAAAATGAAGTCACACTGGATTGGAGTAGGCCCGAAACCAGTGACTGGTGGCCCTGTGAGAGACAAGGGAACTTTGTATGCAGACACATACAAAGGAAGACAGCCATGTGAGCCACCTGAGGAGGAGGCCGAGACTGGTGAGATGCAGCCACCAGCCAAGGGACCTGGGAGTAGCCAACAGTCACCAGCAGCTGGAGGAGGCAGGTCCTCCTCAGGACACCTGGATTTCAGACTATGAGAAGATAAACTTTTACGTTTTTTTGTTTTGTTTTGTTTTTTTCATAGTTGTAGATGGACAGCATACCTTTATTTTATTTATTTTTTTTTTTATGTGGTGCTGAGGATTGAACCCAGTGCCTCACACGTGCAAGACAAGTGCTCTGCCACTGAGCTACAGCACCAACACTCTGTGGTCTTTTGTTATTGTTTTTGTTGTTGTTTGTTTTTGGTACTGGGGATTGAATCCAGGGACACTTTACCACTGAGTGACATCCCCAGCCTTTTTTTTTTTTTTTTTTTTTTTTACTTCCAGACAGGGTCTCACTGAGTTGCTTAGGTCCTTGCTAAATTGCTGGGGCTGGCTTTGAACTTACAATCCTCCTACCTCAGCCTCCTAAACTGCTGGGATTACAGGCGTGTGCCATGGGGCCTAGCAAATTTATGTGGTCTTAAGCCATCCAGTATGTACTCTTTGGCAGCCTAGGAAACCAATAAAAGGGCTGATGAAGGGATTACTGGAAAAGTCTACAAGCCTCCATAAATGTCAAGTATTCAGGCTTCTCCAGGAGCCCTAGCACAAACTGGAATGGGGCAGACACGCCATATAAGAAACCTTTGTGAAGAGTAGATTCACAAAGAGAAAAATGAGATCACATAGATGACATGATAACATTTGGCCCTCAACATGTGTTTTCCGTTGTTTTGTGGAGCTGGGGGTTGAACTCAGGGCCTCACACATGCTAAGTAAAACTCTACAATTGAGCCACATCCCCAGTATGCGTGTTCCCTCGCTCTCTGTCTTTTCAAAATTGAATCCAGAGGCATAGCACCACTGAGCTATAGCCACAGCCCTTTTTATTTTTTATTTTGAACACATCTCTCACTAAGTTGTCCAACCTGGCCTCGAACTTGTGATGCTCCTGCCTCAGCCTCCCTCCTGAGCTGCTGGTATTACAGGCATGCACACCTTCACCCAGTTATTCAATACAAGTTTTTGTCTCTTTTTTCTTGTCTCTCTCCTACATTCTGTAAGCACTGAGGAGTTGGATCTGTCTAGCTCATTCCTCTATTCCAGATTTCCAGATTGGAGCTCAGTAAATCTCTGATTAATGGATCAATGCATTTTTTTATTGACTCTTAATGTCCTACCTAGTGTATCCCACATGACTTCACATGTAAATTACAGATGACCTGAAGAAATGGCCTGAGGACCTGTGGGTGGGTGTGCATAGCCCCGCCTGGGCAAGGAAGACAACTCCATCACTACTGCTGAGAAAATACCCAGGGGTCCTGAGCACCCAGGAGCCCCAGCCCTGGAACCACTAGACTAAACATAGAAAGACAGACACCATTTTACTCTTGGGGGCACTAAGCAGGCCCCCAGACCCCCCATTGCAATCCCTGGTGTCCCGTGCCCTCTCCCTGCCCTCTGCTCCTCTGTAGCTTTCCACAGTCACAGAGGCCACTGGGAACCAAAGCTGGAAGACTCCTCCCCAGCCAGCCAAGGTCCCCAGCTGACCTCACCTCTCAGCCTGCCCTACTCACTGATGACAGAGGAATCAGGACTTGGAGCGGCTGAACTCAGTCACATTCCTCTTCAGACCAGGGAAGTGTGGTGGGGAGCAGCTGGGACAGAATGACAGCACTGGGAGCAGAAGGCTGGGACACTTTGTTCTAAGTATAGCTTCCTAGTGTGCTGGGCGGTCCATTCAGCTCCCCAGGTGACCTAGAAGTCACAGTCCTTGGGAGGGGTCAGGGTGAGACTTAAGAGAGGGAGAAAGAAGTAGCTTCTGTGGTGCTCTGGGCTCCATGGACCACCCAGGCCCCCAGGGAAAGGAATGCACCAGTAAACAGCTAGAGCAGCGGGCAGGTTCCAGCCCTGGCAGGCAGCAGGAAACGCAGGCAAGACGGCAGCTGCCTGCGGAGGCAGGTGATTTGGGTAGAAGCAACCATGGACTTCGGAGTCTCATCTGGGGTAAGGGCCAACTCTAGACCAAAAGGCAGATATGGGGGAGTTTCTCTCCACAGATCCCAGCCAACGAATGACAAAGGAGTGACAAAATTAGACCGTCACCACTGTGATGATGCTGAGGAACTGGCACTGAGCATCAGAGACTGTTAACATCAGAGGGAGAACGAGACCCGACATTTCCTGCCTCCTGAAGGAGAGCAGAACACCAACCATGAAGCAGTCCTGCCAGACATGAGTGAAGGAGAGAAAGAGAAAGACACACTTGAACTTGGGCTTTTCTTTTCCTCCTTTTTTTTTTTTTTTTTTTTTTTTGTGGTACAAGGCATTGAGCATGCAAGGTAATGTTCTACCTGAGCTACCCCTCAGGAGAAACACCTTGAATCTGCAACTATCAATTCACAGGAACATCAGAAAATAGAGCATGTTAAACAACTCTCCGGGATGCCATCAGGAGAACCCAGGAGGTACCAATCAGAATAGTGAGCTTACTAATATTCTGATTTATATGACTGTCAAAAAGAAGGAGAAGGAGGAGAAGGAGGAGAAAGAAAAAACTGGCATATATTAGGGTCTGTAATATACTTAGCCACCTATCCTGTCTGGGTCTATGGAAAGAACTGGGAAGCTCTGAAAACAGATGAGTGTCCCAGGTAGACTCAAAGGGAAAGAGGAGCTCTTTCTCCCTTGTACATCTTTGTTGGTATGTGGTGCTGAGGATCGAACCCGGGCCGAACGCATGCCAGGCGAGCTCGCTACCGCTTGAGCCACATCCCCAGCCCCCTTGGACATGAACTTACTGGCAACCAGGGTAGAGGCATGGGTGCCTGACCTCTTCCCATAATCAAGGCCCACAGGAGGCCACGGAATGCACCAAGGGTTCCTCCAGGAAGAGCACCCAGGCCAGTGCCAAGAGCCCTGGTCTGAGTTCTAGTCCCAACAACCCACAGACCCTTTCCTAGGCCTCAGTTGCCCCCTGGATAAAGGCAGGAAGAAGTGACCTTTATACACCACTCCCACCCTTTGCAAGAGAACTGTTTCTTCCAACAGAAGCTTTGACAAAACTCAAAATTCATAAATAAAAACAAGCAGCTCAGGCTGGAACAGGAGGTAGGGACTTCAGAATTGGACCAGATTCCCAGGACTTCCCTTTGAAAATCACTGGATTAGGTCATTTTTAGGTCCCTTCTCTAGGCTGACAAACTGACTTTTAGTCTAGTTCCTGAATACTCATTTCATTTCTCATCAGGGTTGACTAGAGGGAATTTGGAGGAGACCTGGAGGCTTGCCTGAGGGACCACGGCAGCGAATGGAGCCCACTAGCCCTTCTGCCTGGTCCCCTTCACAAAGGGCCAGGTGTTTGAGCATGAGGCTCAGCACTGGGGGAGGAGGTAAGTGCCCCAAAGGGACAAAGGGACAGATTATTGGGATGGGAAAAGTCACCCCTGGAGCAAGTGACAGGGAAAAGCTGCCCATTGGAACCAGTAAAGAATCCATATAACTGGAATTCTTAGGCCTTGAAATCACTGTGTTCCTGGGGAAGTGTTCCACCTCCAAGCAAATCCTGGAGTTCCTAAGTAGGCCAGCAGTTTCCCGGCTCATCTCCCTGAGTCTCCCAGGCTGTGCACACTTCCAACAGACCAACTACAGGAACTGATCCATGGCCCTGTGGCCCTTGCTTTGAAGGCTCCATCAGTCAGCTCCAAGAGCCAAGGACTTGGAGCCAGAGGACACTGCTCAAAGTCACCTTGAAGGCTAACAGGAAGTACACACAAGCACTGATACCAAACTCCCCCTCAGACCCGCTCTTGAGAAAGGTCACAGAGCTGTTCCCCTTCACAGTCCTGGCATGCTGTCATCCCAGGCTTCTGGTCTGGGTTTACATCCTACTCCTTGGGAGTAGCTCCTCACCAATCTAACATTAGTAGCATGTGTTAGGGAGGTCACGGGCCCCAGGTTCAAATCCTTCTCCACCCTACTGTTTCTAGCAGTGAGGCCTTGGGTATGACCCTGAACCCCTCTGGGCCTCAGTTTCCTCATTTGTAAAATGGAGATACAAATCCTGGCACTATCATGGAAAGCACTTGGTAAACTTGATAGCAGGGGATCTCTTGAGGATACGGTCCCAAACTGAGGGCTTAAATGCACTGGAAAGAAGAAGCATTGAGGCCAGGAGTCACTGCACAGAAAGGACAAGCCTCCTCAAGCTGAGTCCTCAGTTTCCTCATTATGAAAGGAGAGGATGGGTGTCACCGTGCCCAGATGTTCCCCAGGTCCCAATGCCTTCAGGCTCCTCATCTCAGTACCTGTCTGCTTTTGTTGTTGTTTTTGTTCTTTTACAGAACAAGGAATTGGACATAGGGCTCTATACCACTGAGCCCTTTTTACTTATATTTTATTTGAGACAAAGTCTCACTAAGTTGCCAAGGCTGGCCTTGAACTTGCAATCCTCCTGCCTCACTCAGCCTCCTGAGTAGCTGAGACTATTAAGGATGTGCCATCATGACCAGCATCTCAGGACCTTTTCAAATGACCCCAGGACTGCTGTCTGTGCTGCAAAACCCTGACCCTCATGGGTGGCCTAAGGGGACAAACATAGACTGACAAATCTTGGCTAAACCCAACCAAGCAAGGAAATCCACCAAGTAACCCAAGTCAACAAGGGAAACCTGAATGATTCCGAGGATGAGACCCAGCTACAGGGCTGTGCGGAAGTTGAGACAGCAGGAGCTGCCGTCAGTCAGACCCGGGAACAAACTCTGTTCTTCCACTCACTACCTACACAATTGTGGACAAGAAACTGTGAGCCTCAGGGTTTGTTTTTGGTGCTTTTATGGTGATGGGCACCAAAGCCCAGGGACTCATGCATGCTGGGCAAGCACTCTACCACCAAGCTATATCCCCTAGCCCTAAGCCTCAGTGTGGTTTTTTTTAATATTTTTTAGTTGTAGATGGACATGATACCTTTAATTTATTTATTTGCTTATTTTATGTGGTGCTGAGGATTGAACCTAGCACCTCACACATGACAGGCAAGTGCTCCACCACTGAGCCACAACCTCACCCCCTTAAGCCTGGTTTTTGACATATATAAAATGGGAGTGGGGCCAGGTGCTGTGGTGCATGCCTGTAATCCCAGCAGCTTGGGAGGCTAAGGCAAGAGGATCATGAGTTCAAAGCCAGCCTCAGCAACAGCGAGGCGCTAAGCAACACAGTGAGTCCCTGTCTCTAAATAAAATACAAAACAGGGCTGAGGATGTGGCTCAGTGGTCAAGTGCCCCTGATGTTCAATCCCCAGTACAAAAATTAAAATTAAATTAAATTAAGTAAATAAATAAAATGGGAATGGAACCGGGGCATAGCTCAATGGTAGAGAGCTTGCCCTAGGTTCAATCCCCAGCACCACTGGAGAAAAACAAGACTAAGGCAGAAGGATCACAAGTTCAAGGCCAGCCTCAGCAACTAAATGAGACCCTGTGTCAAAATAAAAAGGATTGAGGATGTAGCTAAATGGAAAGCACCCCTGAGGTTTCAATCCCTAGTACTAAGGAAAACACACACACACACACACACACACACACACACACATTGTGTGGCATTGGCTTCAGGATAGGCAGATGGACAAATGGAGCAAATTAGAGCATCCAGAAACAGCCCCCACCAATGTGGCCACCTGATACATGAGAAAAGAGCACTCCAGGGCCACGGGGACAGGGGATCCTTTTCAGTAATGGTGTTGGGTCAACTGGATATCCATATGGGGAGATAAAAGAATCTTGACCCCTATCTCCTACCAAACATGAAAATCAGTTCCAGATGAACTACACATTTAAATGTAAGGGTTCAGGGTTGGGATGTAGCTCAGTAATAGAGCACTTGTCTAGGATGCGTGAGGCCCTAAATTCAATCCCAGCACCACAGGGGGAAAAAAAAAAGTTTCAAACAATAAAGCTTTTTGAGAAAAAAATGTGAACATCTTTGTGACCTTGGAATAAGCAAAAAATTTTACAAGACATAAAAAAAACTAAAGGATCAAGCAAAGCTAAGTAGTATCTGTTAAAATTAAGAACATTGAGCTAGGTGCAGTGGTGTACCCTCTGATCCCAGAGACTCAGGAGACTGAGACAGGAGGATCAAAAGTTCAAAGCCAGCCTTGCAACTTAGTGAGACCCAAAGCAACTTACTGAGACCCTGTTTCAGAATAAAATATAAAAAGGACTGGAGATATTGCTGGTGGTAAAGCACCACTGGGTTAAATTCCTACGACTCTAATCCCCTTCAAGAACTTCTGCTGGATATAGTGGTATGCTCCTGTAATCCCAATTTACTTGGGAGGCTGAGGCAGGAGGATTACTTGAGCCCAGGAGCTCAAGGTCAGTCTGGGCAAAAAAGAAAATTTTCCAGCGACTCAGGAGGCTAAGGCAGGAGATCGAAAGTTCAAAGCCAGTCTGGGCAACTTGGTGAGGCACTTAGCAACTCAGC